>NC_055989.1:61169991-61496271 GCF_018446385.1 Zingiber officinale | reverse complement strand
TAAATAGCAACATAGTGAAGCATGTAATGACTAACCACATGTGACACATGCTATCACATAGCCTGTGGGTAGTCACAGGCCCTAATAAAACAACTATTCTTGAAGTATCACTTTTTAGCATTTATTTTCATCATTTAAAATGGTTATTTTATTGTGGTTTCACACAAATAGCTCCACTTTTGGGTTCACATATCAATTAGTTATGTCATTTTCAAGTAATGATTAGTTTGAGGACTAACTAATGTCATCTTTTAGTAAATATTGTGCTATCCATATATTAGAAGATGGTTGCTAGGCAATTTTTTTAGCATAAAAATATCATATAAGCATCAACATATAGCATGGATGGTAAAACAATCTAAAAGATATGTATCAATAGAGGAATCAGTAGAGCATCATTTTATCTTTTTAAAATAAACTTCCCCATGTTAAATCCCATAGATCACCTACATGGCCATATAACAAGAAGAATATCATCTATTTAACCCCCAATAGTCTAGTTTTTTAGGAACTCACTAATCTAGTTTTGTTTTAATCCCTTTTTAAAATAGTTATGGTAACATATATAATGAATAATCATTTTAGACATTTAATTATTGCAAAAGGAATCATACAAGTGAGATTAAGAATATATTTACCCACCTCAAAAGTGTTGTGAGAACGTCCAAAATTCCTCAAGATTAATACGTTCCCTTGGATGAGTCTCTATGTAATGAGTAATGCTCAGTGAAAACCCAAATATAAATAATATGCTATAGAAATATCAAGTCTAAAATTCCACCTATTTTCAATGTTAATAGATCTAATTTTGATCCATCAATCACCATTATACCTCAACTTGAAGGATAATGATTCTGTTTAGATGGCCAACATTAAATCCTCAATTTAGCAAAATCTGGTTTGCTAGCATCATTATCCCAAACCCCAAGAATAGGAGTTAAGTTAAACATGCCCTTACCTAGCAATTCTCCTCAGTCAAAGAAATAGAGTAGTTCGATGGTACCAAACACTTGGTCCAACCTAACATAAATAACAATCAACTATTATTCCAAAATAGGTGATCACAAAATCCTTACCCTAAAACAAGCTCTCTGATCCCAAACAACCAACAATTTGCTCGGTAGTAGGGAAGTCTAGACAAGGTATCACAAGTGGGAAAAAGAGAGCGGATGACAAATTTTGCATAAGGGCAGGGATGACAACAAAGTAAAGGGTCACAGGGTGCATGGGACGAGACCTAGTGGTGGTGACAGGTTTCACAGGATGCAAGTCTTCGCATGAGGGCATGATGACAAGTGGTGGTGTCTCGTGCACTCGCGAGGTTAAATGACAACGAGGTTGATGTGTGGGCATGTGAAGGTTAGGCGATGATGTTAGGATGCAAGCAAGCAAGCATAAAAAATGTCGCCAAGGCACACATGAGCATCGAACGACCGAAGCATACATGAGCATTGAGCAACAACGCTGGGACACATGCGAGAATGCAGCTGGGTTGCCAGTCTGTGATATTGACTCTTGTGTGCGGAGAAGAGTCACTAGAAGTGTGTGGCTTCACGTAAGGGTATGATGGGGATCACTAGGGTGGTAAGTGTTCTAGTCATGAGAGGAAAGAAGGAGCGAAAGCAAGAGAGAAAGAGTTGGAAGCTAGGGTTGTCAAAGAAGAGAGGAGGATGCTTCACTGACAATGGTTGGTACTGGATGCACAAAGAGCAGTGTCAAGTAGCAGCTCGCGTGTCACGTGGAAGAGAGGAAGGTTTTGTGTCATGGAGAAGAGGAGAAGACAGTGACTACGAGAGAGGTGAGTTGTCTTTGTGGAGAGAGAAGAGGAAGTAAGAGTTTATATACTCCCAACAAAATTAACTTTCCCACTAAACCCATAATAGGACTAAATTGGCTTATCCTTGGTCTAAACTTGGTTTAGCCCTAAACTGGTCGATATTAGCCCAAATCAAGCCCAGTCCAGACCCATGCTATCGTAATCTCTACACCTACTTGATGAACTCTACCAAATCTTAATTAAACAACACTAGAACCCTAAAGGCCATGAATTGGTTCAATTCATATTAACTGATCGCCTAAAATTCAAAATAGTTTAAGTTGCAAAAATTAAATTGGATAAAATTCTATATTAACAATTGTATCAATGTTTAACTTGTGAATCTATTTCAAAAAGAAATTGTGATTCTCTATATCACAGTATTTTCTGGTGTGACTGAAGCAACTCTTGGAGCATGGAAAAATGTTTTAGAAGGCCTTGTAAGGATCTGTGTTCAGAAAATAGCCTGTTATGGGTGTTGAAACTTGTTTATGTTGCTAAATTCAGATTTCAGACTGCAAAAGCTCGCATATCAGGGTCTTCATGCAAGTATTTACTACTAAATGCAAATTTCTTCTAATTGTTACCGCCCATAGATTTTTGGTACTTCAAAACTTAAAATGTTTGTCATGTATTCGCTTTATGAGTCCGGGCAAACTTATCAAGTCACAGTTAACATAGCTCTGGTGCAAGCCATGCATAAAATTTTAGCACATAGTTTCCTCGGAGTGTCTTACATGCTGCAAATGTTGTATTCTCCAATATTCCGGATTCACTTTCTTCTGTTTGAGGCACTAAAATCTATTGTTTGCTTCAGCTCGTCAGTATATGGGGGTTATTTTGCTCAAATTGGTAAATCTGGATCAACTAGTTTGTTTGGTACAGAAATTCCAGTGTATTAACAAGTTTTCCTGTTAAATTTTTGTAAGGAATGGATAATTTGAAAGAGTTGAATTTGTCAAGGTGTTCCAAGATTTCTGATTTTGGCATCAAACATCTTATATCCATTCAAAGCTTGGAGAAACTTCATATATCAGAGATCGGATTGACCTCTGCAGGAGTTAATCTCCTTTCTTCACTTAGCAATTTGGATTTACTAGATCTGGGAGGAATTCCTGTCACTGATGACGCGCTTCTCTCATTGCAGGTATTGTTATATGTTTATCCTTCTTTGTATACCTCTGCTACACATGTTTCACTGATTACACTGAAATCATTTGCTTGGGATAGTGTAAACTTCAACTACGGATACAAGCTATTCCAATATGTCAATTTTTGCTTCCCACTTTAGGTTCAATTATAGTGTTAGGTTTATTGAGCTTGTTTAGATGTATCGATTCAGATGTTTCCTTACAAAGAAGTGGTTTTAGTTATTGGTTAATAACTAATATCAACAGTTTGGATTTATGTAGAGACTGAGGTTTTTTCCAAATGGACCTTTAAGCTAGTTATATATTCTCTCATTGCAGGTATTGTCATCTGTTTAGCCTTCTTCATTTACTTCTGCTACACATGTTTCACTGATTACACTGAAACCATTTATTTGCAAGAGAAATAAGTTCAACTATGCATACAAGATATTCAAGTATGTCAATTTTTTTGCTTTCCTTTTTGGGTTCAGTTATAGTGTTAGGTTTATTAGGCTTTTAGTTTAGATGTTGGATGCTTCCATATAAATAAGTGGTTTTAGCCATTGATTATTAGTTAATAGTTAAGTCAACAGTTTGGATTGATGTAGAAACTGAACTTACTTGCAAATGAACCTTTAAGCTAGTTGTAATCTATTTTCTTCATTTTTTTTGTTACCCATGCTTGACATTCGTAGCTGAGGAGGCTGTAGGAGAGCTTATAATGATGGGGAGCATGCCATGAATGGGGGAGCAGAGTTGACCAGGGAATTTGCCGAAGGCTTTCATATGAGGTCCTATTTAAATAGACTGTTAGTAAAAAAAAACAGTATCAAATCATCAAATTGATTGGAAATTTCTTTTAGATTAACCTTAAATAGACTGTGAGAAAACAAACTCAAGGAGCCACTATCTTTCCGCAAAACAAACCTTCATACTTGGCACTCGAACCATTTCAGTTTGTATGTGAATCACTCAATTGTAGTGTTGGCATCAAAGCAAACCTCTATATACATCAGGTCCCTCAAACTTTTCAGATTTGTATGTGGGGATTTCCATCAGTCCTTGAAAGAAGAGACGGTTTTACAAATTGTGCTTACCTCTACTAACTAATACAATCATCTTATCTATTTTGTAGGTTTTGAAAAAGCTTGAGTTCCTGGATCTATGGGGTAGTAAAATCACAAATAAAGGAATTGCTGTCTTGGCAACATTTCCCAAATTGAGCTTCTTGAACCTTGCTTGGACAAAAGTCACCAAGTTGCCATATCTTCCTTCTATTACACGTTTGAATATGAGTAATTGCAACATCTCTTCTGTATGTTATGCCAAAAATGCCATTAGTGATCCTTTGTCCAAGCTCTTTTTCCTTGGAACCACATTTTCTGATGTTGATGAAGCATTTTCCATGATGGATATTAAAAATATTACATACTTGAATATCTCTCGATCTTCCATTTGCAATTTGCATTTTCTGTTCAACACACACGTCATAGAGCATTTAGATCTCAGTTTCTGTGGAATAACAGATGATTCAGTTGAATATATTGCAAAAGCTGGAAAAAATTTGAAATACTTGAATGCCAACAATACAAAGCTCACCTCGGAGGGGGTAGGTGTTTTGGCTGGAAATGTCATAAACTTGGAAACCCTATGTTTGTCAAAGACTCTAATTGATGACATTGCACTTTCATACATCTCTATGATGCCTTCTCTGAGAGTAATTGATCTAAGCCACACACAGATCAAAGGTATAGTGTTTTAGTTCCTTTTTTTCAGTTACTTATTACATAGAAATTCTTGTTCCTGAGTATTTATCCTTCAAATATCAGGTTTTGCTTTTGAAAATGGAGATAATAGAGAGAATGCTTCCTCATTGAGCTTGCTTCAGAATCTCAGTCGACTGGAAAGTTTGAACTTGGAGGATACATTAATACAAGATGAAGCACTGCAGTCATTATGTTTCCTAAAGCAGCTACATTGTTTGTTTTTAAAGAGTCATTTCCTTTCCGATGTCTTCTTGCATAGTTTGTCATCTTTCTCTAAGCTGAAGTTCCTTGGATATCGCGATGCTGTACTTACAAATTCTGGGCTTCTTTATTTTATGCCTCCAAAGACACTTCGAGTGTTAGATTTGAGGGGTTGTTGGCTTTTGTCAGAGGATTCTTTGTCATTCTTCCATGAACAACACCCTCAGATTGAACTACGACTGGAACTGGTCGGTCTGGCTCCTAGTGAAGGAAATGTCTCTGCTGATTTAACATGCTATTGTGGAGCATCCCCAACCTCAGACAAGATATCCAAAGTGTCTCGGTTGCAAAAGTCTGGCGAGCACTGCAAGGTCACCTTTGTAGGTAATATCAAACACTTATAGATGCAATCTCGTCTCTTTTGCTTGCTCTATAAATAAATCTCAAGGTGTCTTATTTTCTGGACAGATGAAAGAATCAAATACAGCAAAGAGGAATCATTGGCACTGCAATTCTCATCTCTGTCAACTCTTGCAGAACCTGATCTACATATGCTACCGAAAGCCTTGCGATCGGATTAAGATGAGCAATCAAAACTCTTTCATTTCTATGCTAACTTACATGTCAATATGACGGCTTTGTTAAAATTTTGCTCCTCTGCTTCTTGTTGAGCCTGATATATGAGGTAACAATGTTGAATTTTAGCTTGAAATTTGAGAAAGTGTTTGGTTATAAGTGTTTCTTATATTTTATTTATTATCTTCTTCCTATTATTATTATTATTTTTTTTTGACAACTAGCATTTGAAGTTCTTTCTCAATAAATGTCATGTTTTCATTAGTATTACTTGATGAAATATAATTTTCAACTCATTAATCTTTAATGTTTGTATTAAATTCTCATTTTTATATTTAATTTATTGTTCATAATTAACCCTGTCTTCAATTGTTCTCTCTAATTAATTTGTGTTTCCAGCTATTTTAAAATAATTCGATCATATTCTCTAATATTTTAAAATATTTGTGCACATATTATTGTCGGAAAATATAATTGAAATTATGAAAAATAATTCTACTGATGTGGAATTTTATTTTCAATGGCGTACTTTTAGGACTACCTATTTATTTTAATAAAAGTTGAATTGACTCATTGATTTTAGGAATAAATAAAATATGTTAGACATATTATATATGCACAAAATAAGTGTTTATAGGATTCCACCTGAGTGATCAAAATAATGAATAGAACAGAAGAGTATTTTTTATTGCTAAGGTGTCTACCAAAGGAGTATTACAGTTCAATACTCAGACATATGTTAGCGTTGAATTTAATGAAAAATTTTAAGTACTTTATACCTAAGGCTGTAAATGAATTAAGCGTTCATGAATAAATTTAGTGTTCGACTTGGTAAGAGGTTATTTATGTTCGTTAATATACACAAGATTAATTAAATAAACAAGTTTGAACAGTTCATTCGTTAAACTCAACAAAGAAGTTTGAATACATATGTGTTCAACTCGTTAACGTTCGTGAGCAATGTTTACGAATCATATTCATTAATAAAATTTTTTTCAATATGTTAAATAAATAATAAAATAAAATAAACAAATAAGTTTAAATTATCAAACTCAATAACCAATCGAACAACTAAAGTTTTTAAACAATCAAACAAGATTGAATTGAGAGTTCGATAACATCTAAACAAATTAAGTTTGAACCAAGCTCAAGCCAAACTTGAATTGAGAGTTCGATAACATTTAAATAAGTCAAGCTTCAAACAAGTTCAAGTTCATAAAAAATAAACCAAGTCAAGTTTGAATAATCATTTCAAAAGTTCGATTCATTTTAAACTCAGCTCGGCTCAGCTCAGCTCAGTTACCTTATTAAACAAGTTTGAACATCCCAAAGCTCGGCTTGGCTCGGCTCGTTTACAGCCCTATTTATACTTGGGCTATTAAAAAAAAGTATTTTATTAATACTATTTTTTCCTTCACTTAAAATCATTTTACCTTATTTTCTAATTATCAAGGTTATTTTTGTTAATAGAAGTCATTATTGCTTTCATTTCACCAGATATATTTTGGTTTTGGCTGCTCGACCTGGTCAAAAACTCTAGAAACAGTGAATAAAAATTAAGAAAAATGAAAAAAATAGAAATATTATTTATTTAAAGAGAAAATATAATAGAAAAGAACAAGTCAGCCTCTGACTTTTTCTGAGTCGTCGTATTTGAATACCAACCACTACTCTCAACTCTGTCAAATCCTTGCTCCGTCAACAATCCACTATATTTATAGATGGAACTACTCTAACCGCCTCAAAATGCAGAGCTCCCGCTCACCAAATTCCACAAGGAATGTTTTCACAGAGTAATCGCAGTGGCAGCGCCGCCAGTGCGGGGCGGCGGCCAGTGCCGGCGAAGATCAAAGTCATTGTGACAACATTCGTGGAAGCAGAAGCCTGGCAGTTCCAGTCCGTCGTGCAGTGGCTCACCGGAAAGGACGCCGTAGTCACGGGGGAGGTGGAGCCGCCAGAAAGCATTGGCGGCGGACGGCAGCGGCATCGAGATGTAACAGAAGCAGAGGTGCAAAAGGCGGGTCATGGCATGGAAGCAGAGGGCGAGGTCGAGATAATGCCGGAGGCGGCACTGCACGAAATGCTCGAATGGTTCAGAGATTAAGAGTGTGACGTTGTCAACCAACTGTTCCAGGCCGGCTGTTTTTCGTTCGGAACAGCAGCATGTAACGAAGTCGGAAGCCTCCCTCCGTTCCCTCACACCGGCCATGGCACAGAAGCTCGAGCAGAGCAGTTGACTTTCTGTTACACCAATTGTTTTTCAACAAATTTATCTATCAAAATCTGTGCGTTAGCAGAGCAATTGACTTTCTATGGTGGGATCTACCCCCACGAAATCCAATTAATCATATTGAACAATAAGAAAAAGAGATTGATGAACATAAAGCTAATATCTTAAACAATAAAGAAGAATGTGCTGCTATGGGACGTTGGCTGTTAGCCTTCCGGATCAGTGGGAGGTTTCTGTGAGATTGGATTGGTCCTCTCTAAATTTAGTCGGTTCGAATAAGATGCAGAGCTACTGGTGCCATAATTGTCTATAAACTCGTTGAGCTAGGTATTAACTATATTTTGCCGACAGCGTTTTTGCTTAAGTAGAACCTTACTTCGGAGTCGAAACTCTATTCAATTCAAGCTATGAAGGTTGAAACCGATTCGGTTTGTGGCATAATCATTTTGTAGTTGGTTGTAGCGCTACTTGATTTGAAGCGTGAAGAAGATGTATCTGAGCGAATGTGTGCTTGGCAAACACTCTCGTTCAACAAACATTTCGATCGATCCATACTTTTGTGTAGCAAGATGATGACTCTTTCCCTAACTAATTGCTCTTACTTATTGACATTTATCGATGCTTATAGTATGTATGCGTGTGCTTATTTTCTTAAAGCGAAATCGAACACTTTCAAAGTCATTAAGGAGCTCAAAACATTGATGATCCCGTCTAGAAGCAATGGAGAGCATACTACTGGTCAACTAGCTGGAATGCGGATCAGGGATGAGACCTCAACTCAAAAATCTCTAGAAATTATCTGCAAACACTAGCAAAAGGAGTGAAATCATCAGTAAGTAGGCCAGGGATACTCTGGCACAGCTACTCCGACGATCAAGTCAAAAAACGATGGTCGCAAAGTGGTGGTGCAAAATAGGAAGAAGTAGGAGAAAGTCTGAGTCTTTGTACATGTACTTGTATTAGCAAAGAAGCTAAGGACTCTCTTTTATAATGCTCCTCACAATCCTCACATTTAATGAGATATTATCTTGTTGTTAGTCAACTTGTCTCATCGCTATTCTTACGTTGTATCCGATCGTTACATCATAGGTATGAGGGTATGTTGCATATCTGTACATGAATATTATCTTCTGACTCTGACAAATCCACATGTCGTATTAATGGTAAGATAGGCTCATAGGCCAAGAGGCCTATTGGGCTGTTAACGATGGGCCCCTTAGAGAGCCTACTATTTTATGAGGCCTAAATGGGTTGTGGCGATATCACCAGAGAAGAGGGAGTAGAGTTCCATGAGTGATCCGACAAGTTAGTGTGAGTTCTTTTGCATCCAGTCTGATTGGTAAGGAGTCGATCGGGAGAGAACAAGGAGCAGAGTCCCGTGCGGGTTTGGCAAAGTCTAGAGTGGGGTCCGTAGAGAGCCAGTCTGATCGGCAAGAGTCTATCGGGAGAATGGGGAGTACAACCCCGTGCGGGTCCGGCAGAGTCGCGAGTAGGGCCTATAGAGAGCTAGTCCGATCGGCATGAACCGATCGGGAGAGAACATGGAGTAGAGCCCCATGCGAGTTCGGTAGAGTCGGGAGTGGGACCCATAGAGGGCTTGTCCGATCAGCAGGAATTGGTTGGGAGAGAACGGGTAGTAGAGCCTCGTATAGGTCCGGCAGAGTCGAGAGTGGGGCCCATAGAGGGTCAGTCCGATCAGCAAGAATCGATTAGGAGAGAACTGAGAGTAGAGTCTTGTGTGGATCCAGCAGAGCCGAGAGTGGGGTCTGTAGAGAGTTAGTCCAATTGGTAGGAACCGATAGGGAGAGAATGGGGAGTAGAGCCCCGTGCATATCCGGCCGGGAGTGGGGCATGTAGAGAGTCAGTCCGATCAATAGGAACCGATCAAGAGAGAATGGGGAGCAGGGCCTAGTGCGAGTTTGGCAGAGCCGAGAGTGGGGCCTATAGAGAGTTAGTTCGATCGGCGGAAGACAGGTCCTGCTAGACTAGCTACTCAGTCTTTTGACCCATCTTGGATTTTGACCAATACTTGTACTTTCCTGTTGACCTCTTGGGCTCTACTAAAGGGCTCTTTCTCATTTACCATATCACAAGCCTCCCTTTCAAGTTTAATCGAAGGAGACCTAGTCCCGGCTAACTAGACCTCTTGGGCCCTACTAAAGGACTTTTTCTCATTTACCATATCACAAGCCTCTCTTTCAAGTTTAATCGAAGGAGACCTAGTCCCGGCTAACTAGACCTCTTCATTCTCTAATTTTTTTTTATCAGGCCCCCAAATTTTGTTGGCATCATTCTGCGACGCTTTTTGTTGGAACTTATCATTTTCGAGAAGGGGGAATGTCGGGTGCCATAAATGCATGGTAATCGATATGCGTGATGACATATTAGGATAATGATTCGCTAGTCACATCCATCATAAATGTCCTTTCCTATGGTGTCACCACGTGGCCTGACCATGCTTGCTCTTTTAATTCCTGAAGGGATGCCCACCGATTAGATTGCTAGCAGTTTTATCCTTTCGATTCGACAATGTTGGTAACCCGCTTTTTACCCTAAAGATAAGATGGTTGTGCCTCAAACCCTTAAGTTTATAAACTCCATCAGCCTAGGGTTTTTTGCTTACACTTACTGCATCCTTCCAGCGCTCATCGCCTGCCACCATGATTTAGCTTTTCGACCTTCTTCTTCACTTGTAAGTTTTCCTTAAGCTTTTATGTCCTCTTTTTTCCCGTTAATCGTCCTCATCTTCCTCCCCCATGTTATATCACCATTTTTAAGGATAAGTTCTTGGGGGTCTTCGTTTTCTCATCCCCCATTTCTTTTTAGAAATCTTTCAATATTTTCATATTCCCCTCTAGTAGTTGGCCCCAAACTCCATCCGATTACTGTGTGGGGTTGTCATTCTCTTCTACCTATATCGTATCCCTTTGACTTCTCATGTTTTTCACTATTTTTATTATCCAAAGAAATCGGAGGTAGGTGTTTTTATTCTCGAAGCCCAAATGAAGGTTGTTTTATTTGATAAAATGTATTCTTCTAATAAGGGTTGGAAAACCTACTATTTTTTCATCCGATTGGCCCCCTAATATCATGGTCGACCAACTAGCAAATGGAGCTACCTCCCATGCCGAAGCTGGACAACTTTCGTTGAGAGTCTACCTTCATTTATGCATTGGAAATATTGGCTGGTCTAAAATTTGACATCAACAAGCTGCTCTAAGAGGACATTCTATATATTTTTGGGCTGAGTCCAATCAACGTCGGACTACCCTATAGCTTTGGTAAGGAACTTAGCCCTATTTTGATATGATAGCTAACTGAAGTCTTTTCTTTTCTTCGCAGTTAGGGCTATGTGGAAGCCAACCCTTAAGCTTGATAAAGGGGAGCTGAACTAGTGCAGGAAAGTCGAGCTATAAAAGCATGACCCTCATTCGACCAACTCTACAAATGAGGCCAATGCCAGTGAGAAGGCAGCCAGTGGGGCGAGGGGGAGCGACGTAACAAGTACAAGGGAAATGCTAACCCCTTGCCCTTCTATAGTGCCCATTCGAGTTTCTTCGAAGTCCACCGAGTCCTGTGAATCCTTACGAATTCAACGCAAGAAGTGCTGACTGGCTACTCCCTCCACCAAAGCTCCTCAAGTGGCCCCTTTGCCGCATCCGCTGTCCATATATGGGCAGAGCTCAACGCCATCTCTTTAAGAGTAGCAGGCTGGAGATCTTAATTTAATTCATCTTGAGCCTCTTAGCGACCATCCCTTGGTGGGTCCCTCTTTGATGTCTGACCCCATTGCTGCACAGTCAATCTCTTTTTTGCCACCTCCTTCAACCGACTCCCCCTAGAAGGGTTGTGTGTCCAGACCCAGTTTCTCATGTTGGCCTGTTTCGACGAAAATTAGCACAACCCTCATGTTTCTTTCCTAGAGAGGGATAATTTTGCCTCCTTTTGATCCGCCTCATCCCCAACACCTGATAATTAAGGCTGAGGGGTACACTTGCTGAGACCTAGGAGGATTGGATAGGGTGAACTGCTAATCGATCGCCAAGCGGGTTAGCAGATGATTTTGCCCAAGATGTGATAGGGGTAAGTTTCAACTCTTAGTGGAACCCCTCCTTTATTTTAAGCTCACTGTTTTTTGCACCTTTACTTATTTTAGGTAATGGAGCTAACCATTTGCCAAAAGCTGGTGGACCTAGACCAAACAAACCAAACTCTGAAGAAGTGAGTGGAGGAGCTAGAATCCTCTCAGACGCCCCTCCCAATCAGATGATGGAGGAGTTGGCCCAGTTGAAGGAGGTAGTGGACTAAGTGGAGTTGTTGTTGAAGGCTGAAAAGGTCCTCCTCGAGAAGAAAGAGAGGGGGACTTCTCAATTAGCTATCGTTAAAAGACTTTAGGCCAGCTTGCATACCTACGAGTCCAGGCTTAAATCTGAAAGCACTCAGAAGGCGAGGGCCTTGTCGAATTTGGACAAGAATACAGTTGAGGCGAAGGCTCTCTTGCTTAAGATAAAGGAGGTTGATGGTGCATATGCATCAGAGCTAGTAGAGAAAATAGCCGAGATGATGGCAAAAGAGGTGCAGGTTGAAGAGAAGCAACAAGCCTTAGAGACTAAAGAGGCCGAGCTGGAGGTTTTGAAGGCAGAGATTGTTGGTGCAATTTCTTTTGGGTCAAGTTTGACCAGATTGACTAATCTTGAGTTGGCTCAAGCTTGAGTCTTGATGTTTGAGTTTCAATGTTTGACAATATATGGATATTGCAGGTGCAATTATCCATATGGAAGATTGATGGTTAAAGGTTAACTAGAAGAGTCAAGTAGGTCAAAGTTGACTAGATACTTCATTAGAAAGTCCTAACTGGATGTTAGGTAAGGGCAAGTCCAACGAGAAGGTTGGCAGAAGAGAAATATACAAATGGGTTAGTGTTGACCAGACTCTTGGTGTGGAAAGTCCCGATGAGTGCAGTCGAGCAATGAGGAAATCCTGGTGAGTGAAGCTATGAAGTTTAGAAAAACCCTGGTGAGTGAAGTCAGACAGTCTAGGAAAATCCTAGTGAGTGAAGCTAGGTGATGAAAAGTCCTAGTGAGTAAAGTCAGGTGAAAAGCCCTAGTGAGTGAAGCTAGGCAGTGAGAAAAGTCCTGGTGAGTGAAGCCAAGTGAAAAGTCCTAGTGAGTGAAGCTAGGTAGTGATAAAATCCTGGTGAGTAAAGTCATGTGAAAATCTCTAGTGAGTGAAGCTAGGTTGAAGAAAAATTTTGGTGAGTAAAGTTAGGTAAAAAGCCTTAGAGAGTTAAGGTAGGCAGAAGGAAAGCTCTGGTAAGTTAAACAAGGCAGTAGAAATCCAGGTGGGTTAAGGTTGACCGGACACCTGGTGTTTAGAAGTCTAAGTGGGTCAAGGTTGACTGGACACTTGGCACAAGGAGAAAAGTCTAAGTGGGTCAAAGGATTGATCAAACACTTGGCGATGAAGTCCCAACAGGTCAAGGTTGACCGGATGCTAGGCACAAGGAAGTCCCAACAGGCCATAGTTAACCAAATGTTGGATAAGGGAACCCTACACTTGAGTTGAGTAAGTTAGGGTTGGTCAATCTATCGGTCGATCGATTGAACCAGGTCTCAATTGATCAGTTGATCGATTGGGAGAGTGTTGTGAGTAAAGGTAGCCCAATCGTTCAGTTGATCGATTGGAGGAAAATCGCTAGAGCATAGTATGCTCCCTAATTGATCAGCCAATCGATTGAGTTACTCCAATCAACCAGTCGATCAATTGGGATACTCTAATTGATCAGCCGATCGATTGGGCTACTCCAATTGATCAGTCGATCGATTGGAGCTGATTTTCTCACAAAGACGTGAAGGAGTCAGAATCGATTGGTCAATGGATTGTAGGTCTTATACGAGAGCATAGAGATGCTTTGAATCGATCAGTTGATGAATTAAAACCTCCCCAATCGATTGGGATATAACCGTTGCGTAGGTTGTGAGCTATGGATGACTGTGATTGTTGGGATCTAATGTGGCAATCGATTGGGAGCAGACCCAATTGATTTGGAACCCTAGATCACGATAGAATAAAGTCGTTGGCGAGGTTCAGATTTGTATCAATTCTCTGCAACTACTCACTGAGCTCACAGATCTTCACCGTCAGTTCTTGGAAACTTAGGGCTAAAGTGTTGCTGCACTTCCAAACTTACAAGAGGCATTCACAAGCAACGAGAGATCAAGCAATAAGAGGTTCTGAGTTGTATTCTTACATTTACTTCTTGTTTAGAGTTGTATTCTTGTTCTTGTGTTGCACGAGGTTTATCCACCTCCAGATTGTTCCGAGAATTTGTGTTTTTGATAATGGAGAGTGTGCTCGTGTGTGGATCCTTGGATTAGTCATCTCATCTTGAGGTGGATACCAAGTAAATCCTTATGTTAGTATTGAGAGCTTTGCTTCGAATATTTCCACTGTAAAAGATCATCATCGATGAAGTGAGTGAGCTATTCATCCCCCCTCTAGCTCCGGAGTATCCCAACAAGTGGTATCAAAGCGAGGTCGCTCTTCATCAGACTCATCGTCGAAAAGGGCAAAGAGCTAGAGGAAGTAGAAGAAGTTGAAACCCAAATTTCATCAAGTCAAAGATTTCATCAGAAGATCTCAACTTCGAGATGGAATTCCGAGATGGACTCGGATTCGACACAAGGATGCTTCCATCATTCACAATGATAAGTTTCGATCTTTGGAAATCAAGGATAAAAAATTTCTTGATAATAGAGAGATAGAGCAATAATTTTCTCTAATGGAAGGCTTTAAAGCTCCAAAGGATTCAAAAGACAAAATTATCAAAAAGAGTAATTGGAGCAAGGAACAAATTCAAAGGTGAGAGACAAATGACAAGGTAACTAAATTATTGGTTAGTTTATTGCCAAGAATAATTATATGTAAGATTAGAGATTATAAAGATGTCAAGGATCTTTGGAGCAAATTTATAAAAATCCATGAAGAACCCTCCACTACACCAAATCAAGAAAATCCAAAGAAGACAACTCATTGGATCAAGAGGAAGAGTATTCGGAGGTTGAGAGATGCTCAACATCTAAGAAGGAAATTGAAGAAGGTCCATCCTCAAGAGAGCACAAGGACGAAGGCAAAAGGGTATACTCTTTGTTTCATGTGCATGAGGATGAAGATAAAGAGACCTCCACCTTTAGGATTGAGGGGGAGCGTCATTCATTAACATCGGATCAAGAAGAATATTCCACTTCCGGGTCAAATGAAGAGGAAGATTGTGCTACCTCCACAAATCAAGAAAAATCAAATGGAGGATCATGTGTCATTCCTACAAGTGAAGGTATAATTATTTCAATTTGTAATAATAAATATTATGTTATTTGTTTTGAGTGTAGGGGGAAATGGCACTACAAGAGCAAGTGCCCAAAATTGACTAAGAAGAAGGATCAAGTGACACCAAAGGCTAAGGAGAAGCCTAAGAAGGTTGGCCCTATGATACGGAAGGACAAGGAACATATGGGTGCTTCTTGTGTAGTCAAAAGAGACATAATCGAAGTCAATGTCCTAAGGGGAGGAAATCAACTAAGAGCTAAGGAGAAAACTAAAATCAAGGCGGAGCTTTCAAGAGCAAACCCAAGGTATCTTTTATTAATGCAATTCTTTTAATTAATGATAAAAAGCATGCTAATTCAAATTTATATCACTTAAATGCTATTTATCATGAAAATAGGAAGCGTAATATAATTAAGAAAAAATATATTTCATATCATGTTAGAACTACCATACCTAAGTCTAGGAAGATAGGTGATTACTTAGACAATAATTCTAAGAATTTTACATATATGCCTAAGAAAAAGAAGACTCAAGGTTTTAATAAAAAGTCAAAATTTGAGAACTTAAGGAGTGAAAATCAAGTCTTAAGGTCAAAACTTGAAAAATTAGAGAGGACCCTAGAAAAATTGGCAATTAGTGTCAAAAGATAAAAAAAAAGGGTCAAACCTAGGTCAAAATAGGCAAGAACCATCCAATGGTTGAGGTTTGGGGTATAAACTAAAAGGCAAGAAGGATGTGATTTCATACCATAGGGTTCCATATAAATATGGAACTAACCATAAGTCAAGTGGTCAAGTCAATGCTATAAGGGAGGTTATCCCTAGAGTTAACCTTGAAGAGCCCAATGTGATTAAGGTTTTTAAGAAGCCTAAGAAAGTCACCAAGAATGTCACAAGGGAAGGTATCCCTAGAGTTGACCTAGAGGAGTCAAGTATGATCAAGGCTTCTAAGAAGCCTAGGAAGTCATTAGGAAGGTATCAAGAGAAGTTATCCCTAGTAAATATCTAGAACACCCAAGGAGCAACAATTGGTTTTGAGTTCCTAGGAGTGTGTTCTCTACCCCCTAGATAGGTCTAGAGAGTATCAACTCTAATTGGAAGGGTAGTTAATCTAACCTTGAAGAAGTTGACACTTGGAGGACATTTTTAAGGTATTATTACTCCTTGAAAATGAGAAGATTTAATTGTTTATTCTTTGGAAGAGTAAAATGTATCAAAATTTAAAGATTTGGATTAATTAAAAAATAGCACAATTAGGGAAGAGTCAAAGGAATGTCAAGTTGAGATTTTGACATTTTCTTGGGAGAAAACAAGGGCAACTTAGGATTAATTTTGGTTTAGTAATTAATTAGGAATACTTAGATAGATAATTTAGGTATACTTTTTTTTTGCTAAATTACTATGTTTGTTTGCTCATCATATGTCATGACATCATATTTTACATTCATATTTATTATAAAAAATTAAAAAAATTACCATGTCATGTCATACATACATCATGTAGCTATAGTATATTTTCTTTTTAAAAATATTCATTTTGATCTATGTCATAAATCATCATGCATTATTTTAATTCCTTGTAATTAAGGACAATGGTATTAATCAACAAGTGACATCCTAGATGGATGATCAATTTTTAAAATACCTAGATAGAAATACATGATCCTTTAGTTTATGGCAAACTCAAAATCTACATCTCACAAGGACTATAAGTTGACTTGTATGTGTTTTAATACACATTAGATACAAGTGAGATGTTTGGAGGATGAATAAAACTCAAGACGTTGATTTAGTACATCTTTTTGAGTTCTGATTTTATCAAAACACATAGTTATGTGTCATCCAATCATTGAAAAAACTAGTGTACAAGTCATGTGCATTTAGCCCAAGGAACATGGTTGGAAATTGATTTTAAAAATTATTTCAAAATACTTTTGAAATACCTTGGTGAAGGCTATCTTTTGATAGGAATCACCATTGTATAAATTGACACAAACGAGAGCAAAACATTGAAGTTTTCAATAGCTTCAAGTTTTGTGTCAATCTTTGAAAATGAGATGTATTTTCATAGAAAACTTTTTTCCATGATAACATATGACTCAGATAATGTTTACGCAAAATTTCATGATTTTTAGAAAATCATAGAATTATTTAGGAATTTCTAAATTTTGGATGAAATTTGATTTCAGGAAATCAGAGCCCCAATTGATTGATCGATCGATTAGGAGTATTCGATCGATTGGTCGATCGATTGAATTGGGTTTTTTTGTGAGCAGAAGCTCATGAAATTGATTAGTTGATCGATTAGACCCTACTTGGATCGATTAGTTGATTGATTCAAGTGTTTTTCCATGAAGAAAGCCTTGCTAAATCGATCAGTTGATCTATTGAAAGGTTTCGATCAAATGAATCTCAACTTCAATTGATTGGGAAATATGATTTTAGTTGAAATGGTATGATTTCAGTCTATTAAGTAGAGTTTAGTCACTTTAACCATCTCTAATCCTAAGAAATTTATTTATGAATATTTAAAAGTAGTTTTCTTGATGAAAACAAGAATGGAATGGTTAATGAACACTAAGTTGAAGTTTAGGTAGAGATTTGCATTCAATATTGATTCTTGAATCTCAAAAATTTAAATTTTGGGTTTCCTAAAGGTTTAGGAACTCCAAATCATTGTTGGTGCAATGACAGAAGGTTAAAGCATGTTTTGAGGGGAAGCTACTCATTAAAGATATGAATTATTTTTTTTTGAAACAATGGAAGGTTATAAGCCTTCATTATGGATGTATGCTTTAGGATGAACATTTGGAGACAATGAAGAGTATGAGACCTTCATTATAATATTGTGAACAACAAGGGTATGTGGATAACTCTTCTGGGGGAGAGTTTTGATGTGTGCTAAAGGGGAAGAATGTAGGGTTTAAGTTATGTTACCCAAAGTATGAGATTATCCTCTTATTAAGAGGGAGAATGAAGGAAACCCTCATTCATGTTTTGGCTTGAAGAAAAGTTGAGGCTATGGACTAACCTAACTTAAACGTATTATCAAATATCAAAAAGAGGGAGAATATTGGTACAATTTCCCATGAGTCAAGTTTGACTAGGTTGACTAAACTTGAGTTGGCTCAAACTTGAGTTTTAATGTTTGAGTTTTAAAATTTGACAATATATGGAGATTGTGTTGGATCGATACACACGTGAGAGGGAGGGGGTGAATCACGTGGTTTTTAAAAAATTCGTCTTTTCTTTTTAAAATCTAAAAACAAAGTATGTAGCGTAGAAAGAAATAAGAAAGCGAGAACAAAGAACATAAGAAAACACAATCGGTTTACTTGGTTTGGAGCCTTCGGTAACTGCTACTTGAAGACCCGGGTTCCGCGGATCTATCGATGGATAATCCACTACAGGGGCTCTTCCGGTACCTCCGGAAGAGGGAATAGAGTACAAGAAGATTAGAACAAGTGCAACACACTGCACTTGTCCTTTTGTAGTAATTAAGTACACAAATAGAACTTATTACCAACACGTAAGGATTGAGTGTGAGAGCATTCGTGTGTTGGTGTCGGTTTACTGACCGTGATCGGAAGTCCTCGGAATAGTCGTCGAGTGCAGTAGCTTCGTAGCAGAGTCATAGCAGGAGCCTCGAGCAATCGGAAGCTCAAACGATCTATATTTTCATTCGGGTGCAGTATTTTATTTTATTTTGAATTAAATCCTTAGTCATCTCACCCGATCTATATTTTCAATCAGGGATCCCATAATGTTGTGAGATGAATTAGGTTAAATTTTAGGGTTGGGTTTAACTTTATGTTGCATTCAAGTTTAACTTTGGGTTCAACAAATAAGTATTTTTTGGATAAACTTCTGAACTACGGTGAGTCACCTGGACATCATTAGAGTAACTATGCCTTTGAAAATTTTCAAATAGTTTCATCCACTAAACTTAATAATAAAACTCTGGTCTAACCAGTTAGGATTCATAAGGAGTAGTTTCAGTTAGTTCCACTAACTAAGCCAAATGCACCAGGTCGAAGTCATATCTTCCTAGATATGCATAAATAGAGTTTCCCTAACCTACTATCATCCAAAACTTCACCAGTACCATTGATCAAGTTAAATTTTTATCTCTTTTTGACTAATCCTAATTACCCAACCGGGTAAACTATTATTTTGGAGGTGCCAACTAATTTGGAGTCTCCCCCCTAAAGTATTGATCTTTTCAGTTTATGTTTTGAGTTTATATTGATTACTTTTATAATTATACTGTACTTGATGATAATTTAAGTTATTTGATTTTAATTTATTTTGTCTGTTTAAGTTTGATTTTATTTTACTTTTTAGATTTATGTTTGATTTATTTAATTTTATTTTGGAATTTAGCTTTGAAGGTTTATTTTGGTTTGGTTTTGATTTATTTTTGAGGTTCAGTTTTGAATTTATAGTTTTAGTTGGATTTGGTTTTAGATAGTAGATTTCATTTTTAGGTATATAAAATTGATTGAGTCCTACTTGCGTGGTTAGACACGCTTTCGGAACTCAGGCTTTAGTTAGTTTCTTATTTTGATCTGTAAGTGATATAAAGATTTTTTTAGTCAAGCTGGATTTATATCCGAAACCGGACTTGTTGTATACAGCTCTTTGTGATCCAAGTATCATGTCAAGGTACTTGGATCTAGTTGTAAATTTTTCTAATAGTTCTTTTAGTTCAAGAATTTCGCCTTTTAATATGGAATTATCCTCCTCAAGTTTTGCAACTTGAGTTAGGATTTCAGGTTGAATTAGCTTAACTGTTGAGTTTGAGTTCAGTTGATCGTTAAGTAATTTATTTTGTAGATTTAGTTCATTTATTTTATTTTCAGACATAGTTAATTTTTTATTTAAACATGCTATTATTTTAAAAAACTTTTTGCTTAAAGTAAATTATACCTTATCGAAACATTCGAAAACGAGTGCAGACTTGTGGCTCGATTCAGGTTCGGACCTATCTTCTAAGTCTCTTTCCGATTCTGGTTCGTAAGCCATTAGCGCGAGGTAGTTGGTGTGCTTCGGTTCGTCGCCATCTGATTCTTCCGCGGATGATTCGTCCCAAGTCGCCTTGAGGGCTTTCTTTTTATTCAGATTTGGGCAGTCGTTCTTATAGTGTCCCTTTCTGTTGCATCCAAAGCATTTGACGTTCGTCTTGTTGTTGCTGGAGTTTGAGTTTGAGTTGATCTTTTGCATATCCCTTTTTGGGAAATTCTTCTTTCTCCTAGTGAACATCTTCCTTACCAGGTTCACCAGATATTCTTCATCATCTGAGTCTTGGTCAGACTCAACTTCAGGTTTCGATTTAGTTCTGGTCTTTTCTTTTGATGTTCCTATAATAAAAGCAACACCTTTCTTGGGTTTGGCGTTAGTCTGTTCATGTAGCTCCAATTCACAAAAAAGTTCATCTAACTTTAAGTTGGATAAGGTCCTCGAAATCTTATAGGCATCCACGATGGATGCCCACAGTGCATTTCGAGGAAATGCATTTAGCGCATACCTTATAAGATCCCAATTCTCCATCTGGTGGTCGATTGTGTGAAGTCCGTTGAGAATATCTTTTATTCTCGCGTGCAACTAACTAGCAGTCTCACCTTTCTGCATTTTTATATTAAATAATTTATTTAAATATATGTCTCTTTTCATTACCTTTGCGTTGTTGGTTCCCTCGTGTAGTTCTATGAGCTTGTCCAATAGCTCCTTGGCATTTTCGTGTGGGCCAACGTGGTTTAGCTCTTCCTTTGTTAACCCGCATTGGATTGTGTTGAGGGCCTTGAAATCAATTTGGGCTTTTTTCTTCATTTCCGGATTCTAATTTTCTGGGTCTATTAGAATGCTGGCGTTGTCAATTGGCGCCTTGTACCCTTTGGTGATGCTGAACCATTGGTCGAAGTCAATTTTTAGGTACACCTCCATCCGCTTCTTCCAGTATAGAAAGTCATCCCCATTGAAGAGTGTGGGATGAACAGTGTTGTACCCTTCGTTTTGGGCCATTTTAGAGATGTAGATGGAAAACTAAAGAAAGGTACCAAGACTAGGTCTTGGATTTGCAAAGTTTGAGAAGAAGAATAAGAAATTTCGAAGGACTCGAGTGGTGTTGCACCAACTTTGAGTTAAAAATCGAATGAGAAATCGTTATTTGAAAAGGTAAGTTCTACTAATTCAAATTGAATACGAAAAACTAAAATTCGAAAAGAAAATAAAAGAATTCCCCTGGCTTGATTAGTGGTTGCATCAATTCAGAGCAGAACTTGCTCTGATACCAGTTGTTGGATTGGGTCGCACGTGAGAGTGGGGGTGAATCACGTGGTTTTGAAAATTTGTTTCTTTATGAAATGTAAGTACGTAGCGAAAAATTGAGAAGAAAAAGAACATAAGAAAATACGGTCGGTTTTACTTGGTTTGGAGCCTTCGGTGACTCTACTCCAAGACCCAGGTCGCGTGGACCTATCGATGGGTAATCCACTAAAATGGCTCTTCCGGTACCTTCGAAAGAGTTAATCGAGTACAAAGAAAATTAGAAAAAGTGCAACACCCTACAGTTGTTCTTTTGCAATAATTAATTACAAATAAAACTTCCGTTACCGATACGTTTGAATTGAAGTGAGAGCGCTCGAATGTCGGTGTCGATGTGCCAGCCACGATCGAAAGTTCTCAGAGTAGTAGTCGGGTACAACACCTTCGCAGCAGAGTCACAACAGGATGCTGGAGCAGTCGGAATCTCAAATGGGCACATAGTAGCTCGTATATTAATTGTTTTTTGAAGCCTGTTTGAGACTGCCTTACATAGGGCATGGAAGGCGCCTTCCATAAGTGTTGAAGGCACCTCTAATGAGAGAAACTTTATCCCATTTTTGTTGTGCCTTATCTGCACCAAGATCTAAATTTTATCCCTTGGAAGGCACATTCAAACCATTGAAGGCGCATTCCATGAACAGTGCGAAGGTGCCTTCTAATGCTTGAAGGCGCCTTCAAGTACTGTTCATCCAAAGGCTTTTTGCTCATTTTTGCCTTGCAAGTTGTGTTAGTCCAAAACTAAAACATCTAACTTGCAAAACAAAGTTAGCACAGTGAATATAAGAAGTAGTAATTAGCTCATGTCCTCCCAGGACTAGGAACTAGTCAAGATCTCAAATTAGAGATCTAAAATGGACCTAACCTGGACCGACACCTACTGTCCCTCAACCGAGATGCATCCTCACAAAGTTACTCTCCTCTAGTGACTTACCTTTACTTACCATCTTAAAGTTGGTTGACTAGTCATTTGACCCACTAGGTCTTCATGCCAGTTGTCCAATTCACAGACCCAACTGGGCTTCTGCCGGTTGTTCGGTCCCGCGGATCCAACCGGACTTCCTGCCAGATATTCGATCGGCCCGTTGACCTATCTAGACTTGGCACCAGCTATATGGTCCCGCGGTCCTAGCTAGATTTCAGCCTGGAGTCCTGTCCTTTGGACTCGTCAATTCCTGCACACTCGGTAAAGTAATTAGATCACAAAATATCTAACTTAACTCACTTATCATAATCAAAACTTGAGTTAGACCGTTAGTATAAAACTGTACCAATAGATTTCTTCCTTTGGGTGGCTCACGACAACAAGAGGAGACCCTCTTGTTGTGGCCGACAGTAAGAGAGAGGGAGAGGGAGAGAGAGGTATTGGGTTTAGGTTTTCAAAACCTAATCAAGTTAATAATGAATTGGGTATTAATTCTCTCTTAACCATATCAATATATAGTATTCTTTAATAAGTTGGATTAGAAAACTCAATCCAACCTATTATGCCTTAACAAAAAATTAGCCCATTAACTCGGTTTGGTTCACAATTAAATCAAGTTGATTCATGGATAAACCAAATTAGTTTATGACTAAACTAAATAGGGGCCAACTCTTTCATAAATGATGTGGCCCATTAGCGCTTTCGTTCCGATAAATATTTCCATATTTGTCTTAAGTATGGTTCAACCAAATATTTATCTCTTGATATGAGAATCCTATTCTCTAAATTATTTTACGTCTTTTAGAGACTCGTAGTATGTGTGACACAATAGATTCTCGATTTATTTTAGCCGTCCATAATTGACTACTTAATTATAGAACGATAATGAGTGACACCTAGTAGTACATTATGATCCCTAATTAACCGAAAAATCACAGTTGATCTCAAAACTAATTATAAACTCTTCA
Source organism: Zingiber officinale (assembly GCF_018446385.1). Classification (NCBI taxonomy): domain Eukaryota; kingdom Viridiplantae; phylum Streptophyta; class Magnoliopsida; order Zingiberales; family Zingiberaceae; genus Zingiber; species Zingiber officinale. Next base: position 61,473,013 of record NC_055989.1, on the reverse strand, counting down.
GCAACTATAGTGAGTCGTGTCTCGTTCCTTTCACTTGTCTTATACTCACTTGGTTTAGGGCATGGTCTATGTGTCTGCCCCCACTAGGCTAATTATGTCACACTTAGTCCAAGTAATACTTTCTCGTTCTACGGATTTAAATTCCTTGTACATGTGTACAAGAGTCTCATTCTCTTAACATGTGATACTTTGACCAAAGACTTTGAGTAATAATCCTAACGAGTGACTATAGGGTATACGTCTCCTCATAAGGAGCGATAAATCCTTTGTCTCCTCGTAAGGAGTGATGAATCCTCTATGGGCAATTCAAGCACCTTCAGCACTTTGACTTATACCTAATCATCTTGGGTTTATACCTCCAAGAGATGTTTGCTTAAGATGTCAAAATATAAGTCTCCATGACCAAGATGGCTTGTATACCTTTGGAAACTTACACTCGAACTGCAGTAAAAATTTCACAGACATATCCATATACATAGAGAACCAAATGAAGTCTTACAACAAGTCACTCCAATGAACTAGTTACCATAACTAGCATCCACATTTCATTCTCGACATCCTAATATCTTCAGCTAGTGAGAAATAGTTGCTTGGCCGAACCAAAGAATATAACTCGTACTAGTCTTATAGAATTGATGATGTCTGAATGCACCAATTCGACGACTAAGAAAATTGTAATACGTTCATAATTGTAATGTAGAGATAATCTTAAGTTGTAATCCAATCACAAATTTTCTCATGTTATAAATTGTTTTATGGATATTTAGTAAATGAGTTTAAGACCATTCAAACATATAATATGCACTCAAATAGTGAATTAATATTTATCAAATAAATAGTAAAACTATAAGACGATTGCCTTAGGATATCCCTCAAAATCTAACACTCTCACTTGGCCTAATGTCAATCGTCATAGTGTCCTAAACTGTAAGCATGGATGTGACTCTTAAACTTGCTTTATAGTAGAGTATTTGTCAAAGAATTCGCTAGGTTTCTTTCGGTGAGAATTTTCTTGAGTTGTATTTTTTCCTACTAATGGTCTCCCTGATCAGATGATAGCGGCGAATCATGTGTTTGGATCACTAATGAGACCTAGGTTCCTTTGCTTACACAATAGCTCCAGTGTTGTCATAGTAAACATGTAATGCTTCAACAATGGATGGAACCATACCAAATTCTGTAACAAACTTCTTGATCCAAACTGCTTCTTTTGTTGCTTTTGAAGCTACAATGTATTCCGCCTCATAGATAGGATCTGCAATAGTGTCTTACTTGAAACTCTTCTAATTAACTACGCCTCCATTAATATGAATATGAATCCAAACTAGAACTTGGATTCATTATTGTCCGTCTGGAAACTGACATCCATATACCCGCTTATGATCATACATCATCTCCATATACCAAGAACATATCCTTAGTTCTTCTCAAGTACTTAAGGATTGTCTTGATAGTGACCCAATGATCCATTCCTGGATCTGACTGGTATCTGCTCATAACACTCAGAGCATATGATACAACTGTCCTTGTATATAACATAGCATACATGATAAATTCTATTATGGATACTTAAGGTATCTTATCCATACAAATTCTCTCGTCTTTTGTGCGTGGCCACATAGACTTCGAAAGGTGAATTCCAAGCCTCATAGATATGAAACCTTTCTTGGATTTAGATATGCTAAATTGTTTTAGCATTCTGTTTATATATGTCGACTGTGAAAGACTAAGCAACATTTTCGGTCTATCTCTATAGATCTTCATCCTTAGGATGTTAGTTTCTTCTCCTATGTCTTTCATGGAGAATGTCGTGGACAACCAAACTTTAACTAACTGTTGATCTGGCACATCATTTCCTATAAGTAATATATTATCCACGTATAATATTAGGAATATAACTACACTCCCACTAACCTTTTGATACACACAAAGTTCGTCTGAATTTTGTGAGAAATCAAACTTTTTAATCGCCTCATCAAAACAGATATTCCAACTCTTGAATGCTTACTTTAGTCCATAAATGGGTCGTTGAAACTTACATACTTTATTCTTGTTAATAGATGTGAAACCTTTAGGTTGTATCATATACACGTCCTCGAGTAGGTTTTTCATTAAAAAAATTATTTTCACATCCATTTGTCATATCTCATAATCATGATGAGCTGATATGGCCAGGAGTATCTGAATGAATTTAAGCATGGATACAGGTGAGAAGGTTTCGTCATAGTCAATGTCTTGCCTTTGATGATAGTCTTTCACCACCAACCTTTCCTTGTCAGTATTCATATTACCATCCATGTCAGTTTTCTTCTTAAAAAATCACTTGTACCCTATAGACATAATGCCTTCAGGTGGGTCCATAAATTCCAAACTTGGTTTTCATACATGAAATCCATTTCTAACTTCATGGCTATAAGCCTTTTGTCCTTCTCTGAACTATTTAAAGCTTCTTTGTAATCAGTAGGTTCCTCATCCTCACTGAGTAACACATCACTTGATTATCTTATAAGATATCTATATTTCTCAAGAATACTGTATATCCTACCTGATCTATGAGGAGGTTGTGTTATAATCAATTGCGGTTCTTGACTAGACATCTCATTAATGTCTATTGGAGTTTCTTGAACTTCATCAAGTTTAACTATACTCTCACTTTCTTCCTATAAGAGAAACTCTTTCTCTAGGAATGCAGCATGTCTTGAAACAAATACCTTTTGTTCTAAGGGGTGATATAATTGGTAACTCTTTGTTTCCTTAGGGTATCCAATAAATAAATACTTATCAGACTTAACGTCCAACTTATCTGATATAATTCTCTTCACATAAATAGGGCATCCCCAAATCTTCAAATAAGATATGAGAGTTTCTTACTATTCCATACCTCATATGGAGTAGTTGAGATTGTCTTCGTTGAGACTTTGTATAGCAAGTAAATAACTATCATTAGTGCATAACCTCAAAAAGTTTTGGGAAGATTTGCATGATCCATCATTAACCTAATCATGTCTAACATGGTTCGGTTATGCCTTTCTGATACATCATTATGTTGTGTAATATAAGACGGAGTTCATTGAGACAATACACCATTGCCCTTAGATAATCTTAAAACTCTTGGCATAAATACTCACCACCTCGTCAGATTAAAGTATCTTAATACTTTTACCAAGTTATTTCTCTACTTCATTTCTGAATTCTCTAAACTTTTCAAAGGCTTCAGATTTATGTTTCATTAGATACACATACCCATACCCATACTGAGAGTGATCATCAATGAAAGTAATGAAGTAGGTATAACCTCCTAGTGCGTGAGTTGGCATTAGTCTACATATATCAATATGTATGAGCCCAAGTAACTCATCAACTCATTCACCCTTTTCAGAAAAAGATAACTTTATGATCTTGCCTTTTAAACATGAATCACATGTATTAAATGTATCTAATTCAAATAATTCAAGAACTGCAATCTTTTACAATTCGGACATGTGTTTCTTACTTATATGGTCAAGGCGGCAATGCCACGAGTAAGAGGTTAATTGATTATCTATTCAAGTGCGTTTAGTGATCGTTTCGATATTGAATACATTACTAGATATATCTAACACGTAAATGTCATTGCATAAAATTTTAGTGTCATAAAGAACGTCATTCAAAGTTATATAACAACAATTGTTACTAAAAGTCAAATGGAAAACTTTTCTATTTAAGTAAGAAATAGAAACAATGTTCTTTATTAATGCATGAATAAAATAACAATTATACAGTTCTAAGATATGTCCACTAGGAATCTTTAACAAGTATGTTCTGATGGTGACTACATCAACCTTTACTCCATTCCCAACTCGCAGACTTGACTCTCCCTTGACGAGTCTTCTACTATTTCTTAGCACATGTATGTCATTACATATATGTGAGTCACACCAGTATCTAATATCTAAGTGTCTGAGCAAATAACATGACAATCAATAACAAAAATACCTGAAGAGGATGGGGCATTAGATACCTTATTCTTCTTTACGGACTTAAGATAAATCTTGCAGTTTCTTCGTCAGTGTCCCATCTTGCCACAATGATGGCATGGACCCTTTTGTGCTGGTTCTACTGTCTTGGTCTTTTTGCTCTTCCCCTTAGCTTGATATTTTGACTTCCTCTTAAAACCTTTCTTGGAGGAGTCTACTAACATTACAATTTTTTGTTCACCTTTAATAGAAGGCTCCATAGTCTTGAGCATATTAATCATCTAGGGGATGGTCGATTCTAAATTGTTCAGCCGATAGTTTATCATAAATTAGGAATGACTTTTTAGCAAACTATGTAGAATTAAGTCAATACTTAACTCATGATCTATCGTAAAATTGAGTAATGCTAAACGCTCTATGTAGTCATTTATCTTTAGTACAAATTATAATGTAGACGAACCCTCTTGCATCTTTAAGCAAAAGAGAAGCTAGGAGACTTCGAACCTTTCGGATCTAGCTTGCTCATCAAACAACTCACGAAGATGATAGACAATATCATAAGCATCCAAATGCTCATGTTACTTCTATAGTTTAGGAGTCATAGTTGCTAGTATGATGCAACTTGTAAGTACAGAATCATCCTTATGTTTCTGATGGGCCAACAATTGGTTCGCAGTTACATCGACATCAAGACTCATCAAGGACATAAGCTAGCTTCTCAACTTTAAAAACAATTCTTAAAATTTGAAACTAGTCTAAGAAGTTCAGCCCAGTAGTTTGTTTGAGTCCAAAATCGAATGCAGATTAACAGAAATCATATTTAAATGATTAACCTAAAAATACAAAAATGAGAATGTATTAGAGACATGATTTTATTTATGTAAGCAATTTACATGTAATAAAAGCATGCTTATTTATCAAATTCAAATATCCTTATTTTGAATTTGGGAGATGGTAGGTTTTCTCCAAGTGGGTTGATATCCACCATAGATAAGAACAACCTTGACTTTGGCCAACAAGTCATTCTTTGCTATAGTGGTAGGTAACAAGTTTACCGATTGCATATGCTTAGATGCAACTATCATATTATGCTAGCAACTAATTGATTTTCGCATAAACATTGGGTTGTTAATACATTAACAAGTATACATCAAATGCATATCATCAACTTCACCTCTATCTATATTGATCATGTCTTTGACACAACAAATTAACGCTTCAAGTTTAAAACCAACCTTTTAAGCATGAGATTGCATCTCCATGATTTGAACATATTTAATTTCAAGTTGAGCTTGACTTTGGTCAACAACTCAAATAAGAACTTAAACTCTGGTTCTTACCATATTAACGGAAGGTGTAGATTTTAATATTATGTAAGGGATTTGGTCTAATCTATATCATGTAAATATTCTATCTACATGACATTATACGCACGACATAAATAATGACATGACACATTGCACGAATGACATAGCATGACATATCACACATACGACAAGATCTAATTACATTACACACATGGCAAAATCTAATCATGTCATAATTAATGCATCTACATGGCATACAATATGACATAAACATGACATAAATTTAAATATGTTATAATTATATTTTAAAAATAAAAATATGTTAATCTGATTTTAATAAATTAAGATTTACCTAATCAAATTTGGAAACCAATTTTCAAATTTAGTTAACATATCTCATCTACAATCTTTCTATCAATCAAGAATCTTTAATTATTTTTGAAATAAATTTCTAAGCTAATTTTCAAATAATTTAGGAAATAAATAATTAATATTTCTGATACAATGATGAAGAGGGGCCCCACTAAAGATAGGTCAAAGTATGGAAGAGTGGCTGACGTGGAGGTTAAAGTCAAAATCGTCAAAGGCCAAGGACCACAGATCAGGCGAAGTTGGTCGAACGAGCCTCCAATGCTGATCTGCCATCCTCTGAAAACTTACGACTAGGGTTAAGAGACAAACAATAGATCGCCTGGCCCACCATCCCTGTCTATCGGATGGCATATTCGGTCAGACAAAAGCTAGCCCTCCGGCAACAGGAAAGCACTGATATCTTTATTCAGTATGACTGAGCTAGGATGCCCCGACCGAGCGGCCTCCAATCGACCTATAATGGGACCCACCCACGTATCTCGTCATACTCTTTTAGAAGTTTGTACCACAAATAACAGAGCATGTCCAGCATGCAAATCATACTTTAGAAGCTTCTAGCCTATCACATCAGAGATTTGCGTGCCCACTTAAGGAAAGGTATTAGGGACACTTTTGATTTATCTTTTCCTAGGATACTTTGGAAAATGTGTTGTACTTTGAGATGCATGTGCATATGCTATAGTGGTACTATATAAGGGGGTCTACATTCACAAGTGGAGGTATGCTACGCTTCACTGTTCTACATACTCTTCGCTACTGCTCATTGCTACTATTCCATTTTACAAAGTCGAATACGACTTGAGCGTCGAAATGCCAACATTGGGGACCCCTTCCTGGCCCGACATTAATGCTCCTAGTTTTGCAGGACAACAAGGAGTCTTCTTCTAGTCAGAATTAGAGCCACCGTGAAGTCTTCTTCCAATCAACACTAGATCCATATTCCCAGTCTGCCATCTTCTCAACTTTCGAACATGATCAATTTCTTAATTTATTACAGAATAATTTAAATTTAGATTTTTATGATTTTTAAAATCTTTTCAAATTTAATATTTTCTAATAATTTAGGAAACTTTCTAAAAATAGAATATTTTAATAAATTTGAAAATCTAGAAAAGATAATTTCTATAATTTAATTCAGAATATCTCACATCTGGATTTTCAAAGAATTTTAGAATCTTTTTAAATTTGGTATTATCTAATAAATTAAGAAATTTTCTTAAAATGGAATATTTCTTAAAATTCTAGAAATAATAATTTCTAAATTAACAAAGTATTTCTAAATTTAATTTTTTAAAATTATTTTAGAAACTTTTTAAAAGTGAAATTTCTTAACAATTTAGGAAACTTCCAAAAAAAATAAAAAATTCTTAATAATCCAGAAAATTTCTAAAAATTAATTACAACACCAATTATGAATCATAAAATAATTTTATAATCATGTCAAAACATGGTTGAGCTCTGATACCACTGTTGGGATATGCCCGATGTGGTGTATGCTAAAAATACGTTTCGTAAACATGCATAGCGAAAGACTTAATGATACATAAACTAATTTATTACATCATACACACCACATGCATGCAAGCTACAATCGTGCAGACAAGATCATAAAATAAAATGAAATCGAATAACAATTATTTTAAGTATACATTACGGATGACTTATAACGAGAAGGACATCAACCTTTTGTGACGTTATCGAACTTCACTTCTATTTATATCCACGACGAGATCTTCAAGACAACTCTAAGAGAACAAGCTTCACCTTCGGAATGTACTAGCCACGAGTGAAGGAGAAGGATCAAGAAGAAGAAGAAGAAGAAGCAAAAGGAAGATCTTTTGCCTTTAGGTAGCTCACGGTAACAAGAGGAGACCCTCTTGTTATGGCCGGTGGCAAGAGAGAGGGAGAGGGAAAGAGAGGTATTGGATTTAAGTTTCCAAAACTTAAGACAATAATGAATTGTGTATTAATTCTCTCTTAACCATATCAATATATAGTTCTCTTTAATGAGATGGATTAGAAAATCCAAATCCAACCCAACCCATTATGCCTTAACCAAAAATTAGCTTATTAACCCCTTAGTTTGATTCACAACTAGATGAAGTTGGTTCATGGCTAAACAAAATAGGATTCAACTTTTTCATAAAAGATATGGCACATCTGCGCTTCTGCTACGATAAATATTTTTATGTTTGTCTTATATATGTCTAACCAAACATTTATATCTTAATATGAGAATCTTATTCTCTAACTTGTTTTACATCTTTTAGAGACTCGTAGTGTGTGTGACCCAATAGGTTCCTGGTTTATCTTGGTTGTCCATAATTAACTATTTAATTATAGAACGATCATGAGTGACACCTAGTAGTACATCATGATCTCCAATTAACTAGAAAATTATAGTTGGTCTTAGAACTAATTCTGAATCCTTCAGCAGCTGCAGTGAGTCGTGTCTTGTTCCTTTCACTCGTCTTATATCCACTTGGTTCAAAACATGGTCTATATGTCTGCCCCCACTAGACTGACTACGTCACACCTAGTCTAAGTAATACTTCCTCATTCTACGGATTCAAATTACTCGTACATGTGTACAAGAGTCTCATACTCTTAACATGTGATGCTTTGACTAAAGACTTTGAGTAATAATCCTAACGAGTGGTCATAAAATATATGTCTCCTCGCAAGGAGCGGTGAATCCTCTGTGGGCTATCCAAACACCTTTGGACACTTCGACTTGTACCCAATCATCTTGGGTCCACACTTCCAAGAGATGTTTGCTTAAGATGTCAAAGTATAAGTCTCTATGACCAAGATGACTTGTATATCTCAAGTCGAAGGAAATTTGCACTCGAGCTGCGGTAAGAATTTCACAGACATATCCATATATGTAGAGAACTATATGAAGTCTTACAACAAGTCACTCCAATAAACTAGTTACCATAACTAGCATCCACGTTTAACTCTCGACATTCTAATGTCTTTAGCTAATGAAAATAGTTGCTTAGCCGAACCAAAGTGTAATCCATGCTAGTCTTACAACATTGATGATGTATGAATGCACCAATTCGACGACAAGGCAAATTTCAATACATTTATAATTATAATGTAGAGATAATCATAAGTTGTGATTCAATCACAAATTTTCTCATGTTATGAATTGTATTGCAGACATTCAGTAAATGAGTTAAGACTATTCAAACATATAATATGTACTCAAATAGTGAATCTATATTTATCAAATAAATAGTAAAATCATAAGATGATTGCCTTAGGACATAGCTCAAAATCCAACAACTCTGTCCTCGACTAGGCACTCAGGTACTAACTGTTAGGGTCGTTTGGTGCTAGAGGAGGGGAGGGGGTGAATAGCTCGTCGCGCTTTGGTAGCTTGCTCCGTGATGATGATTTGCAGTGGATAGTCTTCACAACAAGCTCACAATGCTAACAATAGGATTTACTTTGTATTCACCTCAAGAAGAGGTGACTAATCCAAGGATCCACACGCGACACACACTCCACTAATCGAAACACTCCTTCTCGATAACTTCTAAAGGCGGAGAAGCCTTGTACAAACTCTCAATGCAAGAAGAAAGACAAGGGAAGAAAATATAAGTAAAATCTTACAAGATTTACAGCATGAAACCCTAATTCTAGCTTCTTCTTCTTCTTGTGTGGAACGCCTCTTGATCTTGGAAGTGCAGCAACACTTTGCTCCAAGAAAGCTTCAAGAACTAGCGTAAATCTCTGAGAGTGATCGCTGGAAGTGGAGTGGAAGATCTACGGAGAAAGACGCTCGCCAATGACTTTATCCTGCGCAACGGTCGTCTCCCAATCGATCAGTTGATCGATTGGGGAGGCTGAATCGATCAGTTGATCGATTCAGCCTTCTTATGTGCTCTTTGGAAAATGGCTGAATCAATCGACCGATCGATTCAAGCTTTCTCGCGATCGTGCAAGAGAAACCAACCCCCAATCGATCGGCTAATCAATTGGGAAGTGTTCTGTGCCTATGACAAAGGCGCCCAAATCGATCGATCGATTGATTGGGTCGTTGCTTGTTGCAACACAGTGTCAATCAATCGGTTGATCGATTGAACCACTATTTAATCGATCGATTGGTCTCCCCTTGACTTGCTTAAACCAAGTCTAGGGTCCCTAAATCCAACATCCGGTTAACCGTGACCTGTTGGAACCTCATGCCTAGCGTTTGGTCAACCTTGACCAACTAGGACTCCTTCACCAAGTATCCGGTCAATCCCTTTGACCCACTTGGACTTTTCTCCTCGTGCCAAATGTCCAGTCAACCTTGACTCACTTGGACTTACCGTCTCGTGCCAAGTGTCTGGTCCTCCATGATCCACTTGGACTTCCACCAGATGTTTGGTCACCCTTGACCCATCTGGATTTCCTCGTCCCAAGTATCCCATTAATCCTTGACCCACTTGGACTTACCATTTCGTACCAAGTGTCTGGTCCTCCATGACCCATTTGGACTTCCACGTGCCTGACTTTACTTACCATGACTTATCATTTGTCTGGCTTCACTCACCAGGACTTTCACTTAGCTTCACTCACTAGGATTTTCACTTGGCTTCACTTACCAGGATTTTCCTCTGCCTGGCTTCATTCACTAGGACTTTCCTCTACCTAACTTCACTCACCAGGACTTTCACCTAACCCACTCACTAAGACTTCCAACTCCCTAACCTCCAATTAGGACTTTCCCAATCAAGTATCTGTTCATCCTTGACCTACTTGACTCTTCTTCACATCAATCTAGTCAACGCTTGACCAGAGGGGAATTGCACCAGCAATCTCCCCAATCGGACGATTGCATCTGTAATCCCCACGTATTGTCAAACATCGAAACCCAAATATCAAGACTCAGGCTTGAGCCAACTCAAGCCTAGTCAACCTAATCAACCTTGACCCAGGGATATTGTACTAACAATCTCCCCCTTTTTGATGTTTGCTAATACCTTTAAGTTAGGCTAATCCATAGCCTCAACTTCTTCCTCATGCCAAATCATGAATGAGGGTTTCCTTCATTCTCCAAACTCTCTCTTAAGGTAATGAAGGTATAGTACAGACCCTGCATTGTCCCCCTAAGAGGGGCATAGTACAGACCTTGCATTCTCCCCCTAACTTTCCTAGAGGAGTAAAGGCCTAATTTAAACCCTACATTCTCCTCCTATTGACACATATCAAAACTTCCCCCCTGAAGAGTTACCCAACGTTGTTCATAATCTGATATGTTGTTCATAACACCACAATGAAGGTCTCATACCCTTAATTGTATCCAATGCTCATCCATAAGCATTAATCTCTTCACAAACACAATGAAGGTCTCATACCCTTCATTGTTTCCAATGTTCATCCGTGAACATTAACCTCTTCACAAACACAATGAAGGTCTCATACCCTTCATTGTATCCAATGCTCGCCCTTGAGCATACACAACTAAACAATGAAGATATCCACTCTCCATTGTGTTTAAATGCTCAGCCTTGAGCATTGACGCTAAGGAAGGTTAACCACCTTCCAAGGTGTATGAAAAATTACTTTTCATGTCCTTAAACAATAACTCCCCCTAAAGACATATGTGTTACTTCTGTCATTGCACCAACAATAACTTGAAATCTCTAAATCTTTAGGAATCCCAAATTTAGAAGTTTTGAGATTCAAAAATCCAATATTGAAACTAAACCTCAACCTAAACTTCTACTTAGTCTTCTTTAACCAATCCATACTTGTTTTCATCATGAAAACTCCCCCTAATGAATACAAATATGTTTCAAGGGGTTAGAAATGGTTACTTAGACTAAAAATGATTTAAAATACTGAAATTAGGCTCTCTCAACCAAAATCAGCATTCCCAATCGATTGAAGTTGGGTCTCAATCGATTGAAACTATTTCAATCGATCGCTTGATCGATTCTGCGAGCTTCTGTTCGCGGAAATTACCTTTGAATCGATCCACTGATCAACCCAGGCAAGTTTAATTGATCGGTTGATCAATCCAGCGAGGCTCTGCTCGTGAAGAAACGCAGCTCAATCAATCGGCTAATCGATTGAGGCTTCCCAATCGATCAACCGATCGATTGGGTTTTTGAAATTCTGAAATCCAATTTCATTCGAATTTCAAAAATACTCTAAAAATTCTACAAAATTCTAAAAATTATGAAGACTCTTGTAGACACTATTAGGATATATACTATCATGGAAAAATATTTTTCTAAGAAAATACATCTTATTTTTAAAGATTGACACAAAATTTGAAACTTGTAAAAACTTCAATGTTTCTTCCAAGTTTGTGTCTAACTTTTCAATGATAATTACTATCAAAAGATAGTCTTCACCAAGGTTTTCCAAAATATATTTAAAATATTTTTCAAAACTAATTTCCAACCATGTTCTTTGGGCTCAATGCACATGACTTGTACATTAGCTTTCCCAATGATTCGAGTACAGATAACTATGTGTTTTGATTAAATCAAGACTCAATTAGATGCACTAAATCAACATCTTGAGTCTTTTTCATCATCATAACATCTCACTTGTATCTAATGTGTACTAAAACATATACAAGTCACCTTATGGTCCTTTGTGAGATTTAGATTTGGTTTTACCCTAAACTAGGGATCATGCACATCTATCTAAACATTTCAGAGAGTTATGATCATCCACCTATGATGTCACTTGTTAGGATCCTACTTGTTAGGGGATTCACCACTCGTTAGTAGATGTCATTGTCCTTAGTTGCAAGGAATTAGAAATAATGCATGATGATTTATGTCATACATCAAAAATGAATAATTTTCAAAAGAAAATCTGCTATAACTACATGATATATGTATGACATGATATGATATTTTTATATTTTTCATAATAAGCATGAATGCAAAATATGATGTCATGACATATAATGGGCAAATAATCATGGCAAGTTTTAGCATAAATAAAATATATTTAGATTATCTATCTAAGTATCCTTAATCCTTAGCTAAACCGAAAATTTATCTAGATTGCCCCCATTTTCTTCAAGAAAATGTCAAAACCCAAATTGACATTTATTTTGTTCTTTTCCTTTTTATGCCAATGAAAATTAAATCCATTTCCTCAAATTATGGTACATTTTATTCTTCCAAAGAGTAAACAATAATCCATTTCATTTTCAAAGGTTAACGATAACCTTGAAAATGTTCTCCGAGTGTCAACTTCATCAAGGTTGTATTAATTACCTTTCCAATTAGAGTTGACACTCTCTAACCCATCTAAGGGTTAGAGAAAATGCTCCTAGGAACCCAAAACCTATTGATGTTCCTTGGATGCTCTAGGTACTCACTAGGGATAACCTTCCTAGTTACCTTCCTAATGACTTTTCTAGGCTTCTTAGAAGCCTTGGTCATCTCCTCTAGGTCAACTCTAGGGGTTGCTTCCCTTGTGACCTTCTTAGTGACTTTCTTAGACTTCTTAGAAGTCTTAGTCACATTTGTCATTGCAAAGATACTCCTAGGAATAACTTCCCTTATATCCTTGACTTGACCCCTAGACCTAGAGTTGGTTCCATAGCTATATGGAACCTTATGGTAAGAAGTCATATCCTTCTTAGCCTTAGGTTTGTATCCCAAACATCTATGGTCATTGGCTAACTTTTGTACTTCTAGACCTAGGTTATGCTCATTTTGCCCTTTTAGGATATTTTTCATCCTTTTTAGGGTCTTTTCCATTTTATCAAGCCTTGACCTCAAGACTTGATTTTCTTTCCATAAATCTCTAGATTTTGGTTTTTCATTTAGTCTTTGAGCATTTTTATTTCTAAGTTTATAACTACGGTCCTTAGTATTCTTGCCTAGTTTATCTACCTTCCTAATCTTAGGTAAGATAGTCTTAGCATGAAAAGCCACATGATTTTCATTAATTCTATCATACCTCCTATTTTTATGGTAAATAGCATTAAAATGATATAAGTTAGAATTAGCATGCTTTTTACCATAATTTAAAGGAATGAGCTCAATAAATGATACCTTGGGTTTTACCTTGAAAGCTCCCTCTTGACTCGTGCTTTTTCCTTTGACTTTGACCACTTTTTTCCCCTTAGGACATTGACTTCGATAATATCCTTTTTGGTTGCAAGAAAAGCACACAATGTGCTTCGTGCTCTTCTTTGTTGTGAGGGTGGTCTCCTTGGGCTTCTCCTTGCCCTTAAGTTCCACTTGGCCCTTTTTCTTGGCCAATTTAGGGTACTTACTCTTGTAGTGCCCATGTTTCCTACACTCAAAACATATAATATGTTTTTTATTTTTAATTGAACTAATTATACCTTCATGTGTAGGGATGACACTTGATCCTCCATTTGATTCTTCATGGCTTTTGGAGGTTGCATCATCTTCTTCTTCACTTGACCCGGATGTAGAAGCTTCTCCTTCTTCTTGATCCGGTGTTAACGAAGGTTGCTCCCCTCTCAATCCTTGAGGTGGAGGCCTCTTCATCTTCATCCTCTACATGGAACAAAGAGCATGCTCCCTCTTTTCCCTTATTGTTGCACTCCATTAAGGATGAAGCTTCTTCTTCTTCCGATGTTGAGCATCTCTCATCCTTGGTGTCCTCCTCCTTTTGGTCTTGCTCCAATGAGTTGCCCTCTTTGGATTTCTCTTGGTTTAGTGTAGTGGAGGGTTCTTCATGAAGCTTGGCCAATTTGTTCCAAAGCTCCTTGGCATCCTTGAATTCTCTAATTTGCTCCAAGATGTTGCTCAACAATAGATTGACCAATAGCTTGGTCACTTTATCATTGGCCTCACATCTTTGGATTTACTCTTGGCTCTACTTGCTCCTCTTGAGAATTTTGCCCTTTGAATTTGTTGAAGCTTCAAATCCTTCCATTAGAGCAAACCATTGCTCTATCTCCATCATAAGAAAATTTTTGATTCTTGATTTCCAAAAATTGAAGCTTATGGATGCGAATGGTGGAGGCACCCTCGCGTCGAATCCGAATCCATCTCCGAATTCCATTTGAAGTTGAGCCTTGATAAAATCTTTGACTTGTTGAATTCCGGTGCTTCAACTTCTTCACCCTCTAGTCTTGTTGCCCCTTCCGGCGATGATTCCGGTGAAGAGTGAGCTCATTTTGATACCACTTGTTAGGGTCGTTTAGTGCTAGAAGAGGGGGGGTGAATAGCTCGTCGCGCTTTGGTAGCTTGCTCCATGATGATGATTTGCAGCGGATAGTCTTCACAACAAGCTCACAATGCTAATAATAGGATTTACTTGGTATCCACCTCAAGAAAAGGTAACTAATCCAAGGATCCACATGCAACACACACTCCACTAATCGAAACACTTCTTCTCGGTAACTTCCGAAGGCGGAGAAGTATTGTACAAACTCTCAATATAAGAAGAAAGACAAGGGAAGCAAATACAAGTAAAATCTTACAAGATTTACAACATGAAACCCTAACCCTAGCTTCTTCTTCTTGTGTGGAACACCTATTGATCTTGAAAGTGCAACAACACTTTGCTCCAAGAAAGTTTCAAGAACTAGCGTAAATCTTTGAGAGTGATCGCTGGAAGTGAAGTGGAAGATCTATGGAGAAAGACACTCATCAACGGCTTTATCCTGCGCAATGGTCGCCTCCCAATCGATCGGCTGGTCGATTGGGGAGGCTGAATCGATCGGCTGATCGATTCAGCCTTCTTCTGTGCTCTCTGGAAAACACCTAAATAGATCGACCGATCGATTCAGGCTTTCTCGCGATTGTGCAAGAGAAGCCAACCCCCAATCGATTGGTTGATCGATTGGAGGTTCCCAATCGATTGACTATCGATTGGGAAGCGTTCTGTGCCTGTGACAAAGGCGCCTAATCGATCGACCGATCAATTGGGTCGCTGCTTGTCGCAGCATAGTGCCAATCGATCGGCTGATCGATTGAACCACTGTTCAATCGATCGATTGATCGATTGGTCTCCCCTTGACTTGCTTAAACTAAGTCTAGGGTCCCCAAATCCAACATCCGGTCAACCGTGACGTGTTGGAACCTCATACCTAGCATCTGGTGAATCTTGACCTGCTAGGACCCCTTCACCAAGTGTCCGGTCCGGTCAATTCCTTTGACCCACTTGGACTTTTCTCCTCGTGCCAAATGTCCGGTCAACTTTGATCCACTTGGATTTACCGTCTCGTGCAAGTGGCCGGTCCTCCATGATTCACTTGGACTTCCACCAGATGTCTGGTCACCCTTGACCCATCTGGATTTCCTCGTCCCAAGTATCCGGTCAATTCTTGACCGACTTGGACTTACCGTCTCGTGCCAAGTGTCCGATCCTCCATGACCTACTTGGACTGCCACGTGTCTGGCTTCACTCACTAGGACTTACCATCTATCTGGCTTTATTCACCAGGACTTTCACCTATCTTCACTCACTAGGATTTTCACATGGCTTCACTCACCAGGATTTTCCTCCACTTGACTTCACTCACCAGGACTTTCACCTAACTTCACTTACTAGGACTTCCAACTGCCTAACCTCCCGTTAGGACTTTCCCAATCAAGTATTTGTTTAGTCTTAACCTACTTGACTTTTTTTCACACCAATCTAGTTAAATCCTGACCAGAGGAGAATTGCATCAGTAATCTCTCCAATCGAACGATTGCACCTACAATCTCTACATATTATCAAACATCAATATTCAAATTTAAACCAACTTAAACTTAATCAATCTGATCAATTTTGATCCATGAAATGTTACGCCAACACTAACACTAATTAAGTAATGAGGTACCGACTCGATATTTATTGGGGTGATACTGTGATTTCTCCTGAACTCGTCACTTGGAGTCGGTGATATAAGGCCGACAGTAAGTTTGAATTTAATTTATAAATTTAATATTTTTTCTTAAAATTTTTAGTAATAGACTCTCCAACATTTTTACGATGGAAAACATATGCTAATCGATGCATGTTGACAATCTTTTGGTTACAAGAGGTGATACATATTTCATATTTGATCCAAAATTCCAAATCTGAGATGAAAAAGAAATATGAGATGATAAACATGGGAGATTTTCAATATTTTGTCAATGAAATTTAAAATAGATATTTGATTATTCATATCAAATGGAATGGACAAGTTTAATTTGTCAAAAAGAATGAATCTCACGATGGACAAGTCTATCAAAATATATTTTTACCTCCACGGGTATGACACATTGGTAAAATATTGAATCACAAATATGAGATGAATATTTTGAAAATGGATCGACTTCTGAATATGTATAAATTATGTTCCGAATTTACCCGAGGTCCAAGTCATCATTTTATTAAAATTTTGTGGTGACATCATAAACACAACCATAGTTTTCAACGTTGTCCATTTAAATGATATGTTAATAGTGGAAGTTACGAAAATGAAAGAGACGAAGTAGACGTAAAGGGACACAAGATCAAGTTTGGCATTAGTATTATTAGTTTTACGACTCTGAGTAGAGAGAGGCCAATGACCTTCACTATCGCACAAGCTGTACAAATAATGAAACTTCCTCGAGCTTTCAGGGCTCTTGATGCTAACAAAGTGTCAAAGGATTGACTTGTGAAATGTTAGGAGAAAAGTTAAGGTGGCCACATCAATTATTAAGATACTGTTCTAGTGGTTGACCTGGCTTTGGCTGGAGCAGTTGACTTTTGGTAGAGTGTCAATTTATTCAGCTGTACACATTAATATTAAAACGGGTTTGTAAAAAATAATACTTCAGATACTAAATGGCTGTAGTGGATAAATTACTTGGTCAAACTTCTATAAATCAAGATGTAGGATGGTAGGAATATAAAGTTTACGAGGGTTCAATTATTTAATACGAGTTTATTTATATTTATTCATAATAAATTTGAAAAGTTTATTAAATTAAATATATATATTTTAAAATAATATTAGATATTCAATTTATGTCGATTAATCCTGAGATGATTAATTCAACCTTCATATAAAAAGTTTTTATTAACCACTAGATAAATTAAAAAATATTTATAACAAACGATCCATTAATTTAATATTTTTTAGATTAATTATTTAAAAAGGACAGTCTGATGCACGAAACTCCCGTTATACGAGATCCCGAAAAAAAATTCATTGTACATAATTTCACCCTTCTTAGATTAATCATCTATTAAAAAAATTTTAATCCCTTAATTTATTAAAATTAAAGCTCAATCATTAAAGCCTCATTCGGCACCATTGCCCTGGGGCAATTAAATGAACAAGTTAAACATTACACTGTATTGTTGAGCAAATATAAATTTTAAATTATATTTATCCATAACGCTCTTATCAAAATCTCTAATAAATTTATAATATCAAATTTGCTAACCAATCAAAATAATTTAAATATGTTAAAGTTATGAACAATCAAATAATAATTAAGAAGTTAATAATATAATCAAAATTTATTAAAAATAGAGTAATTTTAATAATAATTAGGGACCGAATACATATGTTGCATATATCTTGTGTATGTAATATAATATATGAACATATATTTTTTATCGAGTAATTAAATAAGATTTTTTAATAATAATATAATTTATTTTAGAATGTCGCCCTTACATCTTTAAGTCACTCTCCTTTATAAAAAAGTAATTTAATTTTTATATCAAATATTAAACTGATAAAAATAAATACTACATTTAATTTTAGTTAAAATATCGTCCATAAATTAGGTAAGGATACGTCAAACTCATGTAATAGTATAATGCAAAAATGATGTTCGAGAATCCCAACAACAAGCTATTATAACGAACTCCCCTTATAAAAAATTAATATTCTTTAGGTCCAAGGTATTTATAAAAATTTCTCCGTTAATAATATTGTCAATTCTAAAATATGAAACTAAAGAAATTTTTTTTTAATAATACGTCGCAGTTGAATCTCGAACTCTACATTCCTGATTAATGTATTTATAGAAATTATTAATAAATTTTAAAATTATTTTTAAAAAAATATTAACATAATTTCATTTTAAATTTGACTAAATTAATGGAAAGTTGTTTAATAAAACATCTAAATTCTTAATAAAATAATAATAAGATGAGAGGAATATTTTATGAATATTATATTTCATTAGAATAATGATATATATATATAGAAAATTTTGAGATAAATATATATTATGGTCTATTATTTTCAATTTTTTTTAATCCATCACTTGTACGTGCATATTATTTTTCATTTTGATAAAGTTAAGATAAATATTTTCTTACATGTTAATCATTATTCAAATCGTTCATAATTTATTTCCTTTATATTAATCCGAGACGATTTGATAGATTTGATAGGAGCACTAACAACAAACGCATTCGTCTTTTGTAATTATATCATTTTTCATTTCATTACATATATAATAAAAAAAATTAAAACTTAAAAAAATGTTAAAAGACTTTGTAAAAACTAAAAAAGACGTGGGGCGGTGGTGGGTAGGCTGAGGAAAACACGCTTCTTTCGGTTTTTTGCTGAATGTTTTATCCAAATTGATGGTGTATAAAATCATAAGCTCTGCTTGTGATAGTAATCCACTTTTCCTTCTTCCTTAGGAAAAAGGTCTCGCCTTTGTGCGAACTCCGAGTTCTTCTGCTTGTTGTCGGCGTGGGATGTGATAACGTTCAGTAGAAGATCGAAGATGAGCCCTCCTATAAGTTCCTGGTTTTGATTCCCTCATTTTTATCCTCGCCATGGAAGCAATCGATTGGATTATTAGAAGAAGAGCGACGAACGGATCGATCGAAGATGGCGAAGTGAGGAAGTTGCGGCGCGTGAGACTTCCCTTCTGGTCTTATCCGCCATGCCGTCCTCCTGGTTCCTGACCTCCCTGAACGATAATAAAGTTTGGATCTTGGGTTGCTTTTTTCTGATTCGTTGTCCTAGTCCTCTTATTCTTTGCCTTCCTTTTTCTTTGGATCCTGTCTTTGTTGCTGCGATTGATGAGTTCTGTTCCTGCTGGGGAGTTGGGGCTTTTTAGGGGTTTTCCTAATGGCCTGGTGTCTGGGTTTCGGCTGGATTCGTCGTCTTCTTCGTTTGGGATGGACGGAGAAAGAAGAGAGTTTGTGGTGGCACCTTCCCGATTGGGGGTGAAGAAGGATGGTAGAGGGATCGTGGATGTGAAGACGGCCATGGCACTGAAGAGCCACAGCGAGGCGGAGAGGCGGCGGAGGGAGAGGATAAACGGCCACCTCGCCGTGCTGCGGCGTATGGTTCCCTGCACAAACAAGGTTCGTGTTGCTATCTCTTTGCTCGTCTTCTGTTCGATTAAATGACTATTTCCTTTTTTGTGTCAATCTGTTGCTAGTAAGAACTTCCTACAGTTACAACTGAGCAGCCTTTTCCTTAACCTTCATGACTTGCGTACTTGCTCATGTCTAATACGAATCATGTCTTTAACGTCTACACTTGTAACTGTTCCTGTTATATGAATGCAATGAGCAAGAAGTAAAACGAGATAGAGGATACTGGGAATGAAACAACAAAAACAACAAAATCAGAACACCCTTCTTAGATATTCATTGAAGTATCTGGTTAATGGTTAATAGGGTTTTTTCTTTGTTTTGAATTTCAGCATCTTTTTGTTTATTTTCTTTAATAAGCTGCTATCATTCTTCCCTATCCGTTATGGCTAATGGATTCACCAATTATTATTGTAGTTTATTCATGTTCCATATATCGAAGCCAATAGCATTTAGTCTGTGTTTATTGTTTTAAATTTGATTTATGTTTCCAGGGGCCTCTTTAAAAACATGCACTTTCTTATTGACTATCTGTAGGCATTGTTGCTCCTAATTTCTAGTTTATGATTTTGATTATAAGACTTCTAAATGTGTTTTCAGTATCTGTAATAAGATTTTAATTGAAAACTTGGCCAATTCTGAAACGGATCAGCTTAGTTGGATGTGAAATGACCATGACTGATTTGAGATCATTCGATTTTTCTAACATCATATCAAAATCATAAGATTGAGCCAAGAAAGCAACAAAAAATTAAGGGCAATTGATGGAAAGAGATGGATTAAGTATGACATCAGGTGAGATTTGATTATTTGAAGAACCAACTGATTTACTGAAAAATCAACCTTCTTCATCTAACATGTATCTTGTTTGAATTTTTGCTACTTTGTTTTGTTATGTTAGGTGTTATCATTTAGTTATATTAGTTGCTACCATTTGTTTTTATTCCATGCAATTAGGTGTTACCATTTGGTCATTCAAGGCACTACGATTCAGTTGTGCCAGATATTACCCTTTAGTTATATGCTATCATTTTTTATTACAAGTAGGTAGGTGGTACCATTTAGTTATCGTAGATGCTACCATTTTGTTACGATAGGTGTTATCATTTTTGTTCCCACCACATAGATGCTACCTTTTGATTATACTAGGTGCCTTCAGTTATATTAGATGCTTCCATTTAGTTATGGCGCTATGTTTTTTATTTCGGTGGGTAGATTCTATCCTTTAATTATAGTAGCGGCTCCCCTTTAGCGCTTTGAGATTTGAATACAACATCTTTTGAAAGGGATCTTCACACAAGTTCTATTAGTATGAGATGTCGATAAGAGGTGGAGACCGTAGTGGTCTGCAAATTGCACAAGCGCAAGTAAGGATTTTCACTTTAAATTTTGTAATACTAATTTATAATAAAATTAGTCATAAGGTTGCTAATCTCTATTCAATCTGACTAATACATAACACATCAAATATTGATAATCATACTATTAATCTATTAAGGATATTATTAAATAATAATATACTAAAAACAAGTCAAACAATAACAGTTTGAATAATTTATCAGATACATTACTCATGATGTATTATTAATTATTACTACCATAAAATACATTTGTTAATTAAAACAGAAGTTTTGATAATTATCAGATATGTCTGAGTAATTTTCAAATAATAGTTTCAGTTCACCAAATGACACACTCAAATCTCTCTTTTTTTTAAATCATTCATCCCCTCTATTCATGCTCAATATACTCCCTATCAAGCAATTTTGATTTAAAATTACTTGAATTAAATCAACTTCAAAATATAAATTAAAACCAGATATGTGTAGACCCGACCACTCGTTGGCATGGGTCACCGGGCCTATACTGTAACCGGCTCGGCTCAGGCCGGTTAAGGTTCAAGCCCCCATTTAACTGTTTTTTTTATATAAATGAAAATTTGTTAAATAAAATTTCATTACTGGGGTTCAAACTCGAGTCTCTCTCGAATAAGACCGGAGCATCCTAACCAACTAGACTACTACTATTGATGTCTTTGTGTTAGTTAATAATTAATCAATAGTTTTCTTTTGCTATATTGTTATTCTTAATAGCTGGAAGACGTGTAAGCGAGTAAATGATTTCTTTCAACTTTGTAACAGTTCGTTTATACTAATGTGATTTAAAAGCTAGAGGGAATGAGTAAAAGCAATTCCGATGGGGGAAAGAGAGATTTTTTTTTTGTATTTTTTAACCGTTGAAATTATTTGGCTGTTTTTTTTTATCATTCTTTAAACTCTAACTAAGGAGCTTCTCTACTCTCATCTGTCAATTCTGAAATCTCTGTCGCTTTCGATTTTAATTGTTCAATTATAATGGAAGGAAGAGGTTCATCATATCGATAGGGGTAAGAAAATAGTCAATCCGAATGAGGATCACTGTATTTAATTTATCGATGATAAATTTAAACAAGTGCCGACACCCAAGACATAAGGAAGTACCAATAGCGATACTTCCACGGTTCAGGATACTCTGTTGAAATCGTAGGAGATACGTTAACAACTTAAATAAGTGCAAGTCTTTCTTTATATATATTTTTTATAAATTTATAAATCTTGAATCACGACAAATTGTGAATCGGCGGTTTCGAACCGTAAACCGTAACCGTCTTGGACGATTGAAGTTAAGGATTGACCTGTCTCGAACCGTCAAATCGGCAGTTCTGAATTGTGGTCGGGCCTAGATTTGTGTTCCTTGTAGCTTGAGGATCACAACTCCAATCTATGAATCTTATTTGTGATATGGAATAGATTTGGTGATCCATCATACAATTTTGAGTTACAATGACTTAACGAACCAAAATAGCTCCAGACCACAAATCAAAACTAGATATGTGTTTGTGAAGCATTTTTTTTTTACATATGTTTTTTCCTTTTTTATTTTTTTATGTCAAAACTTTATTATTTTTCACAAATAATAGTACCATTAGATTCACAAGTCGTCAATCTCCTGTGCATGTTTCCAGTGAAGCTCGTGGTTCAGTGAAGAAGTAACTCGGGGACTTTTTTTCCCTTTAATATATTTTCAGTTAATTTTAGTATAAGACAACCGAGAAATTTATTTGTTTCTTGCAGTTGGACAAAGCTGCCTTACTTGCACAAGTGATCAATCATGTAAAAAAACTGAAGAAGAATGCTGCAGAAAATAGCAAAGGTTACACCATCCCCTCTGATGCCGATGAAGTACGAGTTGAAATTGAACGCGATGCAACAAATACTGGTATTTTTATCATCAAAGCATCAATATGTTGCGAGGACCGACCAGATATCATTGCAGATCTTATGCAAACACTCCAAAGTTTACATCTGAAAATTATTAAGGGCGAGATCTCCACTTTAAATGGCCGAGTAAAGAATGTACTTGTGATGACACCTGAAGGGAATTCTGGCATTGTTGACAGGCATCTTTTTGCGACCTCAGTCCACCAAGGCCTCGAGTCCATACTTGATAAAGCAAATTCGCAAGTAGGTCATCTGCCAAGATCCTTGTTTTCTAACAAGAGGCGCAGGATCCCGCCCTTTGACTCCTCGACTTCCTCTTCTTCAAGGAATTGAAGCTTATACTCAACACTTCTTTCATCCATGGCTGCAGCTGGTGCTTATTGATATTTCTGTTTTGGATGAATGGATATTCCCTATTGTGTGTTTGTTTGATGTTCTGCTATTTGTTCATGAGAAGCATATTTGTTTGGTGTATATAAATCAATTGTGTGTTCAGAATGAATCTATTGTGATGTGCAGTTGTAAACTTCGTTTTTACTTCAAGCATTTCATTGTGGGAATGGAGATTAGTTTCATCTAACTATTGTTGCACTAAGAGCCTACTTAATTATTACATTAAATGTCATACTTAACAATGCATTTATTTTAGTGAATTGGAGACACCATTAGCATTTAATGATTAAGTTTGGTGTTTGAATTATAGTTAAATATAGAAAGTCAATTAAATAAATAAATTTAAACAACTCGTTAAATTAAATATTTATTAAATATATAAAATTAATTAAATAAATAAATTTAAATAACTCGTTAAATTAAGTAAATAAATTTAAATATATATGTTCAGTTGTTAATGTTCATAAGCAAGAATTGTGAATTATTTATAAATAGTGTTTGTTTTTTGTTTTTAGTTGGTAGCAGGCACTGAATTTATGTTGACTAATCTTAAGGGTGATCGGCTTGATTTCATGAAATTTTTCACTTGCTGTAAGTGTAAATCGAGAAGCACTAAAAGCAAGTGGCCCGTCAGCTTAGCATTCTTAGGTCAATTTCTTATTAAGAAAAATTTATCCATTAATTTGTCGAAGTTGAGACTTAATCCTTAGATATATGGGAAATTGAGAAAACACATTGCCTCTATACCATTGTCCCAAGGGCTTGTGAATAATTTTCATGACCAAAGTTTGTGTCGATGATTTTCCTTTGATATGTACGAGTAAGCAAGTGCCCCGTCAGCTTAGCATTCTTAGGTCAATTTCTTATTAAAAAAAATTTATCTATTAATTTGTCGAAGTTGAGACTTAATCCTTAGATATATGGGAAATTGAGAAAACACATTGCCTCTATACCATTGTCTCAAGGGCTTGTGAATAATTTTCATGACCAAAGTTTGTGTCGATGATTTTCCTTTGATATGTACGAGTCTTATTCAATTTAATAACCAATCAAATAAATTTAAAATTATAAAATTTTTCAAACAATCAAACAAATTTAACCCAAAATCAAACAAATTTAACTCGAAAATTAGATAACATCTAAATGAATCAAGCTAAGCTTGAACCAAACTCAAATTCGTAAAAAAGAAACAAAACCAAACTTGAACAACTATTTCAATGGTTTGATTAATTTTATGCTTGACTTAGTTTGACTCGATTTCTTTATCCAATGAACATTACAAAATTTGACTTGGCTTGATTTGTTTATATCCCTATATCATATGAGTTGAATGTTACAAACTAAACTATTAGATGGATTGGATATGAGAAATGTGTTGTGGAAGGTAATAGAAAATTTATTTATTTTCTTGGGATCACTCTAACAAGAATGAATTAACAGGTGAATCTCATCGAAAGGAGAGGCAAAATAGCCAACCTTGCTCCTCACACTCAAATAAATATGTAGATCTTAGACAACAAGATCATATTCATCGGGTGCAGGAGGCACCACATCCAACCTCATCATGCTTTCATATTGCTTGGGTATCGGGGCGCCTGCCCGTACGCAAAGCTCCACAAGGGCGGGAGCCTTTCCGTAGTACCTCTTCAGCTCATTGATCAGAGGGGGGCCGTCAAGAGCTCGAACATGCCATACGTAGTTTGGCCTAATTAGATCATCAATGGTGGCTTCTTGCCATGCATGTAAGCCATCCCGAGACTGGTGCTTGGTTGCTTTGCACAACCTAACTTTGTGTCCCTTAGGACCTACCTGGACTTCAGGGCAGTACCCACAGGTGATCACACTGTATTTCTTCATAAGTTTCACAGCTCCTGATCTCATATCCAACCAGGACTTTAAGGTCCTAGCACTCAACTCGCTAACTGTTTCTCCATCTTCGAGCCTCCTATCCTCCAAGAAGGTGGGAACAATGTGATTTCCAGTCCGAAAATTGTCTTCTACCAATATGTCAGTATCCTCTCCTGGCTCAAAGTCTACAATTCTCCCCTCAATTGAGTAAACAGGCTTGGTTCTTCGCTTGGTTGGGTAAGCTTCAAGGTCGAGACCTGCTTGAATGCATAGCTCTACAATTGCCGGAAGCCTTTTGATACCAAATCTTTCTTTGTGCCCAACTCTCGGCTTTCCCACTCTATCGTAGAGATGGTAACAATATGGGAGACCAATGATATCTTTTATTCCTCCTCTTCTCCATAAATGTTTTGAATTCCTCATTCCGCTATTCCGGCCTTCGCATGACCTTATTACATGACCCACATGGCCAATGTGCACTTCAGAGCAAAACCTGGTTATCATAAAATGTCAGTTATCCACTGCTTCGTTGACACTTTCGGCGAAAATATGTCAAACAGCATACCTGCACTTGTTAATGGGAATGGCTGCCTCACCTTCGACAAGGATTGAGAGACCATGAAGCATCGACTCTCTGGCATTATAAACTTGATGAGCTACTTCTATAAGGTCTGGGACGAGAAGGCCGTTCTCCGGGGCACTTTCGAGGATCCGGCATGGATTTAACTTCCTAGCTAGCTTCTCTTCCTTGGCCCTCCTAATCAGCACCTTCATAGGGGTCGGATAAGGTTTCCTCTGCCATTTTGGACCAGGCCTCAGGACTTCAGAATAAGCAAAGTCTTCTCCACTATCAACATCTCTCTTATCTTCAATTTCTTCATTGTTCCTAACCGATCTTTGAGAAGCAAAGTGAGCTGAAAAACTAAATCGTGGAGTTCTTATCTGTGTTCTTGTACAAGAACTATGGCGCATAAATATCTTCCGGAGTAGCATCCCCTTCTTAGAAGCTATCACTCTGATTCTGAAAAAAAAAAAAAAAAGAAGAAGAAGAAAAGGAGTGAATTGAAAGGTTATACTTCACATGGTGCGTCAAGGTAACTAAAATCAACTACTTTTTCAGTAAAGCATTAAATCAAACATGTAATGGGCAATGCAAAAGGCATCGTAAGTCTAATACACCAAATCCATGGCGTGTATTGGACTGAATTTAAACGCTATTTTAGCAAAA
The DNA here is from genome assembly GCF_018446385.1 of Zingiber officinale. Taxonomy (NCBI): domain Eukaryota; kingdom Viridiplantae; phylum Streptophyta; class Magnoliopsida; order Zingiberales; family Zingiberaceae; genus Zingiber; species Zingiber officinale. The sequence goes on along the minus strand of NC_055989.1, from coordinate 61,446,381 downwards.
ACAGTAACCACAAAATCTATGGCATGTCCGTTGTTAATAGTTAGAGAGACAGCGAGAACAGAAAGTTTGATTACAAGAAGAGGGATTCAAAGAGGGGGCTGCGGGATGTGGCTAGCTCTTAGAAGATCGAAGCAGAAAGGGGAAAGAGCTTGTGGGTGTGCGCTCGTCGAAAGCCGCGCGGGGAAGGAGGCGCGGCTGGGATCTCGGTAGCCTCCGGACGGGCTCGCAGCGGCCGTGAATTCCTGTAATCAAAGCGAGAGAGAGAGAGAGAGAGAGATTAAGGAAGGATTTAAGGATTTCCAGCCGCCGGGCACTCGTCGGCCGCACTCGGTGGTGCTGATCGCAGTGCCAAGGCATTGACTTTGAGTATTTGAGCCATTGGGGCGTGGCGGCGCAAAGCAGGGGATTGTTTCAATTTCTTTTAATTTTTTTCTTCGCCAATTTACAAAGTGCTGGTTTGTGTATATTGTCCAAAATGAGTACCTATTTTCAGATTAATCAAATATCGCTTATCATTTTCTTTTTCATAATACATCTCTTTCTTTTTATTTTATTTTATTCTTTAAAAAAAAATCTAATCTCCTACACTTCCTTTTCATCTTCATTTCCTTCATTGCCTAGCACCTGCGATGACTGTTTGTTATCAATAACACAAGGAGACATGATAAATTGATGACAGTATGAGATTGAGATTGAGATTGAATTTGGACCAATTCGTAGTGGCCAACTACATCAATTTTAAAAAGGCCATTATGTAGGATCGTAGGCATATAAGAGGGGATGAATCACATGTATTTAAAAATGAGTCTTTTTCATACTTTAAAAAACAAGTGTACAGTGGAATAAACAATCAAGTAAGAAGGAAGCGAAATAAATAAAACATACTGATTTACTTAATTCAGAGTCTTTGGTGACTTTTATTCCAAGACTCACACACTTTGGACATTTTTTATGGTTAATTCACTATCCAATCATTTTTTTATAAAAGATAGGTCGGTAACAAGACTACCAACCTTAGAATATAAAATATAGGAATAAAACGAGAGTAATATAAAACAACAATTACATGTTACCCAAGTCTAGGCTCGTTTGAGCATGTAGCGACGTCGTGTCATTGAGACTTGAATGCAATAGATTATTATCGTTTTAAAAGCGTAACGAAGCTTGAAGCGTAGAAGGGATGATGCTCAAAGTTGTTGATCGAATGCTCCTTATAAATAGTGTTGGAGGCGCCTCCAATGCTTCAGGGAGCCTTTAGTTGCGGTTATATGATTCGAAGACCGCGGTCTTAACCATGGAGGGTGACTCCATAGACTCTTAGGCGCCTTCAATGCGCTCCAGGGCGCCTCCATTTTGCTCCGAGGCACCTCCCATCAGTGAAATTTTATCTTTGAAACTTATTTACGAGAGGGCACCTCCGTGCTATCCAGGGTGCCTCCATTCAGCTCCGAGGCGCCTCCAGTTAGCTTCTAAGTGCCTCGAGTACTGTTCATCGGATGCTAAGTTTTGTATTTTAGTTCATGTAAACATGTTAGATCAAATAACAAAGATACCCTGCAAAACAGAGTTAGCACATGAATAAAATGTATTAATTAGATTCTGTCTTCTCAAGACCATGGTCTAGTAATGGTATCAACTTAAAATTTTAAAATAGATCTAAGCTATACCAGCACCTACAGCCCCACTAGGGCTTGTCCTCACTGAATGACTCTCCTCCAGTGCTTATCTCACTTACCATTGCAGACTTACTCAACTGTTGATCCACCAGGTGTTCCTGTCAGATGCCTGACTTCAGCCAATTGTTAGGTCCTGTGGATCTAACTAGACTTCCTACCAGATATCAACCTATATGGTCTTTCTGCCAGTTATCAAGTCCTCCAGACCTTACTAAATTTCAGCCTGGTGTCAGATCTCATCACATCTTTCCGTCCTACACACTTGATAAATAGATTTAGAACATATAACATCTAACTTTAACCTTTTATCATACATCAAAACCTGAGTTTGATTATCAATATAAACTGCACAACTAATCTCCTCATTTTTTTGATATAATGACAACCTGAGTTAAAGGTAGAAAAATTTATAAAAATAATAAAACATAAATTTATTTATGAGAAAAAAATAATTAGTAGTATGTTCATTCTCTTAACATTATTTTTATGTTGGGTTATGATTTTTATTATTTTTAACTCGTTATCCTCCCATTCTGGTATTCATCAAAATATAAACTAAGTAGTATAAGTAAACAAGAATAAACAATCAATGGATAACCAAAGGAATATACATATATACTCAAAAGAAACCAGTAAGTCAAACATATAGAAGGTACAAGCATGTCCAAAAAAAGGAACATAAACCAAAGTACCAAGAATGTTTTAGGGTCATCAGCTGATGGGGGTGGAGGAGAGTGAATTAAATGTAAGATATGAAGAATGTCGTCCATCCTCCAATCCATCCACCAAAATCTAGTAGCCACCTCCTCATGGAGAGGGGAGGAAGTCTCCTCGAGTCTCACAATGCGCTCCTCTAAGGACTGGGAAGTTGAAGGCTGGGTTAGAAATGAAAGAGTTGTAATGATGTTGGGAAAGGTGTGTTGGTGTAATTGTTTGGGGGTCAAAGTTGACTAGTTTGACTCAAACTTGAGTTTTAATATTTGATAATATATGGATATTGCAGGTGTAATTGTCTATTTGAGAGATTGTTGGTGCAATTATCCACTGGTCAAAGGTTGACCAATTTGATATAAGAGAGTAGTCCAGTAGGTCAAGGTTAACTGGATACTTGATTGGGAAAGTCCTAACTAGAGATTAGGCAAGAGCAAGACCAATGAGATGGTTGGCAGAAGAAGAAAAACCAAGTGGTTCATGGAGGACCATACACTTTGTGCGAGAAGTCCTAATGAGTGAAGTTGGGCAATGGAAAAAAGTCCTAGTGAGTGAAGTCAGGCAATTAGAAAGTCCTGGTGAGTGAAGCTAAACAGTGAGAAAATCTTGGTGAGTGAAACCAATTGAAAAATTCAGGTGGGTCAAAGGTTAACTGGACACTTGGTGTTTGGAATTCCAAGTGGGTCATGGAGGACCGAACATTTGGCACAAGAAGAAAAGTTCAGGTGGGTCAAAAGTTGACTGGACACTTGGTGTTTCGAAGTCCAAGTGGGTCATGGAGGACTAGACATTTGACACGAGGAGAAAAGTTCAAGTGGGCAAAAGATTGACCAGACACTTAGTAGAGAAGTCCCAACATGTCATGATTAAACAAGTTAGGATTGGGCAATCAATTGGTCCTAAGCTAATCGATTAGGAGCTTCTTGCGAAAACATAGAAAAGACCCAAATCGATTGGGTCGAGCCTAATTGATTGGACCAATTTATTAGGACCAAAAGATTGACGGAGAGGAATTAGCTAAAACAAGGCTAAATCGATTGGCTCAATCAATTCAGCCACTGCTAATCGATTGGGTCAATCGATTAGGTGGTGTTTTATCGCGAGAAGGCTTAATCAATTGTGTTAATCGATTAAGGCATTTTTCCGAGTGAACAAAGAGTTACAGAATCGATTGGGTAATTAATTAAAACTCTCTGAATCGATTGGGATGGCTCACCAATCGATTAGGGTTCAAAAAAAGAGTCATTCCGAAAGTGTTGGACTGTTGAATGATGTGGCAGCCGATTAGGGAAAAGATGAATCGATTAAGGCACCCGAGTTAACCCTAGAAAAGGGTCTTTCGTGATTGTTCTCCATAACACAACTCAACGCCAGCTCTTGGGAGTTTTTGGAGCTTAGTGATGTTGCATTTCCATCCACCAAGAGACAAGCAACAAGAAAAGAGCAAGTTAAGATTTCATTGTATTTGTTCTTCCTCTTCTTGGTGTATTTTGTGTTGTGAGCTTGTAAGAGACTTCTCCATCTTCGGATTGTTTTCGAGAATGAGTGATTTCATAGTGTAGATGTGTGCACTGTGTGGTTTCTTGGATTAGTCACCTCAAGAAGGTGGATACTAAGTAAATCCTTGTGTTTGTAACGACCACCCTTCTTACTACTACAACTCTCTAAGGATGACCGTTACTTAACTACTAACTCTACTTAACCGGTATGATTAAAAATCACATGGAAACCCTACCGAAAAATTTCGACAGAGTCTCCCCTGTACCGGTGACCTTAAACTGACATACATAACATAATATACACAGCCACAGGCGGCTGGAACACATATCAAACACACAAAAGGAATAACATCACCACGCAGTTTAATGAAATCAAATCATGCAAGTAATGAATAGTGGAAACAGAATAAAAACATACAATTAACTAACAGCGGAAGACTAAATGACTCATCTAATACATTCTTAATAAATGACAATCTTAATAAATTCTTAAACTAAGTCCCAAGGCTTCCATAGTCCTGGCATCACACACCATCCGCGCCACCTTGTCGCCTTCCTTGCTAAATCTTTTCTTTTCCTTTATCTGCAGTAAGAGGAAGTGTAGTCTATAAGCAAAATTTGCTTAGTAAGCGCTATCTAACTCACAAAATCACGAATGTGCATGTATACGAAAAGAACTAGAAACTATATGCTCTAAAAAGAAATAAAGCATAAATATAACTGCTCATGTCAAACTAATAGCAAAGAAAAGCTAAGGAATCTACTCATGTAGTTCTAATAGTTAATCATGCTGCTCATCTAATAGGTAAACATGAAAACTACTCATCTACTAGATAAACATGGTAGAATAAGGAACTAAACTTATTGATTTTTAGAACCATATGAAACTTATTTCATTTGTTCTAACTTAATCTTTAATACTTTATGTTTATGTAAAACTCGTTTTACTTGTTCAAAAACTTATACTTATAATACTTCAAAATAGTAATCAACTTCTTCTTGGGCCCAGGCATAGTACCATCTCATGCGCGTTCCCTAATAGGTTGGGGTAGCGAGCCACCAATCCTAAAAGAGCAGACCTCGGTCTACCAGGGCCAAGACATCGGAATTGGACACCTGGATTTGTTTAACGACAACCTCGGAAGTCGGGTACTAGCCTCTTCTTAAAAGTAAAATACTTATAATCTTAATTACTTCTTCTTTAAATGCCTTGGCATTTTAATAGGCACCTTGTGTGCCAAAAATCCCTAAAGTCTCGACTTTGGGATCTACTTAAGGCCTCGGCCTTTTCTTTTCTTTTCTTTATCTTTCTTATACTTTTCTTTATCTTTCTTATGCATCTATGAATGAAACTAACTATGTAACACATAATCATGCATAGAATACAAAAGAAATATGCACATACAATACTTATCAAAAATCTGCACTAATGCTTAACAGAAATATGCATACTAGCTTAATAAAAATCTGCATAATAGCTTAATAGAAAATCTATACTGCATACTTTAAAAATGAGGACTGTTCTTGCCCAATGCATAGCGTAAAGAGATCTAACTAGCAAGCTTAAGGCAAGGTTGTTCCAACTAATTAAGAAAGCATCAGTACTGAGCATGGACGAAAAGGGTCTAACAGCAATCTAATCCACATTGCACTGAATCTATAAAGCCAGCACTGAACACAATCTTTTCATTGCTAATCTACACAACTTAAACAAAAACTAAAGCTGCGGTTAGGGAATAAGTGATAAAATGGCTAACAACATACCAATGAATTGATAACAAATCAAAACTGCACTGTGGTAATTGTTCCTCCTGCTATGCGCCACGGCAACAAAAGAAAAACACAAGATTGCAAGCTTCCCTTCAACCCGGACATTCTCATCAAGTCACAACCAACAAATCTAATGAAAATTGCTATTGTAACCTCAAAACCATACTTGTTCTACATGCTATGTGCCACGGCAACAAAAGAAAAACACAAGATTGCAAGTTTCCCTTCAACCCGGACATTCTCATCAAGTCACAACCAACAAATCTTACAACATGCTGCGAATTCAAGGAAAACAAGAAAACATCCAAACAAAATCCCTTTCCCTCTTCCTTAACAACTCACGGCAGTAAGCCCTAAACCACATTCTTCACAAAAAATTCGAAACAAAAGGAAAAGAACACCAAAACGAATCGAAATCCGGAACTATCCTACTGCAGGTGAGTAGCGACTTACCTCGTGTTCTTGAACTCACAGCCGGAAGAAAGCTTCTAGGGCTTCGGCGAGCTTGAGATCGCAACTCTTCGGTCGCCCCTTCGAGCCCACGGATTTTCCTCGACAGGAGAGTCCCTATTCGGTGAAGAGCTCCCGGGACTTGCCCTTCACCGGCCGCCGGAGAGAAACCCTTTCTTGGCTTCGTCTTCGCCCGAGCACAAAATAGCACCGCTCGAAGAATCGAGGTTGGGAAAGCTTAGGTCGCGAGAGAGGGAAGGTCGAAGGAATTAGGTCACGGGAGAGAAAAGAATATAACTTAACCCTCTCTCTTTCTTATCCTTTTATAACCTACGGCTTAAGACCAATTCGTGATTGATTTGTTCACGAAATATCAACGTGCGCGCTTGGTTTGCTGGAAAAATGGATTCCCGAAGGTCTCGGGTTCGAGCCGCCCTCGACTCTTTATCTTTCTTTTAAACGGAATTTTAATTTCATTTCTTAAAACTACTTAATCATATTTAATTCCCTTAAATTATAACAAAACAGCCATGGACCAGCTGGTTGTCTGAGTTCGGTTAAGACTCGGGTCAAGCCCGAGGTCTTAGGTTCAAAACCCAGCTTAAACATTTTTCTTTCTTCTTCTTTTTTTTTTTTTAAACTTCTTCCTCTTGGTAAAAATACCAAACGAACTCCAAAAATTACATAAAAATACTCTATAAATTCCTAAAAATCTCTAGAATTTTTCTAAAACATTTCTAGAATTTAATAAGGTCTTTCAGAACTCTAAATCATGAAATTTGGGGTGTTACAGTGTTAGCATTGAAGAGTTGTTCGCTTCAAGTATTCTACTGCAAGATCATCTTCAATGAAACGAGCGAGCTATTCACCCCCACCTCCCTCTAGCTCCCCTTGGTCCCAACAAGGTGAACTCCGACATCTCCTCCTCTATGGGCTCAGCTGCCTCGTCGATCTAAGTTGAGACGACTAGCGGGATACCCCCCCTCCAAGTCAAACGCCTAATAATTAACATCTTGATACATTCTTTTAGCTCTTATATTGAATGTTTTTTTTATCTCCTCATATGATTAATTATTGATTTATCTTACATTTTATGAGTTGAGATTTATTTAGAGCTTTGATGTAATTTTTCTATATTTTATGAAATTTCATCTAATAATTGCATTTTCTTTTATAGGAAGCTTGGTTCATTGAACCAAATGAAGATGCTCGACTTAAACCCTACTAGAGTTCAAACTGATTTCAACCAAAGTAAAAGGATCCAACTTCTTGAGCTCAACCTGAGTCCAAATCCCCACACCAAAATCCTAATTCCCAATGAACTAGACCATGCTAAAGTCCAAGTTCGGTTCAAAGGAGGTTTAAAAACCAAAAATCACGACGATGAACAGTGGCTTGCATTACTGTTCATCGTTGCATTTCCTTTACAACCCCCATTTCTTCATCCCGGTCAACTCCTTAAGTAATGAATAGGTGTGGAAGCTCAAGGCAGCTGCTAGACCACGTTTGATCATCTAGAAGCTCACCGTAGAGGTTTCGTCGATGAGTCCTCTACGATCTGAATCACCCGTCTCCTCTACTTGAAATAATGAAGAAAGTGTTGGATCATAAAGTTCCCTAGAGGGGGGGGGGGGTGAATAGCGATCTTCGAAAATCGTTATCGAGTAAGCAGCGAAAATAGAAAACACAATGCTAACAAGACTAATTTTACTTGGTTCGGAGCCTTTGTCGACTCCTACTCCAAGGCCCGCATATGAGAGTGCTTTCGTTGGACAATCACTAATAATTCGTAAAATGTTACACGTTTGAGTACAAGAATTATATAAAAAGAAATACCGACAACAGCAACAAGAAATTGAGTCGCAGGTTGCCGAAAGAGCTTCGTAGCGTCACAGGAGTAGTGCGCAACAAAGCAATCGCAGAAGGAAATTCTTGTTCCTGCTCTAGGCAGAAGGCTTCTTTTATAGGAGTGCTTTGGGTGCCTGGATCCCTTCCGGGCACTTGGACCGTAATGTCGTCCAACCAATCGGCGCGCTCCTAACTGGTGGAGATAAGATTTGCCTTCCGGGCGCTCGAGCCAGCTCCGGGCACCCGGACCAACTCCGACCGCTCGGATCCCATCATGGCGCCCGGACCATCATTTTCCAACAACTCACTTTCCTACAAGAAAATGTTAGTCTGAGGTAAATACAAAGTATACTATCCTGCAAAATAAAGTGTTAGCACAATTATAGTCAAATAGAGTAATAATTAGATTATATCTCCTCGAGACCAGAATCTAGTCACGATCTCAACTTAGATTTTTAAAATAGTTCTAAGTTGGATCGACACCTACATTTCCCTAACTGGGAACACGTCCTCACCAAGTTACTCCCCTCCAGTGACTTACCTTAACTTAGCTGTCAGACATCCGGTCAGCCACGTCGACCTGTCTAAACTTCGTGCCAGCTATCCGGTCAGCTCGTCAACCTATCTGAACTTCCCTGCAACACCGAGTTAGCACAATAGATAAAATGATAAGGTAAAATAGTGTTAACAGAATTCAAGTATAACGTAGGGTTATCTCCCCTTAGGGTTGCCTAACTTCACTCACTAGGACTTCCTCCACCTAGCTTCACTCACTAGGGCTCGGCTTCACTCACCAGGACTTCCACCACCTAACTTTACTCACTAGGGTCTGGATTCACTCACTAGGACTTTCACTACCTAGCTTCACTCACTAGGGTCCGACTTCACTTACCAGGACTTCCACCACCTAACTTCACTCACTAGGACCTAGCTTAACTCACCAGGACTTCCACTACCTAACTTCACTCACTAAGGCCCGACTTAACTCACCAGGACTTCCACTACCTAGCTTCACTCATCAGGACTTTCACTTTGTCTAACCTCCAATTAGGACTAGTCACTTAGTAGACTTCTCACCTGCCTATCCTTTAGGTAGGACTTACCTTTGCTAGTCATCTAGTCCTGACTAAACTTCTCTCTTTCAAACATCAAGTCATGTTTGGATCAACGCTTGGTCAAATTGACCAAACTTAGGTATATTATCAAACATTGAAACCCTAGAGGTCGATTACACCAACAGAAAGTAGAGGTGTATCCATCCGTCATCGTCCTTCATCGAAGAGGTTTTACCGATGGTTCCTAACATCATTCCAATCATCATCCATCTTCGCATTCCATCAATTGGTTCAGATTGATAGACTTTAGGTGTTTTTGCAGCAACAACATTCAGATTTAGTTATTCGTCTTCTTCATCAAAGAGGTGTCTTCGGTGAAGGATTGCAAGCTATAGATTGTTCTCAAGTTCAATAGTTATCTTCTTCTTCTCTAACTATTGAAGTTGAGGTTTCACCTTTGGCTTCTTGTGTGATGACAAGATGGTTGATTGAGAAGCTCGATTGTGATTGAGTGTGGATAATTTAGTTTCTGCAATTTAGTTTTTGTAATTTAATTTCTATAATTTAGTTACTGCAATTCTTGTTTTTGCATGTTCTTTTCAGTTTCGACATCTCTAGTTTTGAACAGAATGTGTATGACAATTTGTTGAGTTAGTTCAAACGTTTTAGCATCTTTTCAATTTCGTTCAATTTGAATTATTGTTAAGTTGCTTAGTTTGGTTCATAAGTGCTAGCTTAGCTTAAGATTAGTTGTTAAGTGTTAATTTGTTTAGTTTGCAGTTAGGATTTATTTATTGCATTAGATCAGTTTTTCTTTTAGTATTTACAATTTCTTTTTTAATACAACAACCCATCATCCAAGGAAAACCCCAAAATAGCTTTTACTCCACTTAATCTAAGATAAACATCCTATTATTATTTTCATGGGATAATCGACCTTGGGATCTATACTATATTATCACTATGTAGTTGAAGGGTTACAATTGAGAACAATTTATTAATTTGGGAGCTACACTTATGACAATCTTAGCTCAATTAAATTTTGGCACTGTTACCGGGGAACTAGTATTGTTTGTTTATTTTTAGATTGTGCATAGTTTCTCTTTTCTTTGTTTATATTTTCTTCATTTTATTGTCTATCTACTTGTGTTCTAATTGTTGATTTTGGTGTATGACCATGTCTTGACAAATTACTTGATCTTGACCGAGAGATAGAGGACATTTCGGCTTTGAGGATATAAGAGAGGTCATCTGATTCATATGACTGTAGTCCTCCACACTTGGATTTTTCCATGGCGGATAATAATAGGATTATGAAGGAGCTTACAACTCTGGTAAATTCTTTATGACTGCTCGCCTCCTCCCCCTAGAAGAAGAGCTAAAAGCCTTTATATAGGCTAGGGCACGGGCGCCTCATGGCTCGTGCCACGACCGTGCGAAATCTGCATGGCCAAGCTCTTCTTGTCTTCGGATAAAGTAGCACGGTCGTGCCACATCTGCACGCCCGTGTCTTGCTTTGGCTCGGGTTGCACTGCACGACCGTGTGAGGTTCACACTAGGGATGACAATGGGTCGGGTTCGGGTCGGATTCTATATCCTCCGTCCCCATACCCATCGGGTATAGGATCTCCTATGGGTATACTCATACCCATTAAAGGATCGGATATCTTGTATAATTTCAAGTTTTCTTCTTTCTATCCAACTATTATCATTCAACAAAAATATATTAAAATTAATATCTTATTAAAATATATATATATAATTAAAAAATAGATTAAACATCTATATAGTCTCCTCCTAATATCAACAAAAATAGCAAGTTGATTTTGGAAAAAGAAAATTTTATTTAATATATGTATATATATTATTTAATCGGGTGTCCGGGTCGGGTATCGGGTATTGATAGTCCCTCCATACCCTCCTCCATTCGGGTCGGGTATCGGATCCTCCATCGGGTTCGGGTGAAATTGTCATCCCTAGTCCATACGACCGTGTGGATCTTGTCTGCTGGTTGTGAGGCACGGCCGTGCAAGGTTGCACGGTCATGCTCTGCTCTCGGTGAATGGTCACACGACCGTGCAGGGTTGCACGGTCGTGCTCTGCTCTCTGTCTGGAATCACCACACGGCCGTGCAGGGGTGCACGACCGTGCTTTGCTTTGCTCGGGTACATCGACAATCATCGTTTTCGCTCCAAAAGTTGTCCCTGTCAACATAAACCAAATAAAGAGCAGATCTCTGACAAAAGAGTAATAAATACTAAATAAACGATAAGAGAGATGATCGTGCAAAGAATATATACAAATAAAGCAAGTGAATATGCGTTAAAGCATGCATAAACGATCATAATATCTACGCACATCAACTAGCCTCCAGTACAACCACTATAGAGCGGCCGAGGCAGACAATTCGCTAAGTAGTTATCTAACTACTCACATCTCTAGCCCCTAGACTACTGTACCCTCCAGATACCACACTCATGAGTGACCGAGACTGACAGAGTATAACACTGAGTGGTCAAGTGAGCACGACAGGACTAGCTTCACTCCTACCTCCCACTCTCCTACAGTGGCCGAATGGAAGCTATAAATGACTGACGACTCTCTCACACCACAAGGGACATAATGGTCGTCAGTATGCAATGAATGATGAATATGATGTAAATAATCGTAATACAGAATAGTCATCATCAATGCAATACCTCAGTCCATCATAAATACCTCCAATACAATGATCAATCAAACACCTATATCTTTAGAAATGGGTAGATCCAACTGGTGTCTACTAAATAACAAATGCAATAAGTAACAACACCAAACACATACACACCATACACGTACGCACCCTACAACGTAGGTATAATCAACACGATACCTCCAATATCACACTAGACACATAAGATCATCAACATAGACATTATCGACATGATTTCTCCAATAGTACATATCAGACACATGTACACACAATATGGATACAATCAATATGAAACCTCCAATAGATAACACCAAACATGTGTACACATACAACATATATATGCACGGTCAGCATGATAACTCTTATGGTACATACCAAATATGTGTACACATAACATCATTTGCATAATCAGCATGTTAACTCAGTCAACAAGATATATCTACGATACATACTCTACATGTGAATATACAACAGAGTATAGGTATTCAAAACTTAAGACTGTATATGAAATAAATAGATCATCTCAAAGGTCAAACATAAGTATAAAACAGGCTGAATGCTACCTAAAAAAATACAAATTTAGCTAATTAATATGAATTAAATAGCTAAATTAAATCTCCAAACTATTTTAGGGTAACCACAATCGAAATATAATCTTCAGCAAATCCCCGATTGATTATTAACTCCAACTAATATCAATTCCTTAATTGAATTAGATTTACCCCAATATTATCAACTCCTTAATTCATCCATGTAGTAACCCACTTAGAAACAAGTCAACTCAACATGAATACAAATCCATCCCAACACATCACAATATCAATCTAACGAACCCAATTAACCATCATGAAATCATCTACACCAACCATTCAACTAAACAATAACAAATAAATCCCCAGATAACCCTCCTGTTGATCATTCTTTCACTCCTAAATTCAACCAATCTCAAATTGAACAAACTACAACTGTTTACAAACACCATCAACTCATATTTATTAATCAACCCAAAATAGACATGAAATCCACCCTATGTAAATCTGGTATCTAATGCCAACTTACCCTAATTGGATTACTCCTTTGTCGACTCACGACTGAAGAGGTTCATTACTGGTATAGGATGGACGGAATTATGGATCTCCGTCGAACAGTGTTGGCTGAATGCTACAAAAAAAAAAAAACTAGCCAAGCATCAAAGCTCCACATCCCAAACAGAATATGAAATCAAAACCATACTAATACAACATTGAGCATGGCTTACCCCTGAACCAAATCCAAGATGCTCTAGGAGGGAATCGGGATATTGCTGTGGCGCCGTCCCAGGGCAGAGGAAAGTGGTGATTGGTGACGAGTAACTGCAATGGGAGCTAGGGCACGGACGGAGCACCTGCGACGGCATCGCTGCACTGGTTATTTCAACGGTGAGGGTGTGCGTGAGTGGGAGAGGTCGATGACTAGGGGAGATCGGAGCACAGGGAACCTACTGTTGGATCTCGTGATTGTTTTGGTGTGATTAACCAAGTTAAGTTATGTCCTGTTTTGGTTTGATCTTTCTGTCTAAGTGTGCAAGAGCTTAGGAGCACAGGAAGTCGAGCGGAAGATGCAACTAGCGAGAAGGATGACATGGGAAGGGTGCTGACAGGCTCGGTACATTTGAGGGATGAGGTGCCACGGAAGAGTACACTGGTAGATGAGAAGAGCGTACACAACGTTCGAGGGACGAGAAGTCAGAGCCAAAGCTTGCTCAAGGAGAAGGCCGAAAATTGAGTTCGGGTGAGCCTCATTTCGGTCGGCCGCAATCACCTAGGCGATCAAAGCAGCAGAAGAGCAAAAAAAGCTAATGAAGACTGTTGAAGGCGCCCTCAATAGGAGTTGAAGGCGCCTCCAATGCGCCCACGCACCTATGCCACCTTCAGGCGAAAGGCGCCTCCCATGATCATGGAAGACACCCTCCATAAGCATGGAAGGCACCCAACATGAGCATGGAAGGCGCCTTCAACCAGGAAAACTGACTGTTGCCAAGGGATAAAACTCTACCCCTTGGTGCCTCACTGGAGGCACCCTCAAGCTATGGATAGGATTTCCAAGAGCTATAAAAATACCCCTGGAGCTAGGAAATAGAACAACAACTTCTATAATCACTTTCCTAGTTATTTCTGAGCTTTCAGTGTGTGTAAAAGGCTTCTCCGCCTTCAGAAAAGGAGATTGTTAGTGAGCTTTTCAACCGCCTTGGATTAACAACCAACTAGGTTGTAACCAAGTAAATAGTGATCTTTTACTTATTTCTTTAAGTTATTAATTCTATTTTTAATTGCGTTTCTAGTCTAAGTCCAAGGATCGGGAAGGGGTTTTATTTTTCTATTTCAGGCAATTCACCCCCTCTTGCCAGCCTGCTGCGCCAATAAGTGGTATCAGAGTCTAACTGCCTCAGAAGGACTAATCGTCGACTGAAGCATCAAGATCAAGACGATGGTCGAACCAACGATCTATCCACCAAAATTCAAAGAAAAATTTACGTCATGGAAAAAACGCATGGAGATATTCTTCAAAACCGATTTTGAAATATTGCTAATAATTAAATACGATTTTGTAGCTCCTAAACCCCCCCCCCCCTCCCAAGGAGAAGAGAAAGAAGAATATCAGTGGATCAAGAAGGAGCAAGCAGACTTCATAGCAAATGGATGAGTCGAGTTCCACCTACTCAATATACTTCCACCCCAGGAGGTAAATCGAATCATAGATTATGATTCAACAAAGGCACTTTGGGGGAAGTTTCTGGAACTGCACGAAAGAACTTCCGAAACAAAACTTGCGAGACGGGACGTGCTCCGGAATCAATTGACGAACCTCCGGATGGAAGAAGGAGAGTCAATAGCACAACTACACAAAAGACTCAAGGAGCTAATCACCAGATTATCAAACCTCAGAGAAATGGTAATGAATTGGGACGCACAAAGGTATGCATTAAATGTGTTCCCAAGAACACCAGAATGGACATCTATAGTAGACTCCTACTATATCTCAAAGGATCTCGAGGTAAGTACACTAAACAATCTCTTTTTCATTTTTGAATTACACGAATCTCAGTGTGCAGGACAAAAGAGACTGAGCTAGAACATTGCCCTAAAGGCAAGAATGAACGATTCTGACTCTGAAAAATCAATTGATGAAGATGAAGCTACCCTAATGGTAAGAAAGTTCAATAAGTTTATTCGATCTAATAAATTTAAATCGCAAACCAATAAGGATTATTGAAGCAAAAGGAAAGTTCGCTGTTACAACTGCAACGAAGAAGGGCACATCAAGGATGAATGCCCTAAACAAAGAAGAAAGAAGAGAAAAAGTACAAAAGACTAACATCCTCCAAACACAAGAACTTGAAAGTCACATGGGATGAATCATCATCCGCTGAGTCTGAGGTTAAGGCCTTCTCAGGACTAGCCCTAATGGCCAATCATCAAGTAGAAGATGAAACCAGCTCAGAGATGAGCATCGATGAAGGGTGAGGGTCATCAGAAGAAAGTAGTGATGAAGGGGTAGCATCAAAAATTGAGGTAAGTAAGGTACGTGCTCTATCTCCCAAATAGTCTTTTAACTTTATCAAAATTCTTTCTAAAGATTTAGTGAAGTTAGAAAAGAAAAATACTGAGTTAAAATTGAACTTAGCTAAGACATGTCCCTTAGAATTATTTAACAATTTAAAGTTAAAAAATGATAAAATTGAAAATGAAAATCGAAAGTTTGAAAAAAGGTGCATGCTTAAAACCAAATAACTTTATTAGAATTTATGGAAGGTTAAATTGGTACATTAGAAAACATCAGGGACAACTTAGAAGAATTCCCAAAGGACATATACCCCCTAGATTCTTAGCTAACCCAGTAGGAAGGAATCTATATTGGGTTCCAAAATCATACTTAGATTAACATTTTTTCTTTGAATCTAAGGCTTTCAGAAAAGTTAAATATTTAAATTCTTTAAAAGACTTTGTCTAGAAGTGGTTGATGATCCAATAACTAAGAAGGCCTAGTGCCTCGCTATAGCCTGGAATCCAATTATTGAATTGAATATTTAATTAACAAACTGATAAGTTTGTAAAATTAATGAAATATTTTCAATCTTTGTCAATTATTTGAAATCTTCATAACTTAGAAATTATTTTAAATTCAAGTTATTTTCTTATTGTACCCTATTTTTTTGATGTGATCAAAGGGGGAGGAATATGTACAAGTTTAGGGGGAGTTAGAATTTTTTGAATTCTACTAACTCTATATGTTGTCATTTCTTTTATTTGCAACTTTATACTTAAAATGTTTGTTTTGCAAATTATTTTATTGCATTTTGTTCGTTATTATCTTAACTTGAACTTGGGTTAATGCATATAAAAAAAAGGAGAGATTGTTGGATGCCGTGGTTGTTTTGGTGTGATCAACCAAGTTAAGTTAGGTCCTGTTTTGGTTTGATCCTTGTGTCTAAGTGTGAAGGAGCTTAGGAGCATAGGAAGTCAAGCGGAAGATGCAGCTAACGAGAAGGATGTCACGGGAAGGGAGCCAACGGGCTCGGTGCATCCGAGGAATGAGGTGCTGCGGAAGAGTACACCGGTGGACGAAAAGAACATACACGACGTTCGAGGGACGAGAAGCCAGATCGGAAGTCTGCTCGAGGAGAAGGTCGGAAATTAGGTTCGGGTGAGCCCTATTTCAGTTGACCGCAATCACCCAGGCGGTCGGAGCAGCAGAAGAGCGAAAGAAGCTGATGAAGACTGTTGAAAGCACCCTCAACAGGAGTTGAAGGCCCCTCCAATGCGCCCGCGCGCCTTTGCCACCTTCAGGCGGAAGGCGCCTCCCATGAGCATGGAAGGTACCCTCCTCCGTAAGCATAGAAGGCGCCCTCCATGAGCATGGAAGGCGCCTTCGACCAGTAAAACTAACCGTTGCCAAGGGATAAAACTCTATCCCTTGGTGCCTCGCTGGAGGCGCCCTCAAAGTCCTTTGGAGGCGCCCTCAAGTTATGATAGGATTTCCAGGAGCCATAAAAAGACCCCTGGAGCTAGAAAATAGAACAACAACTTCTGTAATAACTTTCCTAGTTATTTCTGAGCTTTCAGTGTGTATAAAAGGCTTCTCCGCCTTCAGAGAAGGAGATTCTTAATGAGCTTTTCAATCGCTTTGGATTAACAACCAACTAGGTTGTAACCAAGTAAATAGTGGTTTTTTACTTATTTCTTTAAGTTGTTAATTTTGTTTTTAATTGTGTTTCTAGTTTAAGTCTAAGAATCAGGAAGGAGTTTTATTTTTCTATTTCAGGCAATTCATCTCTCTCTTGCCGGCCCCGTTGAGCCAATACATACAACACTCCCACAATCAACTGTGTTGTGGATCTGACCTCAAGCCAAGGTGACGACGATTTTGATGAGGAAGGGAGAGGGTGACGACCTGGATCGGTGATCCGGCGGTGGATCGAGGAGTTAGGGCTCAGGAAATGATGAGAGGAAGAAGAGTCAATGATCCAACGAGGGGCGGTCACGCGGTGATGGCGGCAGTGGCATCCGAGCGCGATGGGTGTCGCGATGGAGAAGGGAGAAATCAACGCAAATGAGGGGAGAAAGATAGGATCAGGGAAGATAAGAATATCAACTTAGGGTTTGATTATTAATAACTTAGGTTAATCGAAATTAATATACTCCCACTTAAAATATTCCAAGCAGGCTTCCTCCTAGCCCAACTGATTCTTCCCCTCAAAACGAGTCATACAGACTCCGTTTAAATCCCAAATTTTTTAAAAAAAAATTCTAAAAAATTTAATAAGGTTATTACTCCAATAACACTTATTCTTAAATTTGTCGTATCTTACAGTAACAGTAAGGCTGAGAAGTTCTTCTAGGACTTGGCTCTCCTACCTCATAAACACGGCTCTTGATAGACTCCCAGGCGGCTCCTTAGCTCGTCGGGCCCTCAGGGCTCAATTCCCTCATTTCTCGTAGGCACTGCCTCAGTTTACTCCCAGTTGGCTTATTTGTTAGTGATAGTCCTCCCATTTCTAGGCACCTCCCGGTCTACTCCGACCGGTCTTAGATGGTTGGGCCCCAGGGCTCAACCCCCTTATTTCTCCTGGGCACCACCCTATCTACTTTCGATCGGCTTCTTACCTGGTCGGCCACCTAGGCTCAATCCCCTTATTTCCCCTGGGCACCGCCCAAGTCTATTCCCAGTCGGTTCTAATGCCGGTCGGATTATTGTCAGGAGATAACATTGTCAGATAATTACAACAACTTGTTAGAGAATAATAACTATTCGTCAGGGAATATTCTGATACTCTGTTATATGCATAACATGGAACTTTTCTCTACCTAATGGGAATTCGTCGTACTTCAGTTATCACCCGACATACTCTGACACCCAACATTTTTTGATGCTTCATCATCACGGATCAGAGGTTATGAGGGGCAATATAAAAAGGAAAATTCTCTTCATTGGTCAGATACGCACACACATACACATCTATTAAAGTACTATTGTTCATCTTCTTTCGACATTTTACTGCTCCTGACTTGAGAGTCAGAGGACTTGTGTCAGAGACTTCTTCCCTGATTCTCGTTCTAATGCACTCGCGTGATGTCTCTACATGTGTGTAGACTCGTGGGTACCATCAGTGACCTTTTCTTCATCCCCCACCCTACTTCGTTGTAAGGCGAGAAAGCTTACAACACCCCTGCAGACCTTAGATCCAAGTTCTCATTTCGTCAACGTCCATACTTTCATCACCGGCTTCCTCATCTGACTCATCTTTCAGATGGGATCAATGATTATCCCTTAACCTCCTCTCAAATGGATAGTTGATGTATACGTGACAGCCCACTTGGAGATTTCCTTCCATGGCTATCCCCTAAGGCCCTAACTTTCCCTCAAATGGATAGCGGATGGGAACGTGACCGCCCATGTAGGGATTTTCTTCAACAGCGGGCACCCTTTAGTCCCTTAGCTGTCGCCTCTAAGATAGCTATATGGAGATTTCTTTCCAACGGTTATATAATAATAACATTCAAAGGTAAATTATGGTATGATTTTCTTCTCAGGCTCGAATGTGACTCTTTTTGGCAGAATTCTCTAACACTTCATCCTCTGATTCACTTTGCGTTGCTGATTTTCTTTGCTGTATTGGTAATGCCACCCATCCCTGATGTTCTTGGCTCCGCATGCCATTGGAGCTTAGCCACGACCTTGGTTGACGGGGGAGTTGGGATGAGCACAGTGTCTTTTTACTCACTTAACCACCTCGAAGACTACAGTAACCTTGATTACAAATGAGTTCCGGAGACGAGAAATCAGAAACAAGAAACCGAGCAACGAAAAAGGACACCATCGACGACGAAGAATGCCCTACCATTTTTTTCTTTAAAAAAGAGGAAACCGTAGCCAAGATTAGCTGCTTATTTGTCTTTCTTGAATTCCAGGACCCCCACTAGCTCCATTGTTGTCTGCCCTTATCGAAGAAAAAGATAACATATAAAATCCACCTTCGCCTGGGAATGACCAGTGACCCTTTTCCCCACCATCACAAGCCACAAGCCACAAGCCACAAGCCACAACCCACAGAGTGATGCGCGGCTGTCATCATACGCACTGCTGCATCCGCGGTCGAGTCAGCTCTGCATGTGCCCGCCTTCATTCTTATCCCCATCACAGGCAGCAGCGCGCCGACGATTATGACATACAAAAACTTGGAACTTCTCAGCGATGCTCGAAAGTAAGCTTAGTTTTGTTTCAAAAATTGACGTCTTCCTCCACACCGACACCCACATAATGAACTCTTTTCAACTGACCATCAATAAGATCTTATCCGAAACTCAAAAACAGAGACGTGTATAGCTGGCAAGAACAGCATTTATTGAGATCCAAGACGAGTATATAAACAATGGCTTGTCCAAAGTTGCTTCGCATTGTTCATCATCACTGATCAATTCAAAAATGGCTGCTGTTTCATCTTCTTTTGTGGTGTGGTTTCTGATTCTGCTTCTTTCTTCTGCTATCGCGTTGGCTCGAGGCCAAACCGTGCAAACCTTCACCTACGTCAACGAAGGCGAGTTCGGGCCCTACATCACGGAGTACGACGCCAGCTACCGCGTCCTCCCCGTCGCCAGCTCGCCCTTCCAGTTCGCCTTCTACAACACCACTCCCGGGGCCTTCTACCTCGCCCTCCGCATGGGCACCGTCCGGTCTGAGTCGCTGTTCCGCTGGGTCTGGGAGGCCAACCGCGGCCGCCCCGTCGGCGAGAACGCCACCTTCTCGCTCCTGTCCTCCGGCGACCTCGTCCTCGCCGAAGCCGACGGCCGCGTCGTCTGGTCGACAGGAACCGCTAACCGAGGCGTCGTCGGATTCCGCCTACTGCCCACCGGAAATGTCGTCCTCTACGACGCCAAGGGCCGGTTCGTGTGGCAAAGCTTCGACCACCCCACCGACACGCTTCTCGTCGGGCAGTCCCTCCGCCTCCGCGGCCCTAACAAGCTCGTCAGCCGGAGATCCGTCGTCGACGGCTCCTTCGGCATCTACAGCCTCGTGTTCTCGCCCGGCGGGATTACCCTGTACATCAACAGCGTGGCTGCCAGGCCGCTCGCGTACTACAACTACTCCGACGGCTTGCTCAGCTTCTCCGGCGAGTCGGTCACGTTCGTGTGCGAGCCCGAGACGGAGGACGCGTTCGCATGGGAGTGCAGACTGATCATAAACCTGGCGCGTCCCAAGTACAACGCCACCTTATCGTTCCTCCGCCTGGACGTCGACGGAAACTTGGCGGTGTACACGTACTACGACCCGGTGGACACCCAGGCGTGGGAGCGGACCTTCGCCTTCTTCGACGACGCGAGGGGCTGGCTCGCTGGATGCGCACTGCCGAGCCGCTGCGGCGAGTTGGGGGTGTGCGAGGACCAGATGTGCGTGGCGTGCCCGAGCAGGGGCGGACTGGTGGGGTGGAGCAGGGGATGCGCGCCGCCGAGCCTGGCAGGCTGCAAAGCAGGGGACACGGCGGCGAAGTACTTCAAAGTGGAAGGGGTGGAGAACTTCCTGAGCACGTACAGCAACGGCGAAGGGAAATTGAAGGTGGAGGAGTGCAGGAGGAGATGCAGCGCCGACTGCAAGTGCAGAGGGTTCTTGTTCTGGGAGAACGAATCGAGGTGCTGGCTGACGCCGCTGCTGGGGACGTTGAGCAGGGTGTCGAACTCGTCGCACGTCGCATATGTCAAGTACTTGAAGTAGAAGAAGAAGAAGCTGATTCCGATGAACATTGCAGTGAATAATATGATCGAAGTTCATCACTGCTTCAGTGAATAAATGAAAATTTGTTCGTGATTAAACTTTAAAGAGTATTCTGATCCCCAAATTGACACTTACGTCACCACACCCGATCTTTGTCTTCTAATCCCTAACGAAGCTCAATCGGCGATGCCGATGTTCAAGACGCCCTTCAGCGGCTACTCCGTCCGCTTCAGCCCCTTCCATGAAGATTAAGTCCACACGAATTCATATGGGACTTAATTTCATTAAGGTGAACTTACGCTAATAAGCACAATTAATTGTTATTAAGAAACTAAATCTTAATTAAGTGATATAATACTTATAGCATAAAGGAGATTTGAATGTGAATTTAATATATAGATTCGTTAACCCTATTCATTAATATTAATAGGCTATTAATGATATATGAGCTTTATGTGAATGGTTTATATAAGATGAATTTGATATATAAGGGAAGAAACTTTTCCAATTAAGGCATCTTATTGTATCAAGAGGGTTTGAGAGCTTCTTTCTCCTTAGACTCTTCCCCATTGAGATCAAGATTTGGATTGTCAATCATTCTTGTAGAAGATAATTTCGTGCTTATAGAAACTCTTGTGATAAGTAAGATCAATGGCTAATGTGATGAATTTAGGTTTGACCATTCATTTACCGTTGTTTTGGTTTCTATCGAATGTAGCCTAATGGATGAGATCGTTAGATAACTAGATCGTTAGATGCATCCTTTAGTTTGTTTTGATGTATCTATATCGCTTTTAATTGGTATAAGAGCTAAGTATTAGTTTATCATCTTCTTTTAAGGCATAAGGATTGTTTTTAACTATTTGGTATGTATACATCGATTTTGCATTTGATTCCTTTTGGATGAGTAAATTGATGCATAGGCATCGAATATAGCATTGGGAAACTTAGGATTATAACTTAGAAATTGAGTTTTTCATATTATCCCCGAAGAATGCAAATGATGACATTGTTTTAAGTTTTCTCGTGCTAAAAAATCACATTCAGAAATGCAGATTTCAGTCGTCAGTCGACTGATGTGGATCACCAGTCAACTGATCAATGTTAGAAATATAGATTTCAGTAATCAATCAACTAATATGGATCACCAGTCGACTGATCAGTATGAATTTGGGTACAGAGCGTATTTGACTCGATTAGAGCATTCGACTGATTCCATCAGTCGACTGTTATTAGGCTCAGTCGACTGATGTGCTAGAATTAGCGAACAAAAGCGTATCAGACTTAATTGGAGCATTCGACTGATTCTATCAGTCGACTACTGTAGTATCCTAGTCGACTGATGCTCATAAGGTTATGAACAAAAGTGAGTCAAACTTGACTAGGGCATTCAACTGATTCCATCAGTCAATTGTCATAAATCTCAATCGACTGATGCTTGAGAAGTCATGAATAGAAGCTTATCTGATTCGACTGCAAGACTTGACTACTGAAGACCAGTCGACAGGAGTTCAACACCAATCGACTGGTGTGACCAGAACTGGGAACATACAATGTGTTAGCCGATTGATAAATGTGGGAACTTGACTGCTGATAGTATCAATTGACTGATATATGATATAATCAACTGATGACTGTTTAACTCAGTTTTCAATAGTTTTTTCCCATATTCTTTCTCGTTCTTGCTACTTAGTCGAACCTATACTATCACAAAAGAGAGAACTATTAGAGAGGCTAGGAGTATTAATGTAGAGGGATATATGTTGGTGCAATTTCCAGTAGGTTAAGGTTGACCTAGTTGACCAAGTGTAAACCTTGGTCATGGTTTCGATGTTTGACAATACAGAAAGACATGTAGACATGGACAATGCAGGTGCAGTTGTCCATGCGGAGAGATACTGATCAGGGTCTGATCAGGTTGGATGAAGAAGAG
The DNA here is from genome assembly GCF_018446385.1 of Zingiber officinale. NCBI lineage: Eukaryota > Viridiplantae > Streptophyta > Magnoliopsida > Zingiberales > Zingiberaceae > Zingiber > Zingiber officinale. The sequence continues at coordinate 61,423,501 of NC_055989.1, read as the reverse complement.
TCAAGTAGGTCAAGGTTGACCGGATACTTGATTGGGAAGTCCTAACTGGGATGTTAGGCAGTTCGGAAAGTCCTGGTGAGTGAAACCAGGCAGTTCGAAAAGTCCTGGTAAGTGAAGCCAGGCAGTTCGGAAAGTCCTAGTGAGTGAAGCCAGGCAGTCAGGAAATCCTGGTGAGTGAAGCCAGGTGAAAATCCTAGTGAGTGAAGCTAGGTGAAAGTGAAAGTCTTGGTGAGTGAAGCCAGGCAGTTGGTGGAAGTCCTGGTGAGTGAAGCCAGGCAGTCGGAAAGTCCTAGTGAGTGAAGCTAGGCAGTTGGGAAGTCCTGGTGAGTGAAGCCAGGCAGTTGGAAAGTCCTGGTGAGTGAAGCCAGGCAAGGGAAAGTCCTAGTGAGTGAAGCTAGGCAGTTGGGAAGTCCTGGTGAGTGAAGCCGGGCAAGGGAAAAATCCAGATGGATCAAGGGTGATCGGACATCTGGTGTTGGAAAGACCAAGTGGGTCAAAGGGATTGACCGGACACTTGGTGGGGAGTCTTAGCAGGTCAAGGGAGTGACCGGATGCTAAGCATGATGTACCAATAGGTCAAGGTTGACCGGATGTTGGTGTGGGAGACTTGGGACTAAGTATTGGGAAAAACCAAGCTCTGGATCGATCTTGGGACCGATCCAGTGATACGGCTGATCGGTCTGGTGACCGATCAGTAACCAAACAGAATGCTTCTTTGGGTTATCTGATCGGTCTGAAGACCGATCAGGAAGCAAACAGAAGAGAAGAAGGAGAAAGGCTGATCGGTCCAGGGACCGATCAGACTCCTCCTGGACCGATCAGGACATAGCCTGATCGGTCCAGGCTTAGCTTGATCGGTCCCCAAGACCGATCAGGGACAGTGTGGACCGATCAGGCTTCAGCCTGATCGGTCCAGAACTATCCGTTGGCTCACAACGGTCTTCTGTCTTCTGCTGTCTTCTGGCTTCTTCTTCGCAGGTGAGTGCAGGTTATAAAAGGAGTTCAAGGGCCTCTACAGAGCTGCTCTTCTTCTTCCTACTCCTGACTGTGATCGAGCTTTACTGAGCTCTTAGCTTACTGAGCTTCGTGTGAGCTCCTTCTTGAAGCTTCGGATGAGCTTTCCTTGACTAATCAGTTGCTGCTGTGAGTTGCTTGTTGGCATTCGTCCGTGAAGTTGTTGCTTCATCCGGGACTTCAGTCGACGAGAAGGCAAGCGAGTATTTGTACATTCGTTGTGTATTTTGTTCTTGCTCTTCTTTGTATTTCCATATTGCTGTTGCAAGCTATTGTGGCGAGGTTTCTCCACCCACAAGGAGTATTTATTAGCCGGTTCTCCGGGGACTCATCCACCGACGGATTGATAGGCTTCGTCCACCTTACGGACACGCCGAGGAGTAGGAGTTTCATCTCCGAACCTCGTTACATCGTCGAGTTCGAGTTTGAGGTTTGATCTTTCCTTTTTGCGTTTCTATTTAGTTATTTCTGCTGCGCTAACCCTAATCGTAGGAAGAAACGCGAAGAATTTGGGGCGGCTATTCACACCCCCCTCTCTAGCCAAGTACGACGATCCTAACAATATATATCTATACTAAGGGTGATTGGCCCAAAGGAAAATCATTCTTATATCGAATATATATTTAAGGAAGCTCACAAATTAAGTTAAACTTCTTGATCATGCGTATAGTGTGGCAGCCCAAAGGAAAGGGTACTATGTGGCCATTTAAGGGTATTGTGAGTGATGCTAGAAAACATAAGCTAACTAAAAAAACTCATACATAAAGTTAATCATGTGTATGACGTGTCGTCTCAAAGGAAGGCATGTTGTGTAGCAGATAAAAGTAGTTATGAGTTGTTTGGAAAGTACTAATAGCAAGTTACAATTTTATCCAAAAACTTAATGTAATGTTACACTAGATATCTCAATTAATGTCAATAAAGTTGCATGTTTTATTTGTTGCATTTTGTTGTTGTGTAACTATAAAGATACATGCCTTTTTTAGTTAAATTGAGCTATGCTCTTTGTTTTTGTTTATATAGTTCTCTTAATATATGCTAATTTGAACAACATCTTCAAGCTTACTGGCACAAATTTTAGATAATGGAAAGAATATATAGCAATCCTATTAGGTTACATGATACATTTAGGCATGATTGTCATGCACATTTGACTAGTGATTCCACTACGGATCAAAAGGTGATATTTGACAAGTGAGAGTGATCAAATCACATGAGAAGATGTCTATTCTGAAATCACTTAGAGGTTTAATTATTGAGAATGAAGATGCTAAGACCTTCACTAGGGAGTTAGCAGACCAATTTGCCTCAAACGAAAAGGTCGAGACTACTACACTTCTTACAAAGTTAGTATCTATACAGTATAACGGGAAAGGTAGCATAAGGGAGTATCTCTTGGTCACAAGGCTTAAGACACTAAAGTTAAATATGTATGAAAGCATTCTTATGAACCTAATCCTAATCTCTCTGCCTATGCAATTCATTGCCTTTAAGATAAGTTACAACACTCAAAAGAAGTGAACACTAAATGAGCTTATAACTCAGTGTGAATAAGAAAAAGAGAGATTGAGGCATGACACTCATTGTGCTCACATTGCATCCTTATCTCATTATTCGAACAAGAAGAAGAGAAAGGATAAAAGTAAGAGCAAGGGTAAACAATTTGCAATAATTGGTGTTTCAGGGCATAAGGTGCAAAAGCAACAAGATCCGGAGCTAACCTATTTTTTTGTAAAAGGAAAGGTCATATGAAGAAGGATTGCTCTAGATACATTAACTGACATGTCAAAAAAGGTATATTTTTCAACTTTATAGTTTAGAAGTCAACCTAGCTACTGTGCCTAATAACACTTAATGGATAGATACTAATATAACTACTCACATAAGTGTAACTATACAGAGTTGCCTCATGAGTTGAATGTCAATTGATGTTGAAAGATTCATCTATTTGAAAATTGGCAAGAAGACAAAAGTAGATACAATAGGTGTCTTTAGAGTTTGTTTAAGGAACAATATACTTTTAAATTTGAAAAATATATTTGCAGTGTCATCTTTTAAACAGAACTTAATTTATATTTTATATTTAGATAAATCTGGATACACTTATTCATTTGGAAATGAAAAGTTTAGTATTTTTTAAAATTCTATCTTGTGTGGTATTAATTCCTTGATTGACAAACTATATAGATTAGACACTATAACCTATATAGATAATATTATCGTGCATAGTATATATGTATGAAATGAGGTGTGACAAATGAGAATTCATCCATGTTGTGATATGGCGTTTAGGGCATATCTCTAAACAATGCCAAGAAAGGTTAATGCCACTAGAAATTCTTGGTTCCCTTGATATGTTAGATTTTGGAATCTATATTTAGTGTGTCAAAGGGGAAAATGACTAACAAGAGTTATAAGGGTTCAATGTGTTGGTGTATGTTGTACTAATAATTAGGTTTAATGTATGACAAATAGGTTAAAGTTAGATATGTTGTTTGTATAATCTTTTACCAAGTGTACAAGACTTGATAGGTCCAGAGGATTGGAACACCAGTTTGAAGTCTAGCTATGTTGATAGCTGACACAAAGTTCAGATTGGTTGAGATTTAGCAAAAGGAAGTCCAATTGGGTTGATAACTGGCTGAAGTTTAGATTGGTTGAGATCTGGCAGAAGAAAATCCAGTTGGGTTGAGAACTGGCTAAAGTCTAGATTAGTTGAGATCTGGCAGGAAGTCCTGGTGGGTCAAGGGATTTGACATCAAGGAAGTCTACGATTGGTAAGTAAGATAAGTATTGGAGAAGAGTGATCTAGTGAGGACGAGTTCCATTTGGGGACATTACGTAGGTCCAATTTAGGTCTATTTCGAAAACCTAATTTGAGACTGTGACTATATCTTGATCTTGGGGAGACAAGATCTAATTAATACTGCTATCTTATTATTATGCTAACTTTATTTTAGAGGATAAACATATTATGGTTGTCTGGACTAACTCTTTTTTGCAGTAAAGACAAAAGTGAAAAATAGTTATCTAGGTGCCTAGTAAGGATCCGGGCACCCAGACTCCAGGCGCCCGAAGTTGGTTCAAGCGCCCGAACCATCTTCAATGAGACACAGGCGGGTGCCTGGCTAGGCACCCAGGCGGTCCGGGTGCGTGAAGGTGTTCCAGGGTCCCGGACTAGCAAAGTTCATTCAGAAGCTAAGTTGGAGCCGACGGCTGGCCAACACATCAGCAGTCTAGGCGCCCAGATGGAGTCCATGCGCCCAGATGTGAATAAATTTTGAGGATGAAGTTTCGATGAGAGCTCTCCAGTCATCACAGTCCAGGCACCCGAGAGGGGATCCAGGTGCCCAGACGGGGCTATAAAAGAAGCATTCGACCAGCAACTCAAGAATATCAATCTCTACAACTTTTGTACTCGCGCGTTGCTCCGAAAAGGTCTCCATGATACCTTTCATACTTTCGTACTCGACCTATGCTCAAGTTTTTAAAGTTTTATTATTAGTATAATTTAATTCCTACAATTATACTTAAGTTCTATAATTACTTCGTGATTATAGTGATTGCCCAATAAAAGTACTCAATTAGCGCGAGCCTTAGAGTAGGAGTCGTCGAAGGCTCCGAACCAAGTAAAACCACTTGTGTTAGCGTTCACTTTTCTTCTTTATTCTTTTCCATTGTATTTATCTTAACTCATGATTTTTTGAAAAGGCGAAGAATTCTATTCATGTCCCCCCCCCCCTCTGAGCATCTTTACTATCTAACAAGTGGTATCAGATCGAGGTTTCACTCTGACAATGTTATCAACACTGTTAGTAAGAACCTATAGCTGGAGAAGAGAGTAGAGGCGAGAGGGGAATGGGAGCCAGTGGACAATCTGTTACAGTGAGATGGAGGTTTTCGATGCCACCAAATATTAGGGAGCAGTGATAGCATGGGCGATGATAATAGAAAATACCATTATATTTGATTCACCTTTTCCTTTTCATTTCTTCCATATTTTTATCGATTAATTCTCAAAAGTGACCAATTAGATCTAAAAAAAATTTCTACATGCCACCAAAGAAAATTCGAGAATAAATTTTAATAGATGATCCAATATCACATATACCACAAGCCTATGAGATATCCCATTTTGAATCATCTTTGTAGTCTATCCATCTTCTTGTAGGACCCTTAGTAGCCGGCTAGAGGGGTGAATAGCCTACACAAGAGTAAATGAATCTTTCTCAAACTTTACAGTTTTATTAAACTAACACTTGCATAAAAAGAAACTGATTAATTAAAGCAAGAAAAGAGCCACAAAAGAAGTTACTTAGTTTGCAATCAGATGATTGCTAATCCAAGGTAGTTAAAGCTCACTATCAAAGTCTCATTCAAGCGGAGAAGCCTCTTATAGCGTTGACGGCTCACAAACAAGTAGTAGAATAAAAGAGAAGTGCTTACAAGTATTGTTCTAAGCTACTGGGATTAAGGTTGTATTTATAGCCCTGGTCGGGGTGTCTGGAAGGGTTCCAGGTGTCTGGAGGGGAATAAAATTTTATTCTGATCGCAACGGAACGCGCCACGTCGCATTTGGATGAAAATTTAGGTCCGGGTACCTGAACCCAAAAGTCAACTTTTAGTTGATTTTTTTGTCCAGCTCTTCTGCTCTGTTCCGCTCACTTGGGTTCGGGTCTTTTGCTCCGGTTCCGCTCGCTTGGGTGATTTCAGCCATCCGGAATAGGGCTTACCCGAATCCATCTTCCGGCCTTCTCGAGCAACCTTCCACTCCAGCTTCTCATCCCTCGGAAACGCCGCGTGCCTCCTTCTCGTCCGCTAGCATACTCTTCCACAGCGCCTCGTCCCTTGGATGCACCGAGCCCATCGGCTCTCCCTTGTGCCATCCTTCTTATTAGCCGCGTCTTTTGCTCGATTTCTTGTGCTCCTAAGTTCCATCACACTTAGACACAAGATATCAAAATAACAACAAAACCTAACTTGACTTGGTTGATCGCATCAAAACTATCCGGGGTACTTATAATCTCCCCCTTTTTGATGTGGATCAACCCAAATTAAGTTAGGGTAAACCAAGAAACAAATAGTAATAGAAATAGCAAGTACATATTTTGCATATAAGAAAAACATATGCAAAAATTAAAAAATGTCCCCTCCCCCAAAACTTAATCTCTAGTTCTCCCCTTTGATCATATTAAAATGGGGTAAAAAAGTCTAAGGAATAAAATCAAGAAGTTTTTAAGTTTTGAAAATCTAGATTTTCCAATTTCTAAACTTTTTTTGGAAACTTAAAAAAATTAGTTTTGAAAAAATAAATTCCCTTAGATAGAGAAATTGATAAAGTTCCACAGAAAAATAAATTTAACAGATGAGTAATGAAATTTTATTTCTCAAAAAAAATTAATTTTAATTAATTTCTAGTAGAAATTATGTAGACCAATTTATGTGAAAGCATTAGATAATTTTATGCTTTAACAGTTAGTCAATAAAATATGTATTTCAGTAATTGACTTCCAGGCTGTTGAGACACTAAGCCTTTTTAGTTATTAGAACAACAATCACTTCTAGACAAAGTCTCTTAAAGAAATTTAATATTTAATTTCCTTTTCTGAAAGCTCTAGGTCTAACTTAAAAACAAAGCATGAAAAAAAATTAATTTAAACATGACTTTGAACCCAAAATAGATTCCTTCCAACTAGGTTAATTAAAATTTTCTTAAGGATATATCTCTATGATACTCTTTTAATTTGACCCTTATGGTATCTAAAATGCCAATTTAGTCCATTATATTTTCCAACATGTGAGTATGCATTATTTTTAATTTCTTCTTTCAATTTTTCATTTTTCACTTTTATCTTGTCGAAATCCTCTAGTTGACAAGATGTTGCTAATGTTAATTTTAAATCTTCATTTTCTTTTAATAATTTTTAATTTTCTATCTCTAATTTGCAGGAACTCTTCGACAACACTTTTATAAATTTAAATAATTTGTCAGGAGATAGGGACCATACCTAACTTATCTTATTGATTTCTGATGCTCCCCCTGTAGTATTGTTTTCCTCTGATGATACTGTTAGTACACCAAGATAGTTTTGATGTAATCAACCAAGTGATGTTAGGTCCTATTCGTGTTTAACCTTTGTGTTTAAGTGAGCAAGAACTTATGAGCACAAGAAGTCGAGCGAAAGACGCAGCTAGCGAGAAGGACGACACGGGAGAGAGAGCCGACAGGCTCGGTGCATCCGAGGTATGAGATGCTGTGAAAGAGTACGCGGGCGGACGAAAAGGAGGCGCATAGCGTTTCCGAGGGACGAGAAGCCGGAGTGGAAGTTTGCTCGAGAAGGCCGGAAGTTGGGTTTGGGAGAGCCTTATTCTGGATGGTCGAAATCATCCAAGTGAGTGGAACTGGAGCGGAAGATCCGAACCAATGCGAACGGAATCAGAGCAGAAGACTGGGACCAAAAACTCAACACTAAGTTGACTTTCTAGTACAGGCGTCCGAACTTAGTTCAGGCACCCAGACTTGGTCCTAGCACCTGAACCCCCGGGATAGACATGGGTGCCTTGTTTCAGCGGCTTTGCGGAGCGGGTTTAATCCGATTCGGGCACCCGGAACTGGTTTGGGCACCCAGACCAAAAAGTTATCGACACACCACGTGTCATTAGCCATTGCGATAAGGATAAAAGTTTATCCCCTCCAGACGCTTGGAACCCTTCCAGACGCCCCGACCAAGACTATAAATACAAACCTGATCTCAGAAGGTCAAAACAACAGTTGTAATTGATTATTCTTTAGCCTTGTTCTGTAATTGAGTGAGTCAACTACTGTAAGAGGCTTCTCCATCTGAAGGAGATTGTTTAGTGAGCTTTTCATCTTTCTTGGATTAATAACCTCTTTGGTTGTAACCAAGTACATTCTCTAAGCCTCTTCTTTCTTTGATTAGTTTTCTTTTGTACAAGTGTTTATGTTAATATAGCTATAAAGTCGAGAAGGGTTTGTTTTTATTGTGCAAGCTATTCATCCCCCTCTAATGGGTCGCCAAGGGACCAACAAGTGGTATCGGAGCCCAACAACTTTAGGAGGACTAATCACCGAACAAAGCACAAGAGATGGTCGGACCAATCATCAACCCACCGAAGTTCGAGGGAGAATTCGTGAGTTGGAAGAGAGGTATTCTTTAAGACAGATTTCGATTTACTTTTAATAATAAAATTTGGTTTTGTAGCACCTGAGGGTAAAGAAGAATACCAATGGATGAAGAAGGAGCAAGCCGAATTTGTAGCAAACGACAAAGTAGAGTTCCATCTGTTGAGCATCTTACCGCTACAAGAAGTCAACCAGATCGGAGCCTACGAGTCTTACAAAGAGCTCTGGGAGAAATTCCTAGAACTACAAGATGGAACCTCTAAGGTAAAACTCACAAGACGGGATATACTCAGGAACTAGATCAACAACATCAAATTAGAGGAAGAAGAAATTGTTGCACACCTACACTCAAGAATAAAGGAACTCATCACCGGACTCTTGAATCTTGGAGAAAAGGTAAGCAGCCGAGATTTGGTAAGGTACGCGCTTAATGCATTTCCTAGAACTACTGAATGAACATCATTAGTAGATGCTTATTATATATCTAAGGATCTAGAATTAAGTAGTTTAGAAGAATTATTTTCACATTTAAAGTCCATGAAACAAGATGTGTAGATTTGAAGGAGTCAAAGCATAACATTGCCTTAAAAGTAAAAACGGACGAACGAGATTCTAAATCTTCTCTCGATGATGATGAAATGACACTCATGATAAGAAAATTTAAAACTAATAAATTCAATCAAGTGCAGGTAATAGAAGGAAAATAAAGATAAGATGCTACCACTGTAATAAAGAAGGGTACATGAAAGACAACTACCCTAAATTAAAGAGCAAGGACAAGAACAAGAACAAGGAGAATAATAAGAAGTCAGCCCAGACTTAGTATAATCTAAAAGCGACATGGGACAAAACATTGTCCGAATTGGAGATAGACGCCCTCGTAAGACTTGCGCTAGTGGCAAGTCACCAAGAAGACGAAGACGAAGCAACCTCGTCCGAAATGAGCATCGAGAGCATCGATGAAGGGGGAGCGACATTGGAAAAAAGCAGCATTTCAGGGGGAGCTTCAGATTACGGGATCGACAAGAGGTAAGTCAAGTACGGTCTCTTCCTCCTGACAAGTTATTTCAATTCATAAAAATGTTATCGAAAAATTACTGTAAGTTAGAAAAATAAAATAAAGAGTTGAAATCAACCTTAGCTATATTTTGTCGATTAGAAGATCTCGACAAAATAAAAATAGAAAATGAAAAATGGAAAATAGAAATAGAATATTTGAAGGAATGTGCATGCTCACATGTTTAAAATATTAGAAGATATAATGGTTTAAATTGACATTTTAATACCATAAGGGCCAAATTAGAAAAATATTAGAGAAATATATTCCTAAGAAATTTTTAATTAATCCTATAGGAAGGAATCTATTTTGGATTCCAAAATTATATTTAGATTAATTATTTTTTTAGGCTTTCAGAGAGAAAATTAAATATTTACATTCATTAAAAGACTTTATCTAGAAGTGGTTGCTATTCCAATAACCAAGAAATTCTATTACCTCGTCACAGCTTGAAAGCTAATTACTGAAATAAATATTTAATTATTAAGTGAAACATTTACTTGAAAAAAATTATCTAATGCTTTCAAACAGATTGTTAGAAATTATTTAGAAGATAATTCTTTTTAAAAAGAAAATTTCATCACTTAGCTATATAAAAATTTTAAAATAATTTTTGTTTTTTTATTTTTATGTAAAAAATTATCACATTTCTAGAAAAGATTTTTTGTGAAAATATTTATGTCTACTCAACCCTTAGTATTTTTTTTTTCAAAATTCATTATAAGACTCCAGATTTTTTTTCAAAAGTTTTTATAGTGTTTTCCCTTAGACCTTGTTTTAGATTTTTTTTAAGGACCCTATTTTTAATGTGATCAAAGGAGGAGAAGTGAAGATTAAGTCAGGGAGAGGGTATCATTAACTTTTTCCATTAATTTTTATAATTTTTTGCACATTATTACTTGCAAAAAATTACTTTATTATTCTTGATTTATGTTTTTTTCCCTAACTTAACTTGGGTTGTTCACATTAAAAAGGGGGAGATTGTTAGTACCCCAAGATAGTTTTGATGTGATCAACCAAGTGAGGTTAGGTCTTATTGGTATTTAACCTCTGTATCTAAGTGAGCAGGAACTTATGAGTACAGGAAGTCGAACGAAAGACACAGCTAGCGAGAAGGACAACACGGGAGAGAGTCGACAGGCTCGGTGCTTTCGAGGTATGAGGTGCTGCAGAAGAGTACACGGGCGTATAAGAAGGAGGCGTGTAGTGTTTCTGAGGGACGAGAAGTCGGAGCGGAAGTTTGCTCGAGAAAGCCGAAAGTTGGATTTGGGTGAGCCCTATTCCGGATGGTCAAAATCATGGGTGGAACCGGAGCGAAAGATCTGGATCAATGCGAGCGAAACCGGAGCAGAAGACTGGGATCAAAAAGTCAACAATAGGTTTACTTTCGATCCAGGCACCCAGACCCCCGGGACAGTCGAGGGCATCTTGTTTCAGCGGCTTCGTGGAGCGGGCTTAACTCGGTTTGGGTGCTTGAAACTGGTTGAGGCGCTCAGACTGAAAAAGTTATCTACACGCTAGGTGTCACGAGTCATTACAACGGGGATAAAAGTTTATCCCCCTACAAGCTCTTGGAACCCTTCTAGGTGCCCCGACCAAGACTATAAATACAGCCCTGGTCCTAAAAGGTCAAAACAACACTTGTAATTGATTATTCTTTAGTCTTGTTCTGTAATTAAGTGCGTCAACTACTGTAAGAGGCTTCTTTGCCAGAAGGAGATTGTTTAGTGTGCTTTTCATCTTCCTTAGATTAACAACCTCCCTAGTTATAACCAAGTAAATTCTTTGAGCCTCTTCTTTCTTTGATTAATTTTCTTTTGTACAAGTGTTTATGTTAATATAGCTATAAATTCGAGAAGGTTTTATTTTTATTGTGCAAGCTATTCACCCCCCTCTAGTCGGTCGCCAAGGGACCAACAGATGCTCCCCCTTCATCGATGCTCTCGATGCTCATTGAGGATAAGCTTGCTCCGTCTTCTTCTTCTTGGTGACTTGCCACTAGCGTAAGTCCGGCGATAACTTCGATCTCTGATTCGGAAGATGTTTCATCCCACGTCTCCTTTAGATTTCAGTGCTTTGACTGGACTGGTCTTTTGTCCTTGCTCTTGTCATTGTCCTTGTTCTTCAATTTAGGGCAGTTGTCTTTTACGTATCATTCTTCGTTGCAGTGGTAGCATCTTATCTTTCTTCTTTTCCTTTTATTCTGCACATGATTAAATTTATTAGTTTTAAATAACTTTTTAAGTCTCCTTACCATGAATGTTGTTTCAACATCGAGAGAGAAGATTCAGAGTAAGGTTGTCCACTTTTGCTTTTAGGGCAATGCTATGCTTCGGTTCCTTCAAATTTGCACATTTTATTTCATGAACTTCAAATGTTGAAAATAATTCTTCTAAGATATTTACCTCTAGATCCTTAGAGATATAATAAGCATCCACTAAGGATACCAATTCAAAATTCCTAGGAAAGGCATTAAGCGCGTACGTTAGCGAATCTCGGTTGGTTACCTTTTCTCCGAGATTCATGAGTTCAGTGATGAGTGAAGGTGTGCAACGGTTTCGCCTTCTTCTAATCAGAGATTGCTAATCTGATTGCGAAGCAGGTCCCGTTTCACGAGTGTGGCTTCGGACGTACCTTCGTGTAGCTCAAGGAACTTCTCCCAAAATTCCTTTGTTGATTCGTAGGCGCCGATTCTGTTTATTTCTTGCGGAGGTAGCACTCTCATTAGATAGAATTTGGCTCATCCATTTGCTATGAAGTCTGCTTGCTCCTTCTTTGTCCATTGATATTCTTCTTTATCCTTTGGAGCTACAAAACCATACTTCAATATTAGCAATAAATCAAAGTTCATTTTAAAGAATACCTCCATTTTCCTTTTCCAAATCATGAATTCCCCCTCGAACTTAGGTGGGTAGATGCTCGGTCTGACTATCTCTTATGCTTCGATCGGCGGTTAGTCCTCTTAAAGCGAACTTGGCTCTAATATCAATTGTAGGACCCTTGGCGGCCGGCTAGAAGGCGTGAATAGCCTGCACAATAATAAATGAACCTTTCACGAACTTTTCAGGCGGACAAACCTCTTACAACGTTGACGACTCACAAACAAGTAGTAGAACAAAAGAGAAGCATTTACAAGTGATGTTCTAAGCTACTGGGATCAAGGCTGTATTTATAACCCTAGTTGGAGTACCTGGAAGGGTTTCAGGCATCTGGAGGGGGATAAAATTTTATCCCCATCGCAACGGAATATGCCACGTCGCGTGTGGATGAAAATTCAGGTCCGAGCGCCTGGACCCAAAAGTCAACTTCTAGTTGACTTTTTAGTTAAGGTCTTCCGTTTCGGTTTCACTCGCCGGGGTTCAGGTCTTCCATTCAGGTTCCGCTCGCTTGGGTAATTTTAGCAATCCAGAATAGGGCACACCTGAACTCATCTTCCGACCTTCTCGAGCAACCTTCTGTTCCGGCTTCTCGTCCCTAAAAAAAGTCGCGCGCCTCCTTCTCATCCACCAACGTACTCTTCTACAACGGCTCGTCCCTCGGAAGCACCGAGCCTGTCGGCTCTCTCCCGTGCCATCGTTCTCGCTAGTTGTATTTTTCGTTCGATTTCCTGTGCTGCTAAGTTCCTGCACACTTAAACACAATGTGTCAAAATAAAATAGGACCTAACTTGATTTGGTTGATCATATCAAAACTATCACAGTGTACTTAGACTCCTTACCATCACATTGTGTCATGCTAGGAGCTTTTTTCTATTACTCCATGCTCTTTCTATTGCGAACACACGATATAATAGATAAACATGAAATTGGAGTATGTTCACATCGTTCTCGATTATTTTCCACCAAAAGTTTCACATCTTCCTTCCTAATACGTCATAACTGAAATTCAGTCTAATCATTGCACTATAACCTAAGGACTTTTTTTTTTTTTTTTAGTTAGCATCATATATCCCGCTTACGTCAATTAATCTTAAGATAATTAATTAAATTTTATAAAAATTTTCCATTAATAAATCAGACAATATTTACAATGAATCATCTATTATGTCTATTATGTCAGTATTCTTACATTAATCATTTATTAAAAAAATTTACCTATTAATTCGTTAAAATTCTGAATCGATTTTTAAATATTTTAAAATTTTAAAAATTAAAAAGGCGCCTCAACCGAAGCCCTGGGCAGATTCTGGCTGTTAAGGATAATTTAACAATATGCCAAGCCCCATCTAACTATCACTAACCACGCGATGGTAATAAAAGTTGTCCTAATCAACATCCGTGCATACTATCAAATCTTAAATCCATAAACAGTGCTGTAATACAACACTTGGGTTCACTATCACCATAAACCTAACTCTCTGTTTATCCAACACTTAATAAATCCAAATCTCTATTTGATACCTCATGATAATCTAAAATTAAAGAGTGGGATACGGATAGCCTCATAAGCCTAAATAAGTGGGTCAGGCCGACCCTGGTCTAGCCGGTCGGCCCCCAAAAAAATATATATATATTGAAAAATTAAATAATAATAATAATAATTATAATAATAATTATTATTATTCAGTTAGTCTGATTGATTAATTTGAAATAATCAATCCGTCCCATAAAATTTTTCTACCTACTACCAAGATAAATTGGAAAAAATACGTAGAGGGTAACCTAGAAGTCCAACATCTTTTAGTTGCACGTTCTATTTAGAGAAAAAATTTCTACAAATACACAATAACTAGGGATCGAACCGTAGATACCTGGATGACAACATGAAATTTTTTCACCCCTACTAAGGTAAATTGGAAAGTGCACGCGACGAGCAGCTCAAAAGTCCAGCATCCGTTGGTTGTTGCGCGGCTCATTTGAAGAAATTTTTTTTATAAACTAAGGATCGAACTATAAATATCTAGATGATAATTTATATATTCTACCGTGACACCATAATCTCGGGGCATTAAAAAGAAAAGAAAAAGGATTGAAAAAAAAATGATAATCCCAGTTAACCTTATTAACTATCCCTGGGGTGATCAGTCCGGTCTCACGAAAGTTTTTCATTGGCCATCAGGGTAAATTGAGAAATGCACGCGGTGGTCAGCTCAGAAGTCCAGCATAACACCATAATCTCGGGACATTAAAAAGAAAAGGAAAAGGATTGGAAAAAAAAAAGATTAATCAGGCTCGGTAACGTCGAGCCTGGGGTGATCGGTCCGACCCCATGACAATTTCCCACCGGCTATCAAGATAAATCAGGAAGCGCTCGCAACGGGCAGCCTAGGATCCCAGTATCTTTTAGTTGCGTGCCCCATTTGGAGAAAAAATTTCTACAAATTCATCATAACTGGAGCTTGAATCATAAATACCTAGATGATAATCTGAATGCCCTATCATTGCACCATAATTCTGGAGCAAAAGGAAAAGGATTGAAGCAAGTTATGGGTGGGTCAATGTTACCTGATAAAATTAAAAAACTACACGTCACTGAAAGTGAGTGTGTTAATTAATGATGAGACAAATAATAATTAATGCATCCATACTTCTCATTCAATAAATACATTACATACAATGGCCATGCTTCGTGGAGAAGTACGATCTGGAATCTACCAAAATTCAGTTTTTCCATTCACTTCAAAATTTCAATAACGAAGATGGAACTGGTAGTTGTTGAAAGGTAGATACCACATCTTCTCCACGAAGCATGGCCATTCTATTATTACACACTAAATCTGGCCAACAACGATTCAAACTGCTTGTGCCAACTACTATTCAAGGCTGCCAAACAGCATATATGGCTCTAAGCTTCTACTCTCAGCTCACCATCAAGATTGATCCAAAATGCAATCTCGCACCACCACAAACGCTCTTGTTTCATTCCTATTCCTGTTCTTGTTCCTCTGGGCGATCCCAGTTTGGTGCTCTCTCCCCAGTGAATTCTCCATTGCAGGATATGACCCTGGTTCCAACACAACAGGACGCGCTCTTGAGCTCTTTGAGGAGTGGCGGATGGTGCATCGCAGAGTCTACAGGGACCCTGCTGAGAAATCTCGGGGATTAGAGAATTTTCTCATTAACATAGAATATGTTCTTAGCCGGAACGCAAGAAAAACAACTCATTCCCTGAGTCATGCAGTTGGGCTCAACAGGTTTGCTGATTTGAGCAACGAGGAGTTCAAGGCCAAGTACCTGAGCAGGATACCGCGGGTTAGAGAAAAGAGGCGAAGCAGGGTTGAACGCAATGATGTGGATTCGGCAACATTGAGCTGCGAGGCACCTAGATCACTGGATTGGAGGAAGAAAGAAGCAGTCACTGCAGTTAAAGATCAGGGAGATTGCGGTGAGTTGCTTATAAATTTTACTTCTTAACTCAAGATAGCATCAGAAGACAATACACAATTTTGCTTCAACTAGGAAAATGCATAATATCATAGGTAAAACAACAAGAAATGGCAGCACTGATTTGTTTGTTATAGTAGATTTGGTGAATATGCAGGACAGAACAAATTGCAGTTATGAGCCATTGCAAGGATAATGCTAACTATACTTCTTAATTTGAGTTTAGCTACTAATTTCATTCCACTTCGAATGTACGCTGGCATTCATTGTTACAGATACTCTTCAGGCAAAATAAGAGAAAGATAGGATGGTGCCAATGTATCAACTTGGCATGCAGACAAAGCTTGAACTGGTAGCTACTCTGTGAGAATGAGAACTAGCCAGTCACCATCCTGTAGAACATCAGAAAGTTAGGGTTGAAGAACTTCTCTTCTTGCCGAGTGATACCAACCTGACCCAACCTGACGACACATTCTCAGTCGACCGGGAGCATCTTGTTCACCTAACCATTCAGCACACCTGGACCACTTGACTTGCCAAATCGACTACCCTAACATGCTTGCTTAGTCCACCCGGTAGGATAGGCCCAAGGAATCCTCATGACAAGACTAGAATGTCTAGTCCATTCAGCTTGATAGATTTGTTTAGGCTTAGCCCACTCAAATCATCTACCCTGCTCCCACTTGAAATGGGCACCTTGCCCATATCGTCTAGCTTGCTAAACAATTGAAAACATCTATCCTGCTTGAATCTTTAGAGTCATTTGACTCACTCGACACATTTAGACCAACCCATCCTATTCACTTAACTTCTCTTTTTACTTGATGAAACCAACCTAACAGGTCCAATCAGTTCACGGAGAGTGTTCAATCCATCCCAACCATTTAATATGTTGAACCACCTGACCTATAAGACCTCCTAGTCTGACATACTTGCTTAGTCTACCAGTTGTATAGTTCCAACCGACCCAACTAACCCTCTCAGCTAGACCAAAATGATGTGTCCATTTGGCCCACTTGATTTATTCAGTCTACTTAACCCACCTATATCAAACTCATCAACTGGCTCAGCCCACTTGAATAATCATGCTCATTTGTTTGGCTCAGCTTCCATATTCACATGGTGTGCCCAACCAACCTAGACTGATAGATCAAATCAACCCACTCGAAATGATCAACCATCTTTACCATTCAGCCTGTCCAAACCTTCGAAACCATTAACCTTCAAGCCCTTTCAGCCCTTTAGAATTGTTTCCAAATTATCCAACCCAATTGGTCGAGCCAATTCAATTGATAACCTACTGAACCTATTTGATTCAACCAAACAAGTTTAGTGTTCATAACTTCAAGGATAGAACTTGAGAATGAGATTTGGCTTGGCTCTCTTGAGCAATTAATTAGGATTTTAGAATCACAGTGGATATTACTTTGCTAGAATTACAGTAGTGAGTATTTTGATGAGGAAAAAGTTTAATAGTTGTCTAATTAAGAAGAAATCAAAATGTTGGATGAAAGGGATTTCTGATTCACCTAACTTTTCATCCACTCTAAAATATCATAACAACTAAGTAAAAAAGAAGAAAAGAAAAATCTAAAATTGCATCATCTTTATAATTCATCATCTCAGTTTTTCAATTCTAGCAGATAGAAAAGGTTTACGTTGACCATAGAATATGAGTATTTTATTCACCTAATTGCCTAGAGAATTGTAAGACCATGAAAAAAGTTATTTTTGCTCCTCATACAGCAGAAATACAAACAAGGTTATGTGTCATGAAGAGTCTTTATAAATAGACTTCATGTGCTAAGGTCATCTACTGCATTCATCATTAACCAAGGACAAATTCAGTAGGTAATTCAGTTAATTATCAATAAACCAACAATTCCATCTACAGGATCCAAAGCTTAGCACTACTAGAACAATATTTAAACAGAATGATGTATAAGTCGTCATAATAAACTAACTTGAATTTAGATTATGAATTTCACATATGACAATCATATCGTATATTAGCGTTTAGGCAATTTTGATGATACCTTTTTCAGATATTCTCTGAAACTAAAGCTATCTGCTACAGGTAGCTGCTGGGCATTCTCTTCAACAGGGGCAATAGAAGGTATAAATGCAATAGCTACAGGAGATCTTGTCAGCCTCTCGGAACAAGAGCTTGTTGACTGTGATACAACAAATGAAGGTTGTGAGGGAGGTTACATGGATTATGCATTTGAATGGGTAATAAGCAACGAGGGAATAAACACTGAATCAAACTACCCTTACACTGGTCAGGATGGGACATGTAGCACTGAGAAGGTACAGCATACGTGAAAAATCATCTAGTATAGCTTATTGTTAACTTTTTTCTCCTCTGACTCCATGTTGGTTCTTTATCAGGAGAAAATCAAAGTGGTGACGATCGATGAGTACAAAGATGTAGCTGAAAGTGAAAATGCTCTCCTGTGTGCTGTTGTTCAACAACCTATCAGTGTGGGAATTGATGGTTCATCATTAGATTTTCAGCTGTACACAGGAGTAAGTATGCTGCAACAAACTCTTTTATCTATCTACTATGCAACATTTTTAAGCATAGAGGGTTATGCTGACAAGGTGAAACTCAGGGCATCTATGATGGAGACTGCTCCAGCAATCCGGACGACATTGATCATGCGGTACTAATTGTTGGCTATGGATCACAAGAGGGTGTTGATTACTGGATCGTGAAAAACTCATGGGGCACAAGCTGGGGAATTAAAGGGTATATCTACATAAAAAGGAACACAGATTTAGCTTATGGTGTTTGTGCAATAAATGCAATGGCTTCCTACCCAACCAAACAATCTACATCACCATCACCATTTCCATCACCTGCTGTGCCAACACCATCGCCGTCGCTGCCGCCGCCTCCACCACCACCACCTAGCCCTACACCAGTTCAATGTGGAGATATGTCATACTGTTCTTCGGAAGAAACTTGTTGCTGTATATTTGAGCTGGGAAAATACTGCTTACTCTATGGATGCTGTGGCTATCAGAATGCAGTATGCTGCACTGGGACTGCATACTGCTGTCCTCATGACTACCCCATTTGTGATGTAGCAGACAGACTATGTCTGAAGGTATGTTAATTTCACAAATCATGGAATCGGTAGTTAGGATAATTGATCATTCAGAAGAAAAAGAAAAATGACTTAAATAATTATTCAGAGTTTTCACTTAGTCCGCATTAAGCTTAGTTAATGATTTTCCCTCAAATCTGCATTCCATGTAGAACAATGGAGATTCCTTGGGTATAGCAGCAAAGAAACTGAAGCTTGCCAAACACAAGTTACCATGGACAGAGTTTGAAAGGGAAACCAACTATCAGCATTTGCCACAAGAAAGTAATGAATTTGAAGCTTCAAGTTGAAGAATGAACAGTAGTTGTATGGAAGAAAGATGGCCTTGAAGGCTCGCGTTGAAATTATATGGATTTGCCTACACAGAAAGGATTTAGTAATATGATTTTTCTGCACACTCCAAATTTATTAGTTTCTCAGGCCAAATTCAATAAAATTAAAACATCAAACAACTGCATCTGGTCTGTAGTTGTATTATCCCAGATTATTTGCATTTCATACATAGATACATTTGGCAAATGCAGCGGGGAAAACTGATTACACTTCAAATACTCTGCTTGTGGTCATTAAACTATCTGTCCTTGTACTTTAGCATACAATACTATCGCTTGAAATATTGCATAAAGCAACAGTAGATAAGCATGAAAAACTAAACTTTAAATTGGCTTCTGCATATGGGATTTTGCAAAGCAAAATCTAGGTAGACTAAAAGGTCTCATATTCAAGTGCAATAACAGATTAGTGTCTTATCTTATGTAGGATCCATGATCACATAGATCTTAGCAAATTTACTAGTGCGAATTCAGATTCTACTTTCTTTCTGAAAGAAGGAAGAGCAGATCTTTATTACATTCTGTTTCCTCCCAACTATTGCCAGACTTGTTTTAGGAAAAAGATGCGCATTGGAAGGTCACCATAGTGATTTTTTTGGAGCTGAAAACTTAGATGGCAATTGAGCATAAGCATGAGATACTAAAATTCTTTGTTATGTCACTACATTTGCAAGCTGTAACAAAGAAGGAAAAAAGAACTTAAAGATAAAGATAATAAATTGACTTGAAGAAAGCAATTAAGTGAATCATATTAAAATTAGAGAGCTAAAGCAGAGTCTTGTTGTTAGAGTATTAAACTTAGAAAGCTAAAGCAGATTCTTGTTGATGCAATACTAAAACCATATTATTCGTAAGTTCTAACTTAGATGATTGTTCAAAGAGGTGGCTGCACAGAGTTGGAAGTTCTTTTATTTAGTAGTGAACGAATAAACATGATTTAACATTTTAATCACGATCCTCCGTGATACACAATTCAAATGCCAGAAACTCTCAGATGGAAACAGGATTTTTATCCGGTGCCGAACTGCTTGCCTAATGGTAAGCTCTTCGTGCAAGAATCATTTGAATTGTCATACAGAATTGTGTAATTACTGCTGCTCACGTTCCTAAAGTAGCAACCGTCCGTGCTCTCATACGTGTACACTTGCTGAGTGCGGCCCAGACCACTCTGCACCAAGTTTCCCTTCACCTTCATGTAACCGCTGGCAGTCTGCAAATTCTTTAAGGAGCTGTATGCAAACCCAAATTTCTGCCCTGAGAATCTGTTCTCATCAAACCCTATAGATAAATTTGCAACCTCAGTGTAAGTATCATTCACTTGGTCGGTAGTCCCTGTGTACAGATACAGCGGAAAGCTTCGAAGAACGTGTTCAGAGTACAAGACAGAAGATGGATGCTTGGTGTTAATACCATATTCAAATTCTATAGTCTGATTGATCATTTGGTTGCTTCCATTCCCAGAGAACACCATCAAATTACCAAATTCAAGTTTTTGGAAGAAATGGGTGGTGATTTCCCCGTAAGAAGAATTCACCCATCCGGTTGAGGAAATGTACCTGCTTGCGATCGTCTTAAACTCCCCATCAAGACCCTCAAACTGGGAATAAAGTGATGGTGCATAGCTTGGTGCTTCATACGCGATCAAGTTTCCTGAAGTATATGAGCTCTGCCTGTCCAACCAGAGATGCAAATTGGCATCGATGAACCACACATTCAAAGCATCAGTGACTCTGAAACCATATTCATGAAGCTTCCCGTCCAAAACCTTCCCCAAGAAGGGGGTGATCTCGATGTCATAAGAGGGGAGATCAAACGATCCTATGCCGGAAATGGGCCTCCACAGTAGGGGGTTGACTCCGCCGGTGTAGATCACAGTGAACGGCCAGATGGCGCCGAGGACTTCGCCGTCTAGACTGGCTATGACTTCCCTGAATGCCCCATTTCCTGGGAGATAGGTGATGTTGTTCTCGGATAGGTAGACATTGGGGGGATTGGTGTACCAGAACTCATCTGCCGAGTGGAAGGACACATACACCTCGAGAACTGCTCGGTAGGTGTTCACCGGGATGGCGAGCTTTGTCGATTGAACATCCGTTGAGTTCTGGATCAAGAACCACAAGCCATCGTTCAGCGGGAGGCTCCGGGAGAGAGGGAGAACCAGATCCGCCGGGGTGGAGAACCCGGGAGCATGGTAGTCAGCAGCGCGGCGGCGCCCGTGCGAGGAATCGAAGTAGAAATGGAGGGAGACATTGACGTGGTAGACGCCGGTGTAGGTGTTGTCGACGAGATTGCCGAGGTAGACCGCGAGGGTTTGGGGCCGGACAAAGAGTGCGGCGTAGCGGGTGACATCCTTGCGGACGGTCCAGACAATACCATTGGGGCGGGGCTCAGCGGTACAACTTCGGAGGAGCTCGACGCCGCCGAGCCAGACGCCGAATATGCGGTCGAACTGACGGCCCTGCGAGGAGGCGGACCACTGGAGGACGACGTGGGAAGGGGCGCGGCCGCCGCGGAGGCGGGCGCAGGAAGGGCGGTAGGCGGCGGTGACGGGAGGCCGGCCGTAGGTGTACCCGAAGTCGTGCTGGAGGAGGAGGGCGGAGCAGGCGGGGGCGGAGGCGGGAGGGAGGGGGGCGGGCTTGGTGACCTCGAAGAAGGTTGTGGGTGAGAAGGGAGGGAGATCGCGGGGCGGCGTCGCCGCTAGGGAGGGCTGCTCCTCGTCCGCGGGGGTGAGCTTTGCTCTGTGGAGACGGGCAGTTAGGAGGTTGACGTGGAGTAGGAGGAAGAGAAGGAGGCGAGGAGAGGCGCCGCCCATCGGGAAACGGAAGAATGCCCGATTCGCTGGAGGTAGTGAACCAAATTGTTTAATGTCCCGAACTTTACAGAATGGCATGAGAATCAACGAAATTAATTGTTTTTAATTTTTAACGAAAATGATTTTTAATTAAACAAGTAGAAGAAATAAATCAAATATAGAGATATTGTCTCGATTCAGGGTTATCCGATATTATCTACTGCTCTTTTGATGAACACAAAAGTTTGGACTCAAGAGTCATTAAGCGTGCATTCCATATGGCCCTATTGATAAGCACTAACCACTAAGGGCATCTCCGTTAAACCTTTAAATGATATATATATATATTTAACCTCCAATCTACTATATCAATGCCATTAACAAATAAAAAAAAATCTACTATTCTACCTCCATTATATAAAAAAAATCTCTTTATAACTTTTTATATATCCTATATTACAAATCATATATCTCTATGTTATAAATCACAAATCACAATATAATAATATTTTATTATTAATTATAAGTTCAATTTTTAAGAATTTTTTTTTAAAAGTTTTTAATATTTTTCTTAAACTACAAACCTGACCTCAAACCTCACCTCTATAATGATTCAAACTTTTTTATTAATTTTTTTTTAATTCTACAAATCTCATAAATTTTGTATTGAAAATGTCATAAGAAAAATAGAATGTAGCGTACATGTGTCTTATTAATTTTCAAGATGGGCCATCTCGTAGGAATAATTTTCAATTTATTTGGTTGATCGATGAGAAATTCTTATAGAACTGGATTAGTCATCTCAGAATTCAACTAAAATATATAATAAAATATTTAAGGAAATAAATAAGAGAACTGAGTTTGAATTTTAATATGGATGAATATTCGACCACATAAATATGGAAGGAGATACATGTAGGTGCATAGGCCCACCGTCTATGTTACGTCCTGAGGGCATAGATGAATATTCTAAAAATTGACCTATATGTGTAGATAAGTTGTGCTTTAGATTTATTAATAGAAATATATTTGACCCAGGTTGAGAATTGATAATTTGAGGGTTCTTAAGGGTCGACTCTTAATCTTAACCGTCTAAAATAGTAATAGTTTATAGTTCGGGAATCGTCAATTCACGATTAGTCACAATTCAAAATTATTATATTATTTTTTTAGAAAAATATATGAATTTATAAAATTATTTATCGGACTAAGATGTGGTTGGATTTATTAAAAATAATTATATAGTAAAAAATATTAATTAGTTATTAAATAATTAATTAATATATAAAATGATATAGAGATAAATATTTATAAATTAATTAATAAATAAATAAGCGTGATTTTTACTAGACTTATTAAGAATAATTATACAGTAAAAATATTAATTAGTTATTAAATAATTAATTAATATATAAAATCATTTAGAGATAAATATTTATAAATTAATTAATAAATAAAATAAGAATAATTTTTTCTAATGGTTTTGAATAATAATAATAATACTATAATAAAAGAAACTGATTAATAATTAATTAATTAACATATGAAAAATTAATAGATAGAGTATGGTTGATTAGGATATTTGTTTCTAATTAAAAAAAAAAATCCTAGTTCTAATTTTTAATTTGGTCTGGAACCGAGTGGGTATCAGGCCCGTTGACCCGACTTCGGCTCTGGCCCCGGGCCCGGTCCAATTTAGACATGACCCGAGGTCAAAAATTAATTGGACAAATTCATTAATAATATTTTTAAAAAATACTCCTATTTTTCCTCATTATTAAAAAAATATTATTCTATTTTATTTTCCATCACAAAATATTTCTATTCCATTGCAACTATAACTAAAATTGTTATAATATAGAATAAAATTATTCCATCTAAATTAAAATTATTATATAGAGAGTATTATTATATTAAAATAATTTTTAACTTAGTTAAAAATTATTTAAAATTTGATCAAATTTATTTTAATTTATTCAAAATCACTTTAACACTACTATAATAATTTTAATCAATATTATTATATAAATTAATTTAACCAAAATTATTTATAACAAAAACTACTACAGATTAACTCAATTTTAAACAATACTAATTGATATAAAGGTGCTTTTGAAATGAAAAATAGAATGGAATACCCTTTAATATATTATTTTCAACGTAAAATTCTTTTTTAATAATAATGAAAAGAAAAAAAGTACCTTTTTAATTTTCACCCTTTTTCAAATATATGTTTAAAATTATTAGGTAAAATTATAAATTTTACTTTTAGATGAATAATATTCATAGCTTGTTTGTGTTGAAGGATGTTTTTTTTTTCAACAAAAAGATAAAATACGATATTGAAATTATCAGAGGTAAATTAGAAAATATATCGTATACCATGTGTTTTAAATTTTTTAACAAAAGTATTATATTTTTTATAAAATTTATTCTATTTTGCTCTCTTCTTCTTCTTCTTCTTCTTCTTCTTCTTCCTCCTCCTCCTCGTCTACTACTACTACTACTATTATTATTATTATACCCAACGTTCGACTTCTTGAATACTTACGGGAAAAGGTCTTGCACATAAGATCTGCATATGTGATATATGGACATAAGATCCAAACCTGACCAACTTGAAACTTAGACCCAAGTTAATAAGCCCTAAGTTTGACCGGTTTGCCCTCAAGGGCTCCATTTTCTTTTTAATCGAGATATCGAAATTTTTTTGAATAGACTAATTCCAAAAGTAACCGATATGATCCTATAAAAGTTTTTTACTAATACTCAAGGTAAATTAAGAAGTTTTCTCATAGACTCATCTAAGTGGCCAATGTTCTTAATTTTATCATCTCACTGAAGGAAAATCCTTGTAATGTATTATAGTAGGATTTCGAATCTTAGATACTTGGTTAGTCTAACCATTACACCGTAGTGTTAGACATTTTGCTGGAGATTTAAAAAAAATACTGAATTGAAATTATATAAAATCAATTCTAACTTATTTGTTGTGATGATCTGAGTGGATAATTTCAGGCTACCAGTGGGAGCTGGTTCTGCCAAGCTTTCGGTGGTCTGAGTCATAGAGTTGATGCAGTATGCAGCCGAATTAGGAAAGGAGTTCGTCGAGGAAAATGCCGAGGCTTGCGCTTAATGTAGTTTCCTTGAAATAGATTAACCACACCTCCGATTGTGCTTTGAGGTTCTCTCAGATCGTCTATTTTCCATTATACAACGACAAAACCACACACAACCAAGCACTGGTTGTTCGTGGTAAACTAAGAATGCACTTGAGTGCTATCACGAGTAGTTCCGCCGAACGGATGCACGACTAAGAGAAAATGTAGGATCGTTGCGATAGAGGGGGGTGAATAATGCTCATGGGTTTTCACTTTTTTTGGAAATCGATAGTGTAAACGTGTAGCGGAAAGAACAAAGGAGAAAGAAGAACACACAAGAACACAAGTCATTTAGTTGGTTTGAACCTATGGCAACTCCTACTCCAAGGCGCACACATGAGAGTGCTTTCATTGGACAATCACTGATCAATCGAAAAGTTACAAAAGCTATTACAATTTGTACAATTTGAGTACAAGTAATTTGAATAATAAAAGAAATACCGACAATGTGGAGGAAAAGATCTTCAGCGTAGTTGTCATCGGAGTAGCTTTCTAGCATCGTAGAGGCCTTTTTAGAGTAGCGTGTAGGAGCATAAGTTGTTTGAATTAATGTGTTGAATCTACTAGTCGAACCCTCCTTTTATAGCCCCATCCGAGAGCCTAGATCTCCTCCCGGGCGCCTGGAGTGTGCTGATGTGGCAAACTCTCATCGAAACTTCATCCTGGAAGTTTATCCATGTCCGAGCGCCCAAACCCCCTCCGGACGCCTGGACCTAGGGGTGTAAATGAACCAAACTGCTTATGAGCTATTCGAAGCTCAATTCGATAAAATCTCGTTTGAGTTTGTTTAATGAGGCTCCTTAATATAAACAAACCAAGCTCAAGCTTCACAATACTCGGCTCATTAGCTTGTGAACATGTTTGTTAAGCTCATAAATCAACTTTTAAATGAAAAAATAATAGTTTTGATATTGAATTTATAGATTTTACATTCTACTTATGAAAAATATAGACAAATATATCAATTTATTTATTAGAATAAATTTATAAATTTTAATAAGAATATTATAATTTTCTCTAAATATATAATTTAATTTTAATGAATATTTAAATTTATAATTTATATTTATTAAAGCTCGTTTAGGCTCGATAAAATCTCGAATAAGCTCGTGAGCCATAAATATATTCGTTAAATAAAGCTCGAGCTCGGCTTGATTATAAATGAGTCAAACTCAAACATTCAAGAGTTTGGCTCGGCTCGACTTGACTCGATTACACCCCTACCTGGACCACTAACGTGGGTCAGTGAGTCATTGTGCTTCAACTCGACGTGATGATGAGATTTTTCTTGTCCGGGGTACCTGGAGCAACTCCAGGTGCCCGGACCGTTCGGGTGCCTGGCCAAGCACCCACCCGGGGTGCTCCCTCATCGCAGCTTACCCGGGCACTTGGAGCAACTTCGAGTGCCCAACGTCTGGGTGCCTGGAGCAACTCGAGGCACTTGGATATTCGGGCGCCTGGAGCCCTGTTTCCCAGCCAACTTTTGCTTTCAACCACCTGCACCACAGAGTTATAAAGACAAGCAATAACATGAAATGTAATGAAGTTTTCGACAATCTTCGGAGCAACTCTGACGCCTACTATTTCCTTTTCGGGAATACATCCTCATCTACTCCTTTTAGAAGAGATTACCTTTTTCCAGACCGGTCCTTTAGATCATTGTACTTTTACTGAGCATTCGAGATCTCGAGACTTTCACTAAGTGTCCTCGACCTTTCACTTAGTGTCCTCGATCCTAGGATTTTGCCCGACATCCTCGACCTGCCAAGTATTTGTCCAATCCCACGAACTAGAACTTCATTGCCTAACCGTAGCTAGGACTTTTCCACATTTTTCCTAGTCTCAACTAAGACTTTCACTTTGCCTAAGATCACTTAGAACTTTCCTGCACACTTAATTCAACTCGTTATATCACAACACAGCTTAACTTTGAACTTGTATCAATATCAAAACACAAGTTTGATTAGCTAGTGCTTCTGTTAGTAATTAGCCCTAAGAGTCAATTATGAGATGATTATGCTTTTTGGGTTACTCATTAAGTTAGACTCAAATGAATCCACTCATTGGATTGAGTCCAATTTGAATTAGACACATTGGATTAATGGGTTAGACTTATTGAGTTATTGGATTAATAGTTAATCCAATATAATAATCCAACCCATTAAGAGGAATACAAAGAGACAAAAATCCTTGGTATTCATGGGATAAATATAAATAGATTTTGGAATGAATTTTTCATTAGATGAGAAAGAGATGAAAAGTGTGGCTCTTAATCTTCCCTCTTCTTCCTCCTTGGGTGATTTTTGCTCTTGGTCGAACCTCTATGAGTGGCTAACACCATGAAGGTGGTTCTTCTCCAAAGGTTTTGTTCGTGTGACGAATGAAGGATGTGTTCGTGTGGATACCGTAGAGGCGTGAACGCTTGATCGCGTTGAGATATGCATCCAAAGAAAAAGTTACTGTCGGGATTGCGAAGGGCATGCAACAAAGGTATACCTCTCATGTAAAAATTAGTATATGATTATTTTCTCCTTCGCATGGATCTTCTAGAGAGGATCTAGTTAATTTTCCGTTACGCTTAAGTGTGTTTAGCGGGCTAGATCCCTACAGTGGTATCAGAGTCACTTACGAAGGGATATACTAAGTTGTTAGAATTTTTATATGTGATATAGAAATGCATGATAGGTTTACTATGATCTGTAAATTATGAGTTCCAGCCAAAAAATTAGTATTTTGTTAAGAACAAAACATAGTTGGTATGTGATCAGCAAGGTCTCGGCCGAAGGTGTTTTGTTCGAAATGAAACATAATCGGTTTTTGAGGATAGTAGGGTCTCGGGTATGGCAGCAACTCATAAATGAGTATGCAAAATATTTTTTGCTTCGGAGGCGCTGCCCCCTAACCCCCGCAAGGGGCACTTCCCCTTGATCCCGCCCACTAATCGGCTAGCAGGACCGCCGTGGCATTGCGGCTCATAATTTGATATTCACATCATAACAGATTTATGTCATAAGGATATTGTGAATATATATATATATATATATATATATATATATATATATATATATATATATATATATATATATATATATATATATATATATATATATATATATATATATATATATATATATATATAACATGGTGCATGGTTATGACCCTTGAACCCCTATATGATTGTGTGTGATGTTATAATTCATAATACGACCCGCGTGTCATGCCTTCATCCTTTTATTTTTGTTGTAATTTTAGACTACACCCGAATGTAACTCGAGTTTCTTTAGATTTTGTAATGTATAAATTATAAAGGAGTTAGTCTACTAGACGATGGGCGAAAAGGAAGGAAGGACAACAACACATGACGACCAAGGAAGTGCTTGGAGAAGCTGCTTTGACCTAGGTTGACTTATCGCTCTTCTCATTGGCTTGAGAAGATTGTAGTTTATATATGTGATGTGTACTTTGATTGTATTCGATATATGTCTAGTTTAAATATAATTAGATCCATTTAATATATGCCTTCCAAAGTTTAGTACTCACTTCTAACTCGATCAATTGTAGTCATATTTTGCCAAAACAATGTGACTCAATTTATCTTGCTAGAGTGCGACAGGACAATTGTGATGTCTGACTATTAAACTTGGGTGCGACTTAACTAAGTTATCTCATTTAGATTGAGAGCTTAGAGGCATATCCCATAAGATGGAATTCAAATTGCACTAATCTTGGGTGATTAGCCAAATCCAACTCAAGATAAGCTATAATATGAATTTCATAAGATAGACAAATGAACAAATAGTATTGTTCATCTAGCTATATAAGAGTTGCATTTGATGCAATTGGTATATGATGTCTACCTACATTATACGGGTCTTGGGCGATTAGCCAAAGATAACTCAAGATGAGGTATAATATGGATCTTGTCCCACATGAATGTCATTGCGATTGGATTTGGAGCTAGTAGTGTGGGTAAAACCACAACCATGACTCACTCCTACCAAGATTTACAATTCTATGGGAGAATTATTTAATAAAGGCCTAATTAAATGATCTATATATGATACTAAGTTTTGCATTATGTTGTTGTAGATTACCATGTTATCAAATACGTCGAACACACTCTCTCTCTACGATCTGTCCTTGATAAGGACAAGCTCAATGGAGCTAACTTCCTGGACTAGTACAAAAACTTGAGAATATTTCTTAAGCAAAAACGGAAACTGTATGTCCTAGAGCATCCTATTCTTGAAGCACCCCCCGCTACTGCCACTAGAGCTGATAGGGATGCTTGCAAAAAGCATCAAGATGATGCATTAGATGTGTCATGCCTTATGCTCACCACCATGAACTCTGAGCTTCAGAAGCAACATGAGAACATGGATGCTTATGATATGGTTGAACACCTTAGACAACTATATCAAGGACAAGCAAGACATGAGAGATTTGAGATCTCTAAAGTGCTATTTCAATGCAGAATGCAAGAAGGACGCCCCGTAGGGCCATATGTACTCAAAATAATTGGGTATGTAGAAAACCTATAGCCATTAGGATTTTCACTAGGCCAAGAATTGACCACTGATCTGATCTTGCAGTCATTACCCGATAGCTATAGTCAATTTGTCATGAACTACAACATGAATGAAATTAACAAACCACTGCCTGAGATGTTGAGCATGTTGAGAACTGCTGAACTCAACCTTAAGAAGATAAAACCTAGTACCATTTTGATGGTGTCTAAAGGCAAAGGCAAGTGGAAGTCTAAAGGTAAGGGTAAGACCCAAGCCAAAGGCAAGGGCAAGACTCATGCACTAAAACCCAAAGGTAGGGTTGCTAAGGAAGAAACCTGCTTCCACTGCGGTGAGATCGGACACTGGAAGAGGAACTGCAAGGTATACCTAGAGGAACTAAAAAGGAAGAGAAGTGAGACTTCTGCCTCAGGTATATATGTTATAGAAGTCAATCTATCTATTTCTTCTTTATGAGTATTAGATACCGGATGTGCATCTCACATTTGTACTAATGTGCAGGGGTTGAAAAATAGTAGAGTGTTGGCAAAGGGCGAAATGAGCCTACGAGTAGGCAATGGTGCAAAAGTTGTTGTTGTCGCTGTAGGAACATATTCCTTATCTTTGCCCACTGAGCTTGTTTTAGAACTAGAAGAGTGTTGTTATGTGCCCGCTTTGACAAAAAACATTATTTCTATTTCTTATTTGGACAAGAAAGGTTTTTCATTTGTAATAAAGGACAAATGTTGTTCCGTTTATTTCAATGATATGTTCTATTGTAGTGCACCTCTTATGAATGACCACTATGTTCTAGACTTTGAAAACTCAATCTATAACATAAATACCAAATAGTTCAAATCTAATGATTTGAACCAAACATATCTCTAGCATTGTCGCTTGGGTCACATAAATGAGAGTCGTATATCCCAACTCCATAAGGATGGACTTTTAGACTCATTTGATTTTGAATCATATGAGGCATGTGAATCTTGTCTTCAAGGCAAAATGATAAAGACTCCATTTAGTGGACACGGTGAAAGGGCTAATGATCTGTTAGGACTCATACATACTGGTGTATGTGGCACTTTCAGAATAGCAGCTAGAGGAGGCTATTATTGCTTCATTACCTTCACTAATGATTTTAGTAGATACGACTATGTGTATCTGATGAGACACAAGTAAGAATCCTTTGAAAAGTTCAAAGAATTCAAGAATGAAGTACAAAATCAACTTGGTAAGAGTATTAAGATGCTTCGATCAGATCGAGGTGGGGAATGCCTTAGCCAAGAGTTTCATAATTATCTCATTGGGTGTGGGATCATACCTCAACTCACTCCACCTGGAACACCACAATGGAATGATGTATCAGAAAGGAGAAACCATACTTTATTAGATATGGTACGATCGATGATGAGTCATACGGATCTTTATACTTCTTTCTGGGGGCATGCTCTAGAGACGGTCACTTTCACACTTAACTGAGTTTTATCTAAGGTCGTCATAAATACACCATATACGATATAAACAGGGAAGAGTCCCAAAATATCTTTTATGAAGATTTGGGGTTGTGAGGCTTACGTTAAACGACAAGTCTCAGATAAACTAGGACCCAAATCAGACAAGTACTATTTTGTTGGATATCCCAAGGAAACAAAGGGATATTACTTCTATAATCCCACACAAGGCAATGTGTTTGTTGCCAGAACTGGTGTCTTTCTAGAAAGGGAATTTATTTCTAGAAAAACTAGTGGGAGTGAAGTCGATCTTGAAGAAATTCAAGATACATAAACTAACACCGACGCCTTAATGGAAATTGAACAGGTACCACAAAATGTTGTGGATCAGGATTTTGTTACACCACAAGAAGTTGTGGAACAATAATCTGTTCAAGTAGCACATGCTTTACGCATATCTAATAGGACTCATCGTCAACCTGAGAGATATTCATTTCTCTTGTCTGACCACGGTGATGTAGTGCTTATTGGTCTCGATGAGCCTACATCTTATCAAGAAGTTGCACAGTGTCTAGATTCTGAGAAATGACTAGAGGCCATGAGATCCGAAATGGAATCCATATACACTAACCAAGTATGGACTTTGGTTGATCCACCTGAAGGGATCAAACCCATTGGGTGTAAGTGGGTCTTCAAAGTGAAGACTGACATGGATGGACATATGCATACCTATAAAGGCAGATTGATAGCTAAGGTTTCAAGCAAATTCATGGTATAGACTATGATGAAACTTTTTCACCAGTTGCGATGCTTAAGTCCATTCAGATTTTACTTGCTATTACAGCTTACTATGATTATGAGATCTAGAAGATGGATGTTAAAATCGTATTTCTTAATGAAAATCTACTCGATGATGTGTACATGACATAACTTGAGGGTTTTATAGATCCAAAGCATGCTGGAAAGGTTTATAAGTTGCAAAGATCCATT
The DNA here is from genome assembly GCF_018446385.1 of Zingiber officinale. Lineage (NCBI taxonomy): Eukaryota > Viridiplantae > Streptophyta > Magnoliopsida > Zingiberales > Zingiberaceae > Zingiber > Zingiber officinale. Next base: position 61,391,617 of record NC_055989.1, on the reverse strand, counting down.
TATGGATTAAAGCAAGCTTCTAGAAGTTGGAATCTTCGATTCGATGATGCGATTAAAACGTTTGGTTTCATTAAGAATGAAGATGAACCTTGTGTCTACAAGAAGGTTAGTGGAAGCACAGTCATTTTTCTCATATTGTATGTAGTTGACATACTACTCATTGGAAATGATATCCTCACTCTTCAGTCAGTGAAAACTTGGCTTGGGAATTATTTTTCAATGAAAGACTTAGGTGAAACAGCCTATATTTTAGGCATCAAGATCTATAGAGATAGATTCAGGAGATGACTTATTCTAAGCCAGAGTACATATATATTGACAAGGTGCTTAAACATTTTGCCATGCAGAATTCTAAGAAGGGATTTATGCCGATGTCACATGGTGTGAGTCTTTCGAAGACACAATGCCCTTTTTCTAAAAAAGGAAGGGACCGCATGGACCAGATTCTTTATGTATCTACTATAGGGTCTATCATGTACGCCATGTTTTGTACTCGTCCAGATGCCTCGTATGCGTTAAGCATGACGAGAAGATACCAGTCGAATCTAGGTGAAGGTCACTAGACAACATTTAAGAATATTCTTAAGTACTTGAGAAGAACTCAAGATTATTTCTCGATCTTTGGAGACACTGAAGAGCTTGCTGTAAAGGGTTACAGTTGTTGCTGTAAAGGGTTACAGTGGTGCAAGCTTCCAAATTGACAAGGACGATTCTAGATCACAGTTAGGGCATGTATTTTACTTAAATGGTGGTCTTGAGTATTGGATACTACAACGATTCCATCACATTCTAGGGATCATAGATATATGAGATATGAGGATATGTAGAGAATCAAACAATGCTAACATTACGGATCCTTTGACTAAGGCTTTGGCACCGAGAAAGCATGAAGGTCACACTAGGTCAATGGATATTAGATATTTCAGTGATTGACACTAGCGACATAAGGAGATTGTTAGTGTAAGCCCTAAGAAGCAATCAAGAGTTAATTGACTCAGGACATTTTGTATCATATTTCGTTATTTCATTAGAAGGCAAAGGTTATGGTTATTATATTTACTTCAATTCAGTGTCGAATGAATAAGTATAATAATGTCCTAGAGTAGAAGGTTCTAATCTACAATATATCAATTAGTTGAAATGATAGTGAGATATTGTAGAGAACGCTACTCTAAACTATTCCTAGTCAAGCATTAATATACAAGGACAATATTAATGCATTAAAATAAGCATTTAGATCAACGGATGACTTAATCTCACAAGTCATGGATATGAGATATCAGGTTGACACATGGATATATATTAGAGAATATGTGCTGAATTGATCCGCCATGAGATGTTTCATGGATCGTTATACGAGTATCATAAACATTCTCATGTGACTATTGGTATGAATAGTCCTTAGACCTGAAGTCACTACAGTTCCCTACATAAGGATTTGTGTACTTTGGTATCATCAAACATCACCTGTAACAGGGTGGACTATAAAGTCGATCACTGGGTATGCAATAAATTATACGGAGGGATGTGAGTGATGTAGATGAGATCTATCTCTTTCATATGATGGAAGCAATATCTGTGGGCCCCTTGATTAGTAGGACACAAGAATATATAGTCATACTCAGATGAGTCAATATGAGATATTGAGCTTATTTGTTTAGTGTGTCTACTTAGAGATCAAGAAACACAAAGATTGATAAGAGGATGACATGATCTATTCCTCATTGATCAATCTAAATATCAAGGATAGAAGGATTGAGTCTTACAAGATAATAGCCACAGAAAGGTTAGCTAAGATCTTGACTTTCTCGTCACTTGGGTAGCAATGATGCATTACTAGATGTCACTCATTACTTATGCATTGCAAATATTGATTTGGATACATTGCCAACGTTACGAAAGCCTATTGGGTCACGCACAAAGAACATATTGGTTTGGAGATGGGTATTTTAGTTTGACTAAAATACTAAGGATATTAAGAATAATGGGTAAATCCAAAGTGTTGGTGTCATCTTAGTGGTGATTGACACTACTGCTAGTGGGAGATTATTAGTAATTAATCATAAGAGTCAATTATGAGATAATTAGGCTTTTGGGGTTACTCATTGAGTTAGACTCAAATGAACTCACTCATTGGATTGAGTCCAATCCGAATTAGACACATTAGAGTAATGAGTTAGACTCAATGGGTTAGACTTATTGGGTTATTAGATTAATGATTAATCCAATATAATAATCCAACCTATTAAGTGGAATACAAAGAGACAAAAACCCTTGGTATTCATGGGATGAATATAAATAGGTTTTGGAATGAATTTTTCATTAGATGAGAAAGAGATGAAAAATTTGACTCTTAATCTTCCCTCTTCTTCCTCCTTGGGCGATTTTTGCTCTTGGCCGAACCTCCATGAGTGGCTAGCACCATGAAGGTGGTTTTTCTCTAAAGGCTTCATTCGTATGACAAACGAAGGATGTGTTCATGTGGATACCGTAGAGGCGTGGACGCTTGATCGCGCTGAGATATGCATCCAAAGAAAAAGTTACTGTTGGGATTGCGAAGGGAACACAACAAAAGTATACCTCTCATGTAAAACTTAGTATATGATTATTTTCTCCTTCGCATGGATTTTCTGGAGAGGATCCAGTTAATTTTTCGCTGCGCTTAAGCTTGTTTAACGCGCTAGATCCCTACAGCTTCAAGCACCAACATCTCCCTCTTTTTTATTTATGGTAATCTAGTTCAAAGTTAAGTAAAAATATTCAAAATAATAAAGCAAGATTTGTAAAATAAATAGCAAATAACAAATTTTCAAGTAACATTTTTCAAGTAACATTTTTCAAGACAAAAAGAAATAAGTTTAAATATTACTCACTCCCCCTTAAATGTTACTCTTTCTCAAAATAAAACTTTTTTACTTTACTTTTAACATATTTTACTCCCTTTAACATATATCAAAAAACTACTAAGTAGAGAGAAATTTGTTAACTTGTAAAAAATAGTACTTAAATTTGAAAAACTAACTTTTAATCTTTTTTCCAAAAATTTTTTTATCTTACGCTCCCCTTGAAAGTATCTCTAAACTTTCTTTTCAAAAAAAATATTTAGCTTTAAAAAGAGTTTCTTTGAAAAATAGCTAAATACTTAGCGTTAATTTTTTTTTTGAAAAATACTTAGCTTTGAAAGGACTTTCTTTTACTTAGCTTTAAGAAAATTTCTTTAAAAGGTACTTAGCTTTAGTTATGCCTTTAAAAAAAAATCTTTTTGAAGATACTTAACTTAACTTAACTCCTTTTACTCTATCTTAATTAATGTAAAAAAAAAAAAACTTTTAATAATTACTCTAAGTAATTACCTTAATTTTAAGGGGAATGTAAGCTTTATAATTAAAATTAGTCATGGACTATGACCCTAGAGTCCAAGAATGGAAAAAGTTTTAAAACATATTTAAAATAATTATCTATTTTTCTAATTTTTCATCACACTTTTTCTAAGTTATTAAGCATGTTAAGCTTATGAGTTGGTGTGAGATGAAGTTAATTTAATCTTAATTTTAAGTTGATTTTAATCTTAAGTTTATTAATATTAAAAAAATAATTAGATTGATAAATTAAATAAAAACATTAGTTAACTTTTGAAAAATAATTAGATTTAAGATTTGAAATTTGAATTTGAATTTTGTGAAATATTTAAGCTTGAATGATTAAATTTAAAATTTTAAAAAAATATTTAAGTTTGAATAAGTTGAAATTAAATTTGAGTTTGAAAAATAATTAAGATTTAATTAAGATTTTGAAATTAATTTTTTAAAATAATTAAGATTTGAAAATTAATTAAAAACTAATTAAGATTTTGATATTAATTAAGCTTTTAAAATTAATTAGGATTTTAAAATAATTTTTTTTAAATTAATTAAGATTTTTGAAATTAATTAGGATTTCAAAAATATGGATTTTGAAATTAATTATGTTTTTGGAATTAATTAAGATTTTTAAATTAATTATGTTTTTAAAAATAATTAGATTTTGAAATTAATTATGTTTAGGAAATAAATGTTTTGAAATTAATTAAGATTTTAAAATTAATTAAGTTACGAAGATAATTCTATTTTTGAAATTAATTAAGTTTTAAAGTTTAAATTAAGTTTAGTTTTATTAGATTTAATTAAGTTTAATTTGATTAGGTTTAATTAAGTTTAATTTGATTTAGGTTTAATCAAGTTTGGTTTGCATTTGATTTAGGTTTAATTAATTTTGGTTTGAATAATTTTTCATTTTTAACCTAAATCCATCTCACCCTTTTCTGAATTTTCAATCAGGAACCTTATGAGTTTTGTAAAATGATTTAGCTTCAATTTAGAGTGAAATCTAAGGTTTAATTTATATTTGAGTTAGACTTAGGTTTAATAGTTAGTCAATTAAATATCTATTTCGATAATCAACTTCCAGGCTTTGACGAGGCACGAGACCTTCTTGGGTATTGGAGCAACAACCACTTTTTGACAAAGCCTTTTAAGAAAATTAGATATTTAGTTTTCTTTCTGAAAACCCTAGGTCTAACTAGTCATGTGTCGATCATGTCTAAGTCCTTATCTATCCTAATCTAAGCATAAATAAAGAAAGCGGTAAATCAAGTATCATGTAATTCTATTTAATAACTAAAATGGTATTTTTATTAGCTTCCGCTGGATCTTAGCCTCGATAAGGTCTATCAAGTAGTAGATTTGATCCTTGGGGATCCAATATTGATTAAGTTCAACTTGATTAGTCAAATTAGACTTAGGGATCCATGATTGGACTAGATTTCTATTTGTTTGATTTACTAACGATAGGTAAGATCTAAATCATTGTTTAGCCTTATATCTAAGTTTGGATGGATTGTATACAACTTTTTATTTTCCAAGAATCAGATCAAGGTTCTTGGAACCCAAAGTAAACTATTCTAATATGTCCTTGAGTTCCTTGACTTCACTTTTCAAGGTGGAATTCTCTTCCTTAAGTTGTTGGACTTGAGTTGATGTTCCATCTTGAACTTGTTTAGTCAAAAAACTCAAGTTAGTCTCCTTAAGGGTTGTTTCCTCTTTTTAGAGTGACTTGACCCGTATATTGGACTTAGCTAATTTACGCATCAAATAATTAATTAAATTATATAAACGTTCTTTTGTAGAACTTACAGTGTTGTTTGGCCCTTCAGAAACAAATACGGATCCATGACTTCTCTCGATCTTGGCCTCTAATTTAGCACCGATTCCAGACTCGGACTCGGTTTCGACAATGTGAGCTTATATTGGGAAAACAAGGAAGCTTGATTGTTTGTGTTCTTTGTTGGAGTCTTCCAAGGACTCAGACCATGTTGCTTTCAAAGTCTTTCTTCTTCTTTGCTTCTGGTTTGGGCATTCTAACTTGTAGTGTCTATTCTGGTTACACCCGTAGCAGGTCACTTCTGATTTGGGCTTCATTGTTTGATTCGGACCTGGCTGCTTGTTGTTGGATTGGATTATCTTTTTCTTCTTAAGCATTTTCTGAAATCGGTTGACTAGTTCGGCGGTGATCTTGTCTTTGTCTTCAGAATCTGATTCATCTTCATATTTGGATTCAGGTTGATACTTGGGCTTCACCTTCTTGTTTATGAGTTTTCCTGCAAGTATTGTAATAACTTTCTTGACCAGAGTAGCATTAGTTTGTTCATGTAATTCAAACTCAAAAAATAACTCATCTAACCTAATAATTGAAAGATCCTTAGATACTTTGTAGGTATCTCCATAAAATCGTGTTGTTGTGATACGATATCAAAAGAATTAAGTACTAAATCTATCTATGCTAGTATATCATAGGGGTCAACTCGAGTCATCTCCCAACGAATGCAACGATGGAATGATAACCATAGGATTGTATGCTATTTATTTTTTTAGATTTTTGATATGGAAATGGGGGTTTTGGATTTTGATTCTAAACCTAACAAATGAGATAGCAAAATAAATATAAAATTTACCCTAATAAAATGAATAACATCCTATCTACCCATTAATAGTGATCTCACAATGCATTGTCACTTTATGCTACAATTTCACCATCAATGGAATTAAGGAATGAAATGACAAGGCATTAAATGAAAGATAATCTAATAAATGAAAGACAATGCAAGTAAAGGAAAGCTAACCTAATTTAATTTACAATTGCACTAGAATTAAAGAAAACATAAAGTGAGTAATTTATGAACTAAGCATTAAAGAAATCTAATCTAATCTAACAAAGCATTTAAATGAAGACATAAAACTAAACAATTGAAAGAGAAATACAAAGCAAGAGTTAAGCAAACTAAGACACATCAAATTGAACCTAACTATTTAAAGAGACATTTCATCGAACACATGACATGCATGAATTAGAACCTAACTACGATTGGAATGTTTCATCAAATAAGTTGTGCGCATGAAACTATTTAAGCATAGTACGTGTAATTCAAATATGGAGAATCAAGTTCAATGCAAACATTCAACCACAATTAATAAACATCAACATCAATAAAACTAAGTTACCACTCCACAATTCACACTCAACTTTTAATTCCAAAGGACTACCCTCGCCGTCACACAAGGGCCCAGAGATAGAACCCTTAATTGGGTGAAAAGTAGCACACTTCCGATTTGCTGTTTACTTTGACAACAAGGATGGATGACTCTTCACTTGAAGAAACTCTCTCCAAATGAAGTTGGACGATAATGATGGAATGGACTGTCAGACTCCTTCTCACTTTGCCGTCTGAACCCTAGATGGTAAAGCTGTCGGAAGGAAGTCGGAAGGTGGAGGTCACATCGGAGAAACCTCTCCGGCTAGGTGGATGCTCAGAGCTCACTGCTACCACTGCCCCTTAAAGTGCGTTGCCGCTGTCACTACGACACATACACTAGGGAGTAAGGGAAGTAGAGGAGAACACCGGAGAAACCTCTCCAACGAGTTGAACTTGAACAATGTCACTGTCGAAGCTTGTTACCCCCGTAAAGAGTGCTTCCTATCGTCGTCGCTTGGAATTAAGAAGAAGAGAAGCGTGGAAAGGGATGGCCAGATGACAACAGTGAAGGAAAGAGAAGAGGCCGTTGACCGATGGTGAGGAGAAAGAAAGGAGCGGTGGCGGTTGGTGATGGCGTGAGGAGAAGCTGCATGACCGAAAAACGAAGAAGAGAGGGATGTTGTGTGTGTGGGAATCAGGAGAAGAGGTAAGGTTAATAGGTTTCAGATTTTGGACTTAGGTTTTGGGTTCATGAGAAGTTTGGATCCAGATTTGATAAGAGAGATTGAAATTGGGCTCTGAAATTGAGCTTCAAGATTGGGCTTGAGGATTGGATTTAAAGTTGAAATCATTAGAAAGTGATCTCTTTCTTGATTGAGCTAGATGAACCCAACTCTCCATTTGACTTGAACTAAATATTCTCAAATTGAACCGAGTTTGGATCTATAGCTTTGAACTAATAGGTTTGACTCGACTCATGTCTATAGCTATTCTTTAATTCCCTACAAAATCATGAAATAATGCCAAAATTAGAGGGAGAGTATAAAAAACTCACAAATATACCCTAACTCACGAATCAAAATATTAAGCAAGAGTTAAATGAATGAGAGGATAAAAATGTTTAGTATGAGAGCTAAAATATCACATCAAAATCTAGTTATCAATCCCCCACACTTATTCTTGTACATCTCAAGCAAGTAAAATAAATGAACACTCAGGACTTTTATTAGAAAGAAACGATTACAAAGCTCAAAGTAAGACCTTAGAGTTCGTCTGTGTGTCTTGCAATGAGATAACCAAGGCGGTTATATAGAGGAAGACGAGAGGATGTGGGTGCTCATTGGGCCCCATCGTCCATCCTTTACATGTGCTTCCAGCTAATAAAGCCACCTCCCTACGGGATACTTTACACACACACCGAGGGAAGGACAATTGCCTCGTGACTATAGCTAAAGCATTACCACCGAAAGCAGCAGTAGTGCGATGCTGACACAATGCCAGACCACATGCAGCTGACACTTCTGCATTATTTGATCTGACCCAACACTCTAATCTCGCTCACCGTCTCAGGTACTGTTGACTATGGTTCATCCAAATCTGACGAATCACAGTCGAGCATGACAGACTCCTCCAACTACAATTCCAGTTCTTCTGAGAAGGTCCACTATCGTTGCCCCTGGTTCTCGCGGCTACTATTCGACATCGCCGTCACCGTTTGATGCATCCACAGAAAAGTCGTCCCTCATTCCCAGTCCAGAAGCCTTTCTATTTCTAGAATTTTCAACGCCGCCCGCGACCTTGCATTTCTCCATCAGAGTTGCTGCGGAGCATGGTGGGAGAGGAGGAGGAGGAACGTGTCCCTGTTCCTGGAATCGGCGGCCCCACAGAGACACCTATCGCCGACAATGCTATCCCTAACCCAGACGGCGAGCGAGATTAGAGATTAGAGTGTTGGGTCAAATCAAATAATGCAGAAGTGCCAGCTACATGTGGTCTGGCATCATGTCAGCATCGCACTACTGCTGCTTTCGGTGGTAATGCTTTAGCTTTAGTCACAAGGGAATTGTCCTTCCCTCAGTGTGTGTGTAAAGTATCCCGTAGGGAGGTGACTTTATTAGTTGGAAGCACATGTAAAGGATGGACGATGGGGCCCAATGATCACCCACATCCTCTCGTCTTCCTTTATATAACCGCCTTGGTTATCTCATTGCAAGACACACAGACGAACTCTGAGGTCTTACTTTGAGCTTTGTAATCGTTTCCTCCTGGGCACTTTCTAATAAAAGTCCTGAGTGTTCCCTTCCCATTATCTTTTATTGGAACCCTGTTTTTCCCATGCCACCGCCCCCATCTTGGTATCAGAGCTAGTTTAAGGGAAGCTGCTCTGCCTAGCAGTCACTCATACCATCAAGGGTCTTGAAAGGAGGGTCCTGAGTCTTAACTCTTTGGTAGATTATCTCGAAGGATACTGATGAAAGACTGTTGGTATTAGGCAAACTGGGTGAGTTAAAAGGATAGGTCCTAACTTGGCCGTAGGCAGGAGGCTGCTGTGAGCCCAAGGGCACACCTATATGAGCTAAACCTGGTGAGGAACTGCCCTGCCTTTCTGAAAGTATAACCTTCTGGGAGAACCCTGTCCAAGATCGGTGTGGATTGAGGACTCTACTAATCGACCCACCCTGGGAAAGTGATAAGGGAGAAATGACAACAGTGAACTCTAAAACCCGGTTCCAACTCCAGAAGGAACCTGGAGGATTACCATCTCTTGAAAGTAAGATCCTGCAATGCAAGTTCATCGTTTGCGTCCATCCCATGGCATACAACTTCTATACCCACCATGGCTATTATGTGGATTTGCCTACTCCACAAGCATACTATGAGCAATCCATCCAGTCGCTCAGTAGTCCGGTCGTCTATGACGACTCCAATGATGACTCCAACTCGTTCTATGAAGCAGCATATGACACTGAGCCATCAACATCACGATGCTATCATCATCCACAGAATTGGAGGTATTATCATCTCTACTTGCAGGAGCGAAACCCTCTCTGCGAGGCGTCGCGATATTATTCGGGATTCGTAACCAGCGTGCATTCCGGATCGGAAGCCAGCAATGACTCGGAGGTAGAACGACTTGATTCCCATCTTCAGGAAGAAGGATCTTCCCCATTCGAAGTCATTGACTGCCATGCGACCCAACGATGGCAGCAAAGGGCTCTCAAACCCCTGCCCTCTGAAGATCCACCCAGGGGCACCATTGGCTACACGCGGGAGGTTTTCGACAGTGATCGTTCATCTCCACTGACCTTTGCGCAGATGGTTTGTGACGATCATCAGGCGCCCGACAAACATCTGGCCGACATTCTTGGCTGCACATGCCAAGAACCCATCTACGGCGACTACCCGCCTAGTGATGACCTGAGCTCTAGTGACGATGAGTGCTCGACCGATGATGGTCCTGCTACAGAACCTAACTCTGGTTCTGTTGACTCTGGTTCATCTGAATCTGACAAATCACAGTTGAGCACGATAGACTCCTTCGACTACAATTCCAGTTCTTCTGAGAAGGTCCACTGTCGTTGCCCCCCGATTATCGCGACTGCTTTTCGACATCGTCGTCGCCGTTTGACATGTCCACAGAAAAGTCGTCCCTCATTCCTAGTCCGGAAGCCTTTCCATTTCCGGAATTTTCAACGCCGCCCGCGACCTTGCATTTCTCCATCAGAGTTGCTGCGGAGTGTGGTGGGAGAGGAGGAGGAGGACTGTGTCCCTGTTCCTGGAATTGGCGGCCCCACATAGACACCTATCACTAACATTGCTGTCCCTAACCCAGACGACAAGCGAGATTAGAGTGTTGGGTCAAATCAAATAATGCAGAAGTGCCAGCTGCATGTGGTCTGACATCGTGTCAGCATCACACTACTGCAGAGTCACGAGGGAATTATCCTTCCCTCGTGTGTGTGTAAAGTATCCCATAGGGAGGTGACTTTATTAGCTGGAAGCACATGTAAAGGATGGACGATGGGGCCCAATGAGCACCCGCATCCTCGTCTTTCTCTATATAACTGCCTTGGTTATCTCATTACAAGACACATAGACGAACTCTGAGGTCTTACTTTGAGCTTTGTAATCGTTTCCTCCTGGGTACTTTCTAATAAAAGTCCTGAGTGTTCCCTTCTCATTATCTTTTATTGGAACCCTATTTTTCCCACGCCGCCGCCCCCATCTTGATTCCCCAATCCAATACCCAATCATATTTGGAAGACGATAAAAGAATAGTTACCTAGGATTGTCAATATTAAAAAATCAATGCATTCATGAATTTAGTTTTTGCATTTGTTAACAAGTATGGTGACTTCAATGAATCTTGAATAGACTAAGAATGATAAACCTCACAAGACAATAGTGGTTGCTCTCACACACACTAATAATGCAAAAGTAGAGTTCTCTCAAAGCTACTCATGATGTTGTACTATCATATGCTTGCTTATTTCCCATTCTCCACCACTATAAACATAAGAATAGCATGAGTTTGAAGGACTTATTAGAATCACAAAGAAGAGGAGAACAAGAATAAGAAAGATGGTATAAAATGTAAGAAAGAAAACAATGAAGATATGAGACAATAGGAATGCTACCATGTTGAGTTCAACCAAACAATACACATAAGCACTCCTTATAAACAAATCACTATTTCCCTTCTCTTGCTTATCCGTATACACTCTAAGCTCAAAGTAGTACTCCAAAAAAAATGCACATCAAAATCTATCATCACTTACCACTCAAATAAATAAAAATTATACAACATGTCAAAATATTTTATTTTATTTTCTTTCTTTCTCTCTCTCTTTTTTTTTAATTTATGGCAGCTACATTAATTATTATTATTTTCTTTTCTTTTTTTATTTTCAACATGAATTGTTATTAATATAAGTCTCTCAACAATATAAAACATCTCTCAAAAATAAATATGGCTAAAAAAGATAAACCATGGCTCGACTTGTTGGTGCAGGGAGCACCGGATGATCGAACCTGTATTTTGATAATGACAAAAGGTTTCAAAGTTAAGCTATCTTGTGATCTAACATGTTGAACTAAGTGTACAGGAAAGTCCTAAGTGATCTTAGGCAAAGGAAAGTCCTAACTGCGGTTAGGTAGGTGGAAAGTCCTAGCTGCAGTTAGGCAACAAAGTCCTTGTCCGGGGGACTAGGCAAAGTTGAGGACATTGCGAAATCTTAGAATCACAGATTTTAGGTGGAAGTCCTGGGAGTTGTGGACACTCGACGGAAGACTAGACGGGCTAAGATCGGACGTCCAGCGGAAAAGTCTTGAAGCCTCGGATGTTGAACAAAAGTATAGACGGTTTGGAGGACTGATCTAGCAAAAGGAAATTTCTCCTAAGAGGAGAAGGTGAGGACATGTTCTACATTGAGGGAACAGTAGGCGTCGATTCGACCTAGGATTTTTAGAAAATCTGAAATTCAGAATTGGATAGTCTAGAGACTATCGAATAATTTATTATTTATAATTTATTGTGCTAACTTTGTCTTGCAAGATATATTTTATATTTTAGACTAACATGGTTTGCAAGGAGTGAAAAGCACAAAATAAGCTCAGATGAACAGTGCTCAAGGCACCTCTAGGGAAGTTCGAGGTGCCTCGAGCACCTTGGCTAAAGGCTCGTGCGAAGAGGTGGGGAGGCGGCTTTCGTGTTCCTGAAGGCACCTTGGAGCTGGGATGGAAGGCGCCTTCCATGCCTTGAAGGTGCCTTTAGATGGATAGACAGCGCAGGCTGCGGAGCTTATCGACACCGAGGAGTTGGGGATAAGATCTGAACTGGAGGCGCCTTTAAGGAGGTTGAAGGTGCCTTCAACATCTTATAATTTTTCTTTTCGAGCTGTGCATCCACAACAACTCATTCTCGCAATCCTTCACTTGTGCACTACTTCAAGGACGATCCTACGACTCTGCGGCGTGACTCGAACAACAAAAAGCGCCACTTTCCGGATCCTTAGTTGTCAGTATATTTTATTTAAAGTAAAGTTGTAATTCAATATAATTATAATATTCAAACTAATAATAGATTTCCCAATGAAAGAGATCGACGATCGTGGGTCTTGGAGTAGGAGTCGTCAAAGGCTCTAAACCAAGTAAAACCAACACATGTTAGCGATTGTTTTACTTTTGCTATTTTACTTACTATTTTCACTACGTTTATTCTATGTATTCCAAAAGTGTGAAAAAGTTACGAGTGCTATTCACCCTCCTCTAGCACGTTTCAATCCTACAATTGGTATTAAAGCAAGGCCGCTCTAAATCAGTACAACTACTATTCGAGCATTTTTCGTCCGTTTTTAAAAAAAATAAATTCTTACGTCTTTTTTCCATTTTCAAAGTTTTACCATAAGTTAGGATTGGTCTAATAACCTCTCCTAATAAATTTGTCGACTCGTTAAACTTTTTCTCAAAATTAGTGCAGCACCATTCGAGCCGATTTTTCACTTTATTCTCTTTTCTCCAGCACTACTAATCTAAGATCAAGTCTTGGGACATTTATCATTTTTTTGTATACAAGATTTTTCTAAATGTCCCACTAAGAAGACTATAGCACCGCTCGTCCACCTCTCTTCTATGACGAGGATTTCAGCTACTAGAAGAGCCAAATGAAGTACCACCTCAAGACCCAAGTGGAAATGTAGATTATAATCCAAACTGGATTTACATTTCCCACTGAAGATGGAGTACTCGTCCCCTGCGATAAATGGGATGAACGAACCATTAAGAAGATCGAAGCTAATGTAAAGGCAACCTAGACCCTCCAGCGTGACTTAACCAAAGAAGAATTGAACCGGGTCGACCCCTTCAATAGTGCCAAAGAACTATGGAAAAAACTAATCGAGCTACATAAAGGCATCTCCGATACTAAGGTAAGCAAACGAGACTTAATTTTTAATAAACTATAAATATTAAAATGTAGGATAGTGAGTTGGTGAGTCAACTCTATGTCCGGATCCAAGACCTACTTAATGGTCTCCATGTAATTGGCCAGAAGGTGGAAAATCATGATATTATAAGGTATGCTCTCAATGCTTTTCCAAGGAACACTTTGTGGACATCAATGTTAGATGCTTACAAAGTTTCCAAGAATCTCTCTCAAATTAGATTAGATGAATTATTTCCAAAATTTGAATTGCACAAGTAGATTAACACAGTTCCGGTTGAGAAAGGTATTACGTTGGTTGCAAGCACAAGCAAGACAAAGGAGACTAAGAAAAAGTACCCAATCGAACCCGAGTCCGAAGACGAATTAGACTTAGAAGAAGACAATGGAATTATCGCTGAACTCATGAACCTAGTCTGGAAGCTATACAAGAAGAAGAAGGGATTCACCAAAAGAGAGATTAAAAAGGTGATCTAGTCAAAGATGACGCAACCAAGTCCAAAAGACAAGTCCAAAGTCATCTTCTACAGCTACAACAAAAAGGGACATATCAAGGCAAATTGTCCAAACCAGAAGGAAACAAAGAGGCAATGGAAAAAGAAGGCGCTACAAGCAACGTGGGATGAGTCTTCATTAGAAGACTCCGACGAAGATCTCAGACAGACAAGCCTCCTCATACTTTTAGCCCGAGAACAAGTCATCGAGTCTGAATCCGAGATAGAATCAAAAGCTGAGTCCGAGAGAAGTCACGGATCTGCATCTGATTCAGAAGATTCCCAATCTATTATAAGAATTTCCTTAATTAGATCTTATAACCTGATCTCGTACTTGTCTAGAAAACTAGCTAAGTCCAACCTCTGGGTCAAGTGACTCCAAGAGGAGGTCAAAGTCCTCAAGGAAGTGACTAACCCAAGCTCCTTGATAGAATCAGTTCAAGCTGGAACTTCAACTCAAGTCCAAGAACTTGAGGAAGAAAATTCTAACTTGAAAAGTCAAGTTAAGGAACCTAGGAACTCATTGGAACGATTCACTTTAGGTTCCAAGAACCTTGAACTAATTCTTAGGAAACAAAGGACTGTATACAAATGATTCGAACTTGGGTATAAGGCCAAACAAAAATTTAAATCCTACTTGTTTGTTGTTAATTGAACAAATAGTAAAATTGTCTAAGCATGGGTCCCCAAGTCTAACTTAGTTAACCAAGTTGGACTTAATCAATATTGGATCCCCAAGGATCAAATGCACTATCTTGATAGACCTTATCGAGGCTATGTTCCAAGGGAGCCAATAGAAAGACCATCCTCAATATTAAATAGACTTGCTTGATGTTTGCTTTATTGCTTTCTTTATACATGTTTAGACTAGGGTAGATAAGGACTCAGGCTTAATCAACATTTGATTAGTTAGACCTAGAATTTTTAGAAGAAAATTAAACATTTAATTTTGTTAAAAGGCTTTGTCTAGAAGTAGTTGTTGCTCCAATACCCAAGAAGCCTAGTGCCTTGTGATAGCTTGAAAACCAATTATTGAAATGGATGTTTAATTGACTAACTATTAAATCTTAGCTAACTCAAATATAAATCAATCCTTAGATATTAATCTAAGTTAAAGATAAAATTAGTCATCTCACAAAACAGATAAGGTTTCCTGATTGATAATCTAGAAAAGGGTGAGATGAATTTAGATTAAAATAAAAATTAGTCAAACTCAAATCAACCTTAATCTAACTAAACTCAAATTAAATTTAAATCAACATTAATCTAACTAAACTCAAATTAAATCAACATAATACAAACCTAACTTAAAATTAACTTAAACTTAAAATCAAATCAAATTCAAACTTAAATTAAACTTAACTCAATTCAAATTAAATCAAACTTAAATCAAGTCAAGTTAAACTTAAATCAAATTAATCTAACTAAAGTTAAAGTCAATGAACCATCTCACAATCACCCATATGTATAACATGATTGACAACCTAGATTGGGTGAGATGAAAAATCAGGGGTTGAATTCAATCAATTTATCTTATAATTCATTTAAATCGGATCCAAATAAAATACTTTATGTGTAGGAATATAATGATTTAGACCAATGGATGTTAGATAGTGGATGCTCCAAACACATGACTGGAGATCGATTGAAGTTCACCAAGCTAAAACTCAAGAACTTAGGGTCAGTTGTGTTTGGCAATGACAGAAACCTTAAGGTAATCGGAACAAGTAATATTGAACTGAGTTCCGATTTTATAATTTGAAAAGTTTTATTAGTTGATAAGTTCACTTTTAACTTACTTAGCATAAGTCAATTGTGTGACTCTGGTTATCTAGTAACATTTTCTAACTCTAAATGGTTTAGTTAGACGTTTACCTAAATTAAAAATTTTTAAAAATATAATTTGTAATGCTTGTCAACAAGGTAAACAAACTATGTCAACTCATAAACTAATAAACCTAAATCGAACCAACTCAATACTTGAGCTCCTACACTTAAACTTATTTGATTCACATGGAGCCAAGTCACTAAGTAGAAACTAATACTGCTTAGTAATAATTGATGATTGCTCAAGATTTACTTGGGTAAAATTTCTAAAAATCAAAGATGAAACTTTTGAAATCTTTAACAATTTTTGTAAACTAATAGAAAATGAAAAAGATACAAAAGATTAAAAGAATTAGAAATGATCATGGAGGGAAATTTGAAAATTATAGGTTTAATGAATTTTGTCAAACTAATGGATATAATCATGAATTTTCATATCCTAGAACCCCCAATAAAATGGTCTAATAGAACGAAAAAAAATAGAACATTACAAGAGGTCATTTGAACTATGTTAAATGAATATAACTTAAGTAACCAATTATGGGCTGAAATAGTAAATATGGCATGCTATATTCAAAATAGAATATTAATCAATAAATTTCACAATAAATCCACCTATGAAATTTATTACAATAAAATACCTAATCTAAATTATCTAAAAATTTTTGGATGTAAAGTACTGATATTAAATACTGAGGATTATTTAGGCAAGTTTAAGTCAAAATCCTCAACTACATATTTTTAGGGTACTCCACAACTAGTAGGGCTTATCAAGTCTTTAACAAAAATATTCTAAAGGTTGAAAAAACAAAAAATGTGATTTTTGATAAAGAAAATAACCTACCGAATTTAATCAATGAAAATAGTATTCAAAATATAAAAAATATAGAAGATGATGAAGATAATCAAATTAAAGCAAAACACAATGAATTAGAAGAACCAATTGTTGACCCCAATATAAGACCATCTAGGGTTAGATCCAACCACCCAACTGACCAAATTCTGGGTGACCCCCTAGGAGTTCAAACTTAATCATCTTATAGAAACTTAAGTCAAATAGCTCTTATTTCCAAAATTGAACTTAAAACTATAGAAAAAGCCATACCTGACCAAGAATGGATAATTGTGATGCAAGAAGAATTAGCTCAATTTGAAAGTAACCAAGTCTGAGAACTAGCACCTAAACCCACAAATAAATCTATAATTGATATTAAATGGATATTTAGAAATAAACTAGATGATAAAGGTGAAATAGTTAGAAATTAAGCTAGACTCATGGTGAAGGGGTTCATCCAAGTAGAAGGATTAGATTATGATGAAACCTATGCACCTGTAGCCAGACTTGAATCCATCAGGATGTGCCTAACCTATGCAGCATATAAAGAATTCAAGTTATACCAAATGAATGTAAAGTCAACATTCCTAAATAGGTTCATCAAAGAAGAATTTTATGTAAATCAACCCCCAGGATTTGAAGACTTAGACCACCCAAACGATGTCCTTAGATTAAAGAAAGTTTTATATGAACTAAAATAATCACCTAGGGCTTCGTATGAATGACTATCAACATACCTAATATCTAAGGGGGTTAACCAAGGACAAATAGACCAAATATTATTTGTTAAAATCTTAGAAAAAGATATTTTATAGCTCAAATTTATGTAGATGACATATTTTTTGGCTCAACCTATACTAAATTTTTAAAAGAATTTACTAAATTAATAAAAAAATAAATTTGAAATGAGCCTAGTAGGAGAACTTAATTTTTTCTTAGGTTTACAAATAAAATAAACAAAAGAAGGAATTTATGTTTTTCAAACAAAATATGCTAAAGAATTAATTTAAAAGTTTGGAATAGAAAATTTTAAAAATATAAATACCCCTATGACAACTAATGTTAAAATTGACTCTGATTTAGAAGGAAAATCAGTAGATTTAAAATATTATAGAAGTGCAATAGGAAGTCTACTATACCTAACTGCAAGTGGATTTGATATTTTATTTGCAGTAGGTATGTATGTTAAGTACCAATCATGTAAAAAGAATACTTAGATATATTAAAGGAACCCTAAGTGTAGGACTTTGGTACCCTAGAACTAACACATTTGACTTAGTTGGGTACTCTGACTCAGATAATGCCGGGTGCAAACTAGATAGAAAGAGTACAAGTGGAAGCTGCCAATTTCTAGGTTAGTATCTAGTAAGCTGGTCCAGTAGAAAGCAACATTATGTTGCTTTATCCACTATTGAAGCAGAATATATAGCCTTGGGAGAATGTGCATCTCAACTATTATAGATGATGCACACTTTAAAAGATTATCAATTAGAATATAAAAATATAAAAATATCAATTAATAACATAAGTTATGTTAGACTTTCGAGCCACAAAAACTACTTTTTGCGTTGCGGAAACCTCGAAGCTAGCCACGGATCCGTGCGAAGATAAATAAAAATATTCATGTACATGTTTGTCTACACTAGATCTACTTTAGATCTACATGGAAAAGAAGTATTACCCTTGTAGCGATGCCCTTCGCTTATCCCGCTCATCCAAATGATTGCCGGATCTCGTAGAGTGTCAAGTGTGTACTCCACTACACGTATCCATACGGACAAAAGGTGGAGAAAACTACTTAGAGTGTGCTAGCACTCTTGAGAGGTCTCGGGAATGGAGGAGAAGGAGAGAAGAAGAATAGAGGAAGAAGAAGAAGCCTTGAATTCCCTTGATTCAATGTGGCCGGCCACTTATTAGAGCTCTTATATCTCCATGTAATACCAAGAGTCATGACTTTTGGTCTTCCTGTCACGCCCCGGAGGAGTCTCTGTCCGAAGAAATAATCAACGGGACACCACGTGATCTAATGATCTCCCGGCAAAACAGATCTACCAATCGATCCAGGAAATCTGTCCTCCGAATAGCTAAAAAGTGCGCGGATTTGGTTAATTGATCAACGATTATCCAAATCGCGTCATGGTCTTGTCATGTCCTCGACAAACTCACCACAAAGTCCATAATAATATGTTCTCATTTCCACTCAGGAATAGAAATCTGTTGAAGTAAGTCGGCAGATCTCAAATGCTCGGCTTTCACTTGCTGACCGCCAAGACATCTAGCTACAAAATCTGCGATGTCATTCTTCATGTCATTCCACCAATAGGAACGCCTCAAATCTCGGTACATATGGGTACCGCCTGGGTGGATAGCCAATCGGGAGTGATGAGCCTCCTCAAGTAACTCCTCCCTGACCGGTGAACTGGAGGCACTCATAATCGGCCTTGGTAATATATAATACCCACATCAACGCGGGTGAACTCTGTTTGCTGCCCAGAACCTAGCTGGTTGCCAATGAACTGTAAATACTGATCACCAGCCTGGGCCTCTCGGATCCTCGTCCTGATCGACGATTGAGCAACCATGGTAACAAGAATACCCTGCTCTATCTGTAACCACAACTCGGTGGCAAGCCAAAGTCACTCTAGACTTCCGGCAAAGTGCATCGGTAACCACATTAGCTCTCCCCGGGTGATAGCTAATGGTATAATCATAATCCTTCAGAAATTTCATCCATCTCCTCAGTCGGAGATTAGGTTCCTTATAAGTAAAACAGATATTTGAGACTCTTACGGTCAATGAGAATCTCAAATGTAACGTCATATAAATAATGTCACCAAATCTTCATGACAAAAATAATGGCGACTAGCTCCAAATCATGTACAGGGTAGTTCTTCTCATGCTTCTTCAACCGACGAGAAGCATAGGAGACTACTCTATCGTGCTGCATCAGAACAGCGCTCAAACCCTGAATAGATGCGTCGGTGTAGAGGACATATCCGTCCTCTCCAGAAGGTAAAACCAAAATCGGAGCCGACACTAGTCTCCGCTTCAGCTCCTAGAAGCTGGTCTTGCATTCCACAGTCCAAGTAAACTTCACGCCTTTCATGATCATGCGTGTAAATAACATAGCAATCCGTGAGAAACCCTCAACGTATCTCCGGAAATATCGAGCCAAACAAAGGAAGTTGCGAGCCTCTTCTATAGACTCCGTCTACTCCCAACGATAATAACCTCGATCTCCTGTGGAACCACGGTATACTCCTACTGGTGACCGTGTGTCTCAAACATCTCACAGAAGACAACCAAATCAGCACTACTGATAATCACATATACATGTTCTCGTCGAAACATCTTTAGACCTATGCAAAGGTAGTGTACGTGACTCACCTCAAATCCGTAATAAATCACAACATCGTCAACAAAGACAATGGAAATTGATCCAAACATTCTAGGGATACCCCAATCATCGAGTCCATGATAACATCTAGGGCACCGCAAGCACTAATGGTAAAACCAAGACACATAATGTCCGTATCACAGACATTCCTAACAATAAGATCCCCAACAATAAACAGATCTAATCACCAACGATATATAATCACCAAAGAATAGAACCTACGGTGTGAGAGCAATGATCTATCACACGGAATACCACATATGTGGGAGCAACGCTCTACCACAAGAAATCCTCCATATGTGGGAGCAACGCTCCACCACAAATAATCCAAAATATAAATATGGGAGCAATGCTCCGCTACAAACAATCCTCAATATGTAGGAGCAACGCTCCACTACAAACAATCCCTAAATATGTGGGAATCCAGAATATGTGGAAGCTATGCTCTACCACAAACGATCCATAACATGTGGGAGCTACACTCTACCACAACAATACATAAGTGCCCAAAGCACCTAACTATCTAGCTAGAGACTGCACAAGATCTCTCTACTACAGATCACTGTGGGTAAGCCTAGGGTATAACCACCCAGTAAGCAAATCAAATCTATAGTCAACTCAATCAATATCGTAGTGGGTCACCTGCCGATAAGAAAATGGGTTGACAAGGTAGTCCAACAAATGACATAATGCAGACACTCCACATCCTGCATTCAACATAAGTAGAATCCTCATGATACTACCAACAATACACCTGGCACACGTGCACACACAACATAGGTATAATCGACATAATCCTCCAATTATTGTACACCAAACATATACACAACTCAGGTATATTCAGTATAATACCTCCCACATGTCAATCAGGCACGTACAGCTAACTAAATAGCTATAATCCACAAGGAACCTACAATAACCACATCAAGATGGAAATACTCACACTATCTGCAAATGAACTATCCATCATAGAACTCCTTCAACTCATAACAATCATATCTACACACCACATAAATATGCATAATCAACATATTTTAAATCCAATCTATCACACAAACCCTACGCCACCTTCTAAGTTATCCAATTAGGTACATACAGTCCAAAATTAAAGTACTCATGGAATAGGATACATCGATCCTCTATCGACTGACCAAGTCGTCATTAGTATATGGCTAATTCAATCCTTTCCCACATCAGTATAAGCTAGGTACTCGATGTGCTCAAGATATCCAACTAAGCACGAATAACCCAAGATTCAAACATCTAAAAGTAAAGTAGGTCAACATAAAGATATAAATACTATCCACTACCCAGCTATTAAAAGCAGAGGCTGGTATGTGCCTCAATCTGCTAACCAACTAGTAATAACATAAGCTAAAAACTACTGGTGTATGACATGATAAATCACCAGAAACTGTAACCCTTAATCTCTATCAAGGTCGATCATCATCAGGGTTTTACCTAATACATAAAATATCTACTATCTCAACTAGACAGGTACTAATAAAGAATACTAATACATGTCATAGACTGTAATAGTGAACAGGGCATAAACTAATCAAAAAGGTAGGATAACATATACCAACATACCTCCTATAGCTTGGAGATGTCCTGCTTCTGCCAAGTCCCAAAATCCAAAAAGTCACATCGAGAAGACTAAAACATGAAATCCGAAACACGAGAAATAAAACTCGTAAGCCGATCTCTGATACCAAATAGATTGATATCAGATAAATCTCGAAAATCCAAAACACATAGCAAGTATCGTATACCAGCTCTGATACCACTAAATTGTCACGCCCCGGAGGAGTCTCTGTTCGAAGAAATTTCGGCAGCATCTCCCTTGTACGGCGGACAATCTGAAACTTTTCTACAAGCACTATATACCTCAGCCACATGCGGCTGGAATAATAACAATAAAAGAAAACAAACACCACGCAGTTAATATCAAATTCAGCCTCTGGCTGACACAACCACGCAGTAAAAAAAATAAAGCAGCCCACTCGGCTGTACCAAAACCAAAACACAAAACTGCTAGCCGGCTAGACTTACACAACCAATAACATAAGTACAAAATACCACATAACAACGTCAACACTCCAAAGATAAAACCAGAGTACAGAGCTAAACAAACTGATACATAAAACAAACAAAACATACGTGAAACCGATAAGTCTTCTGATGTGACGTGGGGACCAGCAGACAGGATGCTCCAAGCGACACCATACATAACCTGGTACCTGAAAAAGATAGTGCCAACGGGGGTGAGTTCAACAACTCAGCGAATACCAATGGACATGAGTAGTAAGATATATCTAACAGCAACAAACATGGAATACAGCTTCCTAATCATATATAGGGAATATGCAAAACTGAAAGGTAACTGAGGAAGCTGTACTCACCAGGAACTCCTATCCAGACAAAAGGGTCGTCAAACCGACAATAATCCTGTATGCAGGTCAAAGTATGCATCCAACCAAAATGCAGCAAACCAAATGCAGCAAACACAATCATAAGAATATAAATGCATCAATGCATATGATGCTAATGATGCGTCTGGTCACCCCTCGATCATCTCACACACAAATGGTGAGACCGAGTGGGTAGGGTGTGACAACCGTGAACTCGTCGTCACTACTCACGATGAGTGACCGAGTGGACGGGATGCTATCGGAGTACTCCTGTGACCCCAAATCATAAATGGGGAGCTCAATGCTCTCAACTCCGGTACACGATGACGGGGAGGTATCTCTGCCGGCTACCACCGAGTCACGACCAACAGAGCCAAGCGAGTCCACCATCTGCCGGCTACTATGTTGCTACACTAAATGCCCGAGCCAAACAGAGGAATCGATCACGGCTACCACTGGGTCATATGACCATGAGCCAAGCAAGAACCGCCACACACCTGCCTGATATACCACTAAACCATGAGTGGGGGTGTGTGCAGTACATGTAACTGGCGATGGGCTCAACCATAGTGGAGCCGACAATCGCACAGCATGCAATCATGATGCATGTCACTATGCATAACAAAAACTGATCAACATAACCATATCCATATATACAAAATGGGTACTGTAAAAGCGATGGTCACATACCAAAATCTATAGTACACAGGTCAGATAGAATATCAAAAATCTATGTCCTGAACATAATAAGTATGGAATATCCTGATCAGTATAGAAAAATCCATATATACATAATATGGGTACCACAGTATCAGTAGGTCAATCCACGGATCTAGGGCATACAGGTCCTCTATGGTATAACAACCTAGATCCTAAACATATCTCCTTCCATAACATATGTACCAACAATATGCAAATATCAAGAATCAAGGTCTAGGTACACGAATCATATATGATATACAAATAGAGGTACACAAGCCAGTCATGGCATAAAACCTAAGTATCAGACAATCTCGATACACATGACTGAAACCAAAAGTCCAGAACCTAGTCCTAACCTCAGTAAAACATGGTATGTCACTTATTCTAGAAACTAAGATACTCATGGTAATACAGTACTCATGGCAATAAATCACATGATATAAGCACGGATACGTCACAGGCGATAAACCTAACATGCTATGGATATCAAACAGTGACATACCAAAGACAAACATGTTCATTGCTTGTAGTTATAAAATACTATGCATATCCAAAGACAATATCATAAAAGATAAGTCAAGAGGTACCCGCCTCCGATATAGATTGAATCGAACCAATCCGATGTCGAGACGCCCGTCTCGAATCACAGTCCTGTAACAATACATTTTACAATTAATTATATCATTAAATCAAAATGACCAAATCCTAAACCTATTAGGATTAAATCATAGTGAATCAATCCAATAGATCCACATCCCCTTCACAATTCACCACACCTCACCAATTCCAACACATAAGCAATTATGTATGTACCAATTCCTACCTAAATCAATATGTACCATAATCATGTTCCTTACCTAAATTCACATGATCATCTAAACAAATCCTCCAATTCGAAACATGATCTACAACCAATATTTAAATACATATAATCCTTACCTCAAATCACAGCTGTGCTGGATGGAAGGGTTGCTGTTGGAAACCAGGTGTCGCTGGACAAGAATAACAACCTCTCGGCAAAGACTTCTTGACTCTTCCTCTCCAAATCTCGTACCCTTGATCCACAACCAGGAGGAAGAACATACACAGCAAAGAAACACAACAGGAAAGAAAATCAAAGGTGAAGATCACTGATCCTCTGCCAAGTTCGTGGCTGCTGGACCCGGGTGGCAGAAATGGACTGTCGAATCCCAAAATCACCAAAGATCACCACTTCCTCACCAACTCGTAACCTTCTTCCTCCCCACTGGTCGGAGGTGATCAAGAATCCGTCGATAGTGCTAGGGCACGGTGAAGTCGGCTGCCGGTGCTAGGGCACAGGGAAGAGGTTGGCGTCGCTGGAGGGGAGAGGGGTCGGGGCTGCTCCGTGCGGCGCCGATCTAGGGCAGAGGTGTCGTGAGGGAGGAGGAAGAGGGATCGGCCAGGGCTAGGGTTCGGATGTCGGCGGATCGGGCGCAGGGGAGAGAGATCGGCAATGGGCGACTCGGCCAACGGTGGCTCTAGGGCACACGGAAAGAGTGGCCGGAGAGGGCAGCGGCAGTGGCGTCGTCGGCGTCGGCAGAGGAGAGGGTGGCAGTGGGTTTGCGGCGCCGGTTGGGCGACGGCTGCGCCGTAGGGCGTAGATCAGTGAGGAAAAGGGGCGCAGGTTTGGGGAAAGAATCGGGCGGGTGAGGAGAGAAAATAAAGAAAAAGAAAAAGAAAAGAAAAAGGAAAAGAAAATAAAACTTTTCCTCATTAAAACAGGGTAGCCTAAACAGGCTTTCCCGGACTCCATTTTTATCCCCGTTAACTCGTCCGTACGAGCTTTGAAAAATTCCCGAAAAATCTCCAAAAATCCCGGAAAATTCCCTTATTAATATTCGCCTATTTTCGGTATTTTACACTTCCTCATGAGGTGGCACACAATGATATAGCCTTGATGATGTGGAACATCATCATTGGCCGGCCCATGCCAAGTCACAATGAGGTGGCATTTGGTCAAGTCAAACTTGACCCTTCATATTCCCTCTCAAGTCAAGTAAAACTTGACCACTTATCTCCCATGGTTGATCAAATCTAACCTTTGATTCAAATCAATTTAATTTAATGAATCTCTATTCATTGGTTTAAATTGATTCAATGAATCATAATCTAAATTAGACTCATTCGACACATGAATCAAATTGAGTCCAACTCAATTAGTCTAATCTGGATTACTCTTAATCCAATTTGGTTCATCACATGAACCTAATCCTCTTGGTCCATCATATGAACCTAATCTCCATCTAACTTCCCTCTGTGTGTGACCCTATAGGTTCTTGTAACGTTGGCAATGCTCCTAAACCCATTTAGAAACATAAGTAATGAGCGATATCTTACTCTAATCAATTTATGTCTTGAACTCCAAGTAGACTCACTCTAATCAAATGAGCTCAATATCTTATATTGACCTATTTGGACATGGCCATGCACTTAGTGGTCTCACTCTATCAAGAATCATGATGTCACTCCCGTCATATAGGAGGGATAGATCACATCTACATCACTCACATCCCTCCGCATAATTTGTTACATACCCAGTAGTCACCTTTATAGTCCACCCATTTACGGGTGACGTTTAACGAAGTCAAAGTATGTAACTCCTTATGTAGGGAACCATGGTGACTTCAGGTCCAAGGATTGATAATCATACTAATAGTCACATGAGAAAGTATATGACACTCATATAACGATCCACGATACTTTCTCATGGAGGGTCATTCAGTATACATTCTCCAATGCATACCCATGTGTCAACTTGATATCTAATATCCATGACTTGTGAGATCAAGTCATCGAGTTGACCTACATGCTAGTCTCATCGCATTAACATTGTCCCTGAATGTTAATACTTGACTAGGAATGATTAAAAGTAGTGTTCTCTATATTATCTCATTATCAATTCAACCAATCGATTGATATAGATAAGAACCTTCTACTCAAGGACGCTATTATACTCAATTATTTGGCACCAATACAAGTAAGTATAATAAGCATAAAGAAATGCCTTTATAAATATATATAGGAATATGATACATCGAGTTCATACAACAATCATCACATGATCGGCTGTAGGGCTCTCACTAACAAGTTCCATCAATTTAACAAAGAATCCAATCTACCACTCAAGTACTAAACACATAGAGGTAAAACATTACTTTGTAAAGGATCATGTAGCTAGGGGTGATATTGTACTCGACTGTATTGAGTCCAAGTCAAACCTACCAGATATTTTCATAAAACTTTTACCTGAACTCGAGTTTAGTATAATCAAAAGATAGTTTGTCATGTTCTAACTAAAATAGATTCAAAATAAAATATTATTTAAAAAAAATCATTTCTTTGTTGTTTCTTTAAAAGTTATGTTTTTTTATTAAAAAAGGTATTTTTCCAAAACAACTTGATTTTAAAACTTAGGATAAATTATTTTTGTTTTCATTAAAATTACTTATTTTAATAATGCTTTCAAAGATTGGACTTAGCCTAGATCTTTCTCCCTAGAAAGCATGTACCCATAGGTATCATCCAAAGCATCTCACAAGCACACAAGGAATTGTTGGTTAGAGCCCTAGAGCCAATCATTTGATGATTGTAAGGACTCATTGTATCATATTCTTGTATATATATTAAGGCATTTGGTTTTTGGTTATTATTGTTAGGACCAAAAGTAGCTAGAGGGGGGGGGGGTGAATAGCTCGTCGCGTGCTCGTCGCTCGGCGTGGCTTGTTTCTTCAAGGATATGCAGCGGAAAATAACAGAAACAAACACACAACGCTAACAATGTTGGTTTACTTGGTATCCACCTCACAAGAGGTGACTAATCCAAGGATCCACACCACGCACGCACCCTCCACTATGAAAACACTCCTTTTCGGTAACTACCGAGGGCGGAGAAGCCCTACAAGACTCTCAGTACAAGAAGAAAGGAAAGGAAAACAAAATACAAGCGCAAAGCTTACAATGAGTACAGAAAACCCTAACCCTAGCTTCTCTTCTTGCCTTTGATCCGCCTCTTGACTTGGAAAGCTTCCAAGATCCTTCAAGAACTGGCGATCTGATCTTTGAGAGCGCTGTGGAGAAGTTGGCGAAAGATCTGGAGTGAATCGGAGAAGAGATGCCAAAGACAACGTCCGCCTGTGGCTATAAACCCGACGCAACGGTCGGATCCCGATCGATTCGAATGTTCCCAATCGATCGGGGAGGCTTTGGATCGATCCATGGATCGATCCAGAGCGCCTATCGCGCGTCGGATCGATCCACGAATCGATCCAGCGCTTCTTGCGTCCCAATCGATCCAGCGATCGATTGGGACATCTGATCGATCCACGGATCGATCCGACCATTTAGCACAGAAGGCTTGGATCGATCCATCGATCGATCCTTGGTTTTTTGCCCAAAACCAAGTCCCAAGCCTACCAAACCAACACCCGGTCAACCTTGACCCGTTGGTACATCATGCCTAGCATCTGGTCACTCCTTTGACCTGCTAGGACTTCCCACCAAGTGTCTGGTCAATCCCTTTGACCCACTTGGACTTTTCTAGTCGTGCCAAGTATCCGGTCACTCCCTTGACCTACTTGGACTTCCACCAGATGTCTGGTCAACCTTGACCCATCTGGATTTCCTCATGCCAAGTATCCAGTCAATCCTTTGACCTACTTGGACTTCCCAACACCAGATGTCCGATCATCCTTGATCCATCTGAATTTTCCCTTGCCTGGCTTCACTCACCAGGACTTTCACCTAGTTTCACTCACTAGGGTTTTCCATCTGCCTAGCTTCACTCACTAGGACTTTCCATCTGCCTAGCTTCACTCACTAGGACTTTCCATCTGCCTAGCTTCACTCACTAGGACTTTCCATCTGCCTAGCTTCACTCACTAGGACTTCCCAGTCAAGTATCCGGTCACTCCCTTGACCTACTTGACTCTTCTTCAATCAATATCTTATTGTCAAACATCTAAACTCAAACCAAGACTCAGCTTGGTCAACCAGGTCAACCTTGACCTGAGGGATGTTGCACCAACAATCTCCCCCTTTTTGATGTTTGACAATACCACAATAACACTTACAATACCACATGTAAGTTAAGCTAATCCCATAGCCTCATTCTTCATGCCACTGGGTAATGAACACATAAGTTAGACTCTTCATTCTCCCCCTAAGAGGGCAAACTCCCTCTAGGTAATGAAAGCCTAACTTACACCCATTCACAGGTCCTTTCATTCTCCCCCTATTGGCACACATCAACCCATCTTTGGGCACACATCAACCCATGCCCCAATTTTGGGTACACATCAACAAATCCATTTGTTGACGACTCTCCCCCTGAAGAGTTGCGCATCGTTGTTCACAACATCACTCGTTGTGATCAACACGATAATGAAGGTCCCATACCCTTCATCTATCCCTAACTTCTCCCTCAATGTAGACAAATACCCAACCCTGAGCATTTTCTAACCACTTGAGTTTCCACTTGAAATAATGAGGATATCCACTCCCCATTTCAAGTTCAAAAGCTCGTCCATGAGCATTTTCTTTAAAGAAGGTTAACCACCTTCCAAGGTTCATGAAAAATAATTTTCATGCCTTTAAAGAGTCCCTCCCCCTAAAGACATGGTGGTAACTTCTGTCATTGCACCAACAATGACTTGGAATCCCTAAACCATTAGGAAAACCAATTTTAGAAGTTTTGAGGTTCAAATATTCAAAATTTGAAACAAACCTCAATCTAAACTTCAACTTAGCCTTCCTTAACCAATTCATCCTTGTTTTCACATGAAAATACCCTTTTTATGTATACAAATGTATTTTAGGGGTTTGGAATGGTCACATAGACTAAACATGGTTCAAAGATACTGAAATCAGCCTTCCCAGCCAAAATCAGCAACTTGGATCGATTGGAGTTGGGTTCCAATCGATTGAACCTGTCTGAATCGATCCACTGATCGATTCAGGCCTTGTGGATCGATCGGCTGATCGATCCAGCGAGCTACTGCTCGCGAGAGTTGCCTTCTGAATCGATCCACGGATCGATTCAGGCACTCCAATCGATCCATGGATCGATCGGAGCCTCTGATAGTTGCTGAATTTTAAATTCAGCCAACTTCAGAAACCCCTAGAAAATTCTACAAAAATCCAAAAATTATGAAATTTTGTGTAGACATTATTTAGGGCATACTTAGTCATGGAAAAATAGCTTTCTATGAAAATACTTTATATTGTCAAAGATTGACACAAACTTGAAAACTTGCAAAAACTTTAGCGTTTTCTTCAAGTTTGTGTCTAACTATTCAATGGTGATTACTATCAAAAGATAGCCTTCACCAAGGTTTTCCAAAATCATTTTAAAAACATTTTCAAAACCAATATCCCATCATGTTCCTTGGGCATAATGCACATGACTTGTACATTAGCTTTCCCAATGATGGGAAAACACATAACTATGTGTTTTGATGAACTTAAAAACTCAAATGAATGCACTAAATCAACATCTTGAGCTTTGTTCATCATCCTAACATCTCACTTGTATCTAATGTGCACTAAAGCACATACAAGTCACCTTATAGTCTTTGTGAGATGTAGATTTTGGTTTTGCCCTTATCTAGGGATCATGCATATCTATCTAGGCATTTCAAAGATATTAGACATCCACCTAGGATGTCACTTGTTAATAAGTGTTGTTAAATGCCATTTATCCTTAATTACAAGGAATTAAACTAATGCATGATAATGTTATGGCATACATCAAAATACAATAACTTTCAAAAGAAAGATTTCTATAACTACATGATGTATGAATGTCATGACATGATATTTTTGGATTTTGCATAATAAAACATGAATGCTAAAATAGACATGATGTCATGGCATATGATGGGCAAACAATCATGGCAAGATTTAGCCTAAATAAAATATACCTAGATTAACTGTCTAAGTTTCCTTGAAATCTTAGCTAAACTTACAACTAAAACCTAGATTGCCCTAAAGTGCTTCATGAAAATGCCAAAGCCTAAATTGGCATTTCTACTTCCCTTGATTAATTTATGCCAATTGAAATTAAGCATATTCCTCAAATGTTGGCATATTTCATTTTTCCACAAGAGTAGCACAGTTAAATTTAGGGCCGGATTGCCTTAAATTTCCTAAGAGCATACCAAAATCCCAACTTGGTAGTTCTTATGAATTTCCCAATATGTGCCATTTAAGATTAAAATCAATTCTTCCACCATTAGGCACATTTTACTCTTTCAAGGAGTAAATAATAATTTCATTTCATTTTCAAAGGTTAACAAAAACCTTGAAAATGCTCCTTGAGTGTCAATTTCCTCAAAGTTGGGTTAACTACCCTTCTAATCGGAGTTGACACTCTCTAACCCATCTATGGGGTAGAGAAGATGCTCCTAGGAACCCAACACCTATTGGTGCTCCTTGGATGCTCTAGGTATTCACTAGGGATAACTTCCCTAGATACCTTCCTAGTGACCTTGTTTGGCTTCTTGGAGGCCTTGGTCACACTTTCTAGGTCAACTCTAGGGATAGCCTCTCTTGTGACCTTGTTAGTGACTTTCTTAGACTTCTTAGAAGTCTTAGTCACTTTGGTTGCAAAGATACTTCTAGGGATATCTTCCCTTGTATCTTGGACTTGACCTCTAGACTTAGGGTTTGTTCCATAGCTATATGGAACCCTATGATAACTAGGCACATCCTTTTTAGCTTTGGGTTTGTATCCCAAACCTCTATGACCAGGTGATGACCTTTGTGCTCCTAGACCTAGGCTATGCTCATTTTGGCCTAATAAGATATTTTCCATCCTTCTTAGGGTCTTTTCCATTTTATCAAGTCTTGACCTCAAGACTTGATTTTCCATCACTAAGTCCTTAGTTTTTGGTTTTCCATTAAGTCCATGAGCATTTTTGTTTCTAGGCTTGTAGCTACAATCCTTAGAGTTCTTGCCTAGATTTCTATCTACCTCCCTAACCTTAGGTGTGGTAGTCTTAGCATGGAGAGCCACATGATTTTCCTTAATTTTACCATGCTCTCTATTTTTATGGTAAATAGCATTAAAATGATAAAAATTAGAGCTATCATGCTTTTTACCATAATGCAAGGGAATAGGCTCAATAAAAGTTACCTTCCTTTTTACCTTGGAGGCTCCCCCTTGACTAGTGCCTCCTTGAGCCTTGACCACCTTCTTCCCCTTGGGGCATTGACTCCGGTAATGCTCCTTTTGATTGCAAGAGAAGCATATAATATGCTCCTTGCTCTTCTTTGTATTGGGGATGGTCTCCTTGGGCTTCACCTTGTCCTTTTGTACCACTTGGCCCTTCTTCTTGGCCAATTTAGGGCACTTGCTCTTGTAGTGCCCATGTTCCCTACATTCAAAGCATATGATATGATTTTTATTATTAATTGAAATATTTATACCTTTGCTTGTAGGGGTGGCATCTTTTTCTTTGGATCCGGAGGTAGAAGCTTCCTCTTGATCAACCCTTGATCCTCCTTCATTCGATTTTTCTTGACTTGTGGAGGTAGAAGCTTCTTCCTCCTCTTCTTCTCTTGACCCGGATGTAGAAGCTTCTCCTTCTTCTTGATCCGGTGTCACCGAGGATTGCTCCCCCTCAATCCTAGAGGTGGAGGTTTCATCATCTTGAATATGAAACAAGGAGTATGCTCCCTCCTTGTTCCCTTCGTTGCATTCCCTTGAGGATGAAGCTTCTTGGATTTCCTCTTCTTCGGAGGTTGAGCATCTCTCAACCTCGGAGTCCTCCTCTTGGTCTTGCTCCAAAGAGTCACCCTCTCTGGATTCTTCATGATCTTGTACAGTGGAGGGGATCTCTTCATGAAGCTTGTCCAATTTGCTCCATAATTCCTTTGCATCTTCAAATTCTCCAATTTTGCAAAGGATGGTGCTTGGCAATAAATTAACCAAAAGCTTGGTCACTTTGTCATTAGCCTCGCACCTTTGGACTTGCTCCCGGCTCCATTTGCTTTTCTTTAGAACTTTGCCCTTTGAATTTCTTGGAGCCTTGAAGCCTTCCATTAGAGCAAACCATTGCTCTATCTCCATCATAAGAAAATTTTTGATTCTTGATTTCCAAGAATCGAAACTCGTAGAAGTGTATGGTGGAGCCACCCTTGTGTCAAATCCAAGCCAATCTTGGAATTGCATCTTGAAGTTGAGCTTGATAAAGTCTTGAAATTGAAGAATTTGCTCCAACTTCTTCACCCTCTAGCTTTTCTTGATATGCTTGACCCTTCCGGCGATGATTCCGGTGAAGAGCGGCCTTGCTCTGATACCACTTGTTAGGACCAAAAGTAGCTAGAGGGGGGGGGGGTGAATAGCTCGTCGCGTGCTCGTCGCTCGGCGTGGCTTGTTTCTTCAAGGATATGCAGCGGAAAATAACAGAAACAAACACACAACGCTAACAATGTTGGTTTACTTGGTATCCACCTCACAAGAGGTGACTAATCCAAGGATCCACACCACGCACGCACCCTCCACTATGAAAACACTCCTTTTCGGTAACTACCGAGGGCGGAGAAGCCCTACAAGACTCTCAGTACAAGAAGAAAGGAAAGGGAAACAAAATACAAGCGCAAAGCTTACAATGAGTACAGAAAACCCTAACCCTAGCTTCTCTTCTTGCCTTTGATCCGCCTCTTGACTTGGAAAGCTTCCAAGATCCTTCAAGAACTGGCGATCTGATCTTTGAGAGCGCTGTGGAGAAGTTGGCGAAAGATCTGGAGTGAATCGGAGAAGAGATGCCGAAGACATCGCACGGCTATAAACGACGCAACGGTCGGATCCCGATCGATTCGAATGTTCCCAATCGATCGGAGGCTTTGATCGATCCATGGATCGATCCGAGTCTCTGCTATCGCTCGGATCGATCCACGAATCGATCCGGCGCTTATCGCAGCGTCCCAATCGATCCACCGATCGATTGGGACATCTGATCGATCCACGGATCGATCCGACCTTCGCTAGGAAAGGCTTGGATCGATCCACCGATCGATCCGGCTATTCGACTGATCGATCCAGACATTGGTTTTGCCCAAAACCAAGTCCCAAGCCTACCAAACCAACACCTGGTCAACCTTGACCCGTTGGTACATCATGCCTAGGATCTGGTCACTCCTTTGACCTGCTAGGACTTCCCACCAAGTGTCTGGTCAATCCCTTTGACCCACTTGGACTTTTCTAGTCGTGCCAAGTATCCGGTCACTCCCTTGACCTACTTGGACTTCCACCAGATGTCTGGTCAACCTTGACCCATCTGGATTTCCTCATGCCAAGTATCCAGTCAATCCTTTGACCTACTTGGACTTCCCAACACCAGATGTCCGATCATCCTTGATCCATCTGAATTTTCCCTTGCCTGGCTTCACTCACTAGGACTTTCCATCTGCCTAGCTTCACTCACTAGGACTTTCCATCTGCCTAACTTCACTCACTAGGACTTTCCATCTGCCTAGCTTCACTCACTAGGACTTCCCAGTCAAGTATCCGGTCACTCCCTTGACCTACTTGACTCTTCTTCAATCAATATCTTATTGTCAAACATCTAAACTCAAACCAAGACTCAGCTTGGTCAACCAGGTCAACCTTGACCTGAGGGATGTTGCACCAACAATTATGCTTATTTGTATTAGTGTCAGATAAAATAAGTATAGTAACGTCCTTGAGTAGAAGGTTCTTACCTATATCAATCGATTGGTTGAATCGATAGTGAGATGATATAGGGAACACTACTCTAAATCATTCCTAGTCGAGTATTAACATTCAGGGATGATGTTAATATAATAAGACTAGCATGTAGGTCAGCTCGATGACTTGATCTCACAAGTCATGGATATAGAGATATCAAGCTGACACATGGGTATGCATTAGAGAATGTATACTGAATGACCCACCATGAGAAAGTATCATGGATCGTTAT
Organism: Zingiber officinale; assembly: GCF_018446385.1. Taxonomy (NCBI): domain Eukaryota; kingdom Viridiplantae; phylum Streptophyta; class Magnoliopsida; order Zingiberales; family Zingiberaceae; genus Zingiber; species Zingiber officinale. The sequence goes on along the minus strand of NC_055989.1, from coordinate 61,357,542 downwards.
ATGAGTGTCATATACTTTCTCATGTGGCTATTAGTATGACTATTAGTCCTTTGACCTGAAGTCACCATGAATCCCTACATAAGGAGTTATGTACTTTAGTTTCGTCAAACGTCACCCGTAACTGGGTGGACTATAAAGGCGATTACTGGGTATATAACGAATTATGCAGAGGGATGTGAGTGATGTAGATGAGATCTATCCCTCCCATATGACGGGAGCGACATCAATATTCTTGATAGAGTGAGACCACTAAGTACATGGCCATGCCCAAATGAGTCAACATGAGATGTTGAGCTCATTTGATCGAGTGAGTCTACTTGGAGTTCAAGATTTAGATTGATTAGAGGATGACACGGTCTATGCCTCACATTGATCAATCTAGATGTCTAGGATAGAAGGACAATGTCACATATTGTGAGGAGTCACAATTAGTAGTCACAAGGTGATGTTGGATCTCAACATTCTTGTAACTTGGGTAGCAATGATGTATTGCTAGATGCCGCTTATTGCTTATGTTTCTAAAGGAGTTTAGAAACATTGCCAACGTTACAAGAACATATTGGGTCACACACAAAGAATAAGTGGATGGAGATTAGGTTCATATGATGAACCAATTGGATTAGGTCCATATGATGCACCAAAGATTGGATTCAAATTAGACTTATTGAGTTAGACTCAATTAAATTCAATTGTTGAATGAGTCTAATTTAAATTTGATTTATTGAGTCAATTTATATTAATGAATTGAGATTCATTAAATTGAAATTGACTTGAATCAAATGTTGGATTTAACTCAACAAGGAAGAAATTGGTCAATTTTGACTTGACCAAATGAAAGTTGAAACATCAAGTTTGACTTGATGCATTGCCACATCATGTAGGTTGACTCATCCTACATGGCATGACATATCCTTGCCACATCATCACCACCTCATAATGGTGTGTGATGTAGCCTAAAATCTATATTAAATGTCACAAATAGGCTTATCAAATTAATAAAATGTATTTTCCACTGAACCCCTTAATTAAACAATAATGTCGTAGTAACGAGCCCAGGATCGCTCTCGAGGAACCAACAATATGATGTAATCTTAGGATCGTATTTTTATTCTTATTTTTGGGGTTTTCGATATAAAAATGGAATTGGGGGGAATTAAACTTGAATTTAAATCTAACAAATGAAAAGTACAGCGGTAAAGAAATTAATCTAAAGCATAACTAAAACCTAACTATGTGCCAATGAACAAATCATTACGCATTGTCACACTACGTTGTGATAAATCCATCAACACACTTAAACTAAATATGAAATAACAAGACAGAAATAAAACCTAATCTAAGCAGAATTTAAACCCTAACTTAGAACTTAAATACTAAACAATTAACTAAGCATCAAACAAGAATTAAACAACTACCAAACATGAATTAAACTTCAACAAAACAAAGAAATGCTAAATTGCAATGATAAGAACACTAATAAAACACTAATAAAACAAAATAAATCCTAACCAATCCAACTCACAACCAATCCATACAAGTTTCACACTCTTGCCGTCACACAAAAGTGCCAAAGTCGAGACCACCCAACTTTGGACCTCAGTGGAGCATCTCTACAGCGTATCAGTTCCAGGATTGCTCAAGAACGCCGACGGACCACCCCCGGCGAGCTAAGAACATCCCAAAACCCACTCAAGTGCCGAAAATATGGAAATCTGGACTCGGAATCTAGATGGAGGCTGTGGATTGAAGATTGTGGATGGATGAGGCTCAGCAACGTCGGAGGACCACCGCCGAACGCTTCTGATGAGAATCGGCACTCAGATTTGGAAGAACACCTCCAAATCTAGAGGAAACAGGGGCATGCCGAGAGAAGACTTCCACCGGCGGAAACACCCACCGGAGGCTCCAGAGAATCGGGATGAACTGCTGTAGAGGTTATCCACCGAGGTTGAAACTTGAGAGAACGATTGGAGAAGGAAAGGGGCCGGAATCTCGGAGATGAACGCCGCGGGACGCGCAGCTGCGTGAGGAGATCGACGAAGATGCTGGAACACTGTAGCTTCTCATTTAAACAGATCTGGATATGATCGGACGGCTGATATCATTCCGGGCTAAATCAACGGTAAAAAGTCATCCAAAATCTGATCCGAAGGTATTGATCTTGCTCTAGGGTCTGGATCTACCCTCCCGTAGGTCGGATCGATCAGATCATCACTGGATGACCCAGATCGGCCCAGTCTTCATTGAACGGCCCAAATTAATTCGGGCTGGATCAATGGCTGGATGAACTCAGATCTGGATCAAAACTTCCAGATCTTCATAAATAGCTTAGATCTGCTCCCCCATTAAGTTGGATCGGCCAGATCTTCAACGGATGGTCCAGATCTGTCCTATTCTTGATGAACGGCCCATAATGCTCCAAAGCTTGATCTTCTTGTTTGAACTCCGATTCGAGCCCAATTTCGGTCCAAATAGATCCAAATTCAAGATCCTTTGATGCCTACAAAATAAGAATCAAATATTAGCATCAAATAATATAAAAATAAAGTAATTTGCAATTAAGTCCAAAAATACACACAATGCATAAAATGTGATGTAACCATGATTTTAACCTATGAAATCAACATCAAACCATGCATATATGAATCAAAATAATGCAGTAAAATCATAGTTATCAAATCCCCCACACTTAGTCTTGAACGTCCCGTGAAAGTAAAGAAAACTAAAAATCGTCTCCACAGAAAATTCTCTAGCAATATCTAAAAGATAGTAAAAAGAATTTAACTAAGATCATCTAAAGATCACTAACAATCATGAATACAATCCAAACAATAATCAGTAGGTATGGTAGTTTCAATCCAATCGAAAAAATTAAGCAAGTTGCAATCTCACAAGGAATTTACCTAATCTATCTCTCACACTCAAACATGTGTATAAGTGGAGCTCACTCAATGCAACTCACAACATTTCACTACCATAAGCTTGCTTATTTTCTACTTCTCCACCACCATAGAACATAGCATACATGAATCAAAAGGAATTTATCATCAAGAATTGAAATGGAAGCAAAAAGAACAATGAAAGTGAATGAAATAGGTAAAAGAAAAGAGTTCAATGAAGTATATGAGAAGATGAGAGTATTGGAGGAATATACTTGATGAGTTGACCCTTTTGATGTGAAAAGAGATAAATACCATTTGTCATTACCATTTCAAAGTATCAAGCTAACCTCTCCTTCAATTTGATGATTATCCACAAATCTTGATACTCTATCTCCACATTTGATACTCTTGTCTTGCCACTATTTTTTTTTCTTTCACTGTTTTTTCCACTTTAATTCCATTACTTGGAAACCCAAATAATCTCAAATCAATTTATGAATAAGAACTTCCTCACCCCCACACTTAAAACTTTGGCCGTCTCGGACAATAAAACACAACATTCTAACCTCTTACTTGATAAACCTCTAGCACTGTTTTCCTTCCTGCAGAATTTTTTTTTTCCTGCAACTTTGAATACATCATAAACATAGTCAACATAGTTCAAATTTCCATAGAATTGTCCAGCAACTATTTCCAGGTTAAGCAACAACGTTTAGAACTTCCAGATTCCAGGATTCGTGTGATTCAAATTTAGATCTGTGGACATTTAGATCTGTTAAATTCAGTAGAAGCAGAGCTGAAATTTTATTTCTGCAGTAATGAATTCTGAATGAATTTCAAGTTGTTTCAAATCATGAATGGATTCGGATTTCAACCAATTAATGGTGGATCTGCAACAGCAATAATACGAATTACAACTGATAACTTTCTAGTAACCAAGCTGAGATGACCTTGAATTTCAGAATTGTTGATTAGATTAATTGGAATTGCTTCACCTTTTGAATTCTGAAACTGAATTTAACAGAAGTATTTTTTCAAAATTGAATCTGATAAAAGTAACCATTCCCAATTTCAGTTCATTGAAGACTTGATCCAAGCTACAAAATTCCAGCAATGACTAAAAATTGAAATGATAGAAGCCCTCCAGTATATGCATACACTGATTCTGAAAATATGCAGAACAGAATTCTACATTTTCACCAATGATACAATTTGAAGTGATCTCATGGCAATTGCATCCATTAAGTGAGCTACGCAAACATCAGTGTCAGAATTGAAATTCAAAATTTTGAATTCAAAAGAATTTGGCCTGAGACATGAAGAACTCATGGATAAAATTTCAGAATAATTGCAGCATTTCAGATTCCATTTCAGATTCCACTTATGCATTTCTATTTTTATAGCAGATTATGAATCTGCTCATGATAACATAGTATCTGATCTCCCACATGACACTGAAGCATTACACTATCTTCGTAGTGTCGGCAGATTGCCATTTAAGTTTCCTGAACTTTTCAGTTTCAGCAGCTTAAAATTTACAGGATATCAACCTTCCATTCTTAATCAGGACTTGATTTAAATTCATCAACAAAACTGACTGATTGAAATTAATAGAGAATTCTAGCACACAATTCCTATTAATGTGATCTCTATTGCATTGGTGGAAAACGAAATCAAGCTTCATTAATCACCTACAGCAGTTAAACCAATCCCTAGTATTGCAAGTTGAACAGATTTAATTGCTTCTCGATTTCTGTCATTAACAGATTCAATAAAGATGTGTCCACTGATACCTTTTCTCTTTTGTAGCATAGGTCTGAAACTCCACTTCGAAATTTACAACAAGAAAGACAATTGTTTCCAAAAGAACAAAAATCAGAACCAAGAACAGAGATGCACTGATTCTGTTTTCTGAATTCATCTTCAACCTGTGGATTTCAAAGAAACACTAGCTCAAGTCATAATGAGTGAAGCTACTGGAATAATAGAAGTCCAATTTAAGTTGTTACTGAATATTAGCAGCAAGTGAACAGATTCATAAACCTTTTCCGAGAGCTGCATTTTCTCACTGCTACAGCTTATGCAATTCTGTTATGCAATTCACAGTTCAGTTTCAGAAATTGAATTTCAGAAAACTTTAGATTAAAACTTGAACGGTTTAGCTTAGGAGAAAGTTTCATTTGGCAATAGTGCATATTCTAGAACTAGAAGTTGATTCTGCAAACAGATCGTGTCACTGAACAATGAAGCAGTAACTTCTGCTAGCAGGGCTAAATCTATTTCAAATTCTGATATAGCTCTTAATGTGCATCACCATTCAAGCAATAAAAATTAGGTTTCAAATTAGATAGAGTTCCAAAATCCGAAACAACTCAGCACTTCTTCAATAATGTTGCCAATATTAGTTACAAAATCTCTAAACTGGATATAATCTCTTGTTCCCGAGCAGAAAATGTGTTGAAAGGTTGGCACAATTGCATTACTACATTCCATCAATTTCTGAAATCAGATTTATTTATGGCTGTTGTCACTGAAATTTCATGCCTTGAGTCATAACAGTCTACCTCAGCATTTCTGTAAACATATCAGGTTATGAAAAGTACATGTTTCAAAATGGTTTTGATCATGACATCTATACCTTGATACTTATTCCAATTGCAGGATTCCAAATGCATGCAATTGCTGTACTTCAGTTTCAGAAATCAGCTCATTTCTGGAAATTCCAGCCTCTTCCAGACTTAAGTTTCAGAATTCAGTTTCAGAGGTAATGTCAAGAAATAAATTCAGAAATGAAACTGACTCAAAATCCTGGGTTTCAGATTTCAATCTCATGCTTGGAATTATAGATGTACCTCAGTCGACAATAGAAATAAGAGGTGCTTTTCTTAGTCTTACACTGTCCAGAAAATTGTATCACATATTGACACACAACATCTGAGTAATATTGATAGCAAAGGACACTCATCCTTAGAGTGGGATAAAGTCAGCCTCATGTCAACACAGATGAAGAGCCAAATCCAAGAAATAGATCAAAGCTTGACACACTAAACTGATACAATTCTGCATTTCTGTCGAATTCCAAACTTAAATTCCTGATTCCATAATCAGATTTAGTCCTTTACTGATTTTCTTCTTACTCTTTCATTTCTAGAAGTAAACACCACTTGATAATGAGATATAAGAATCTTGCTTAAATTTCTTCATGTTTAGAGAACTGCACAGAGAAATGGTACTCCACAGATTGTAATTGGCACAAAATAAACCATGTTGATACTCCACTTTCATATTTTTTTTCTTGCAGTTTCTGCAGAATTTTTTTTTCTATTTTTCTGTGGTTCTTTCTTCAGTTTAATGAAATTTCTGTATTCAACAATTTTCAGCTACAATCAGCAAGCACATTCTCATTTCAGCAAGGAATTCAGCAAGGATTCAATGGGGTTTGACTGCCAAAAGATTTGTAGTTAAAGAATTCAGATTCATTTCAGAGAACTCATGCTTTTCAGACTTCAGAAATACTGAATTATGCTTCTTTGATTTCACTTTCTTTTCTGTGTTTTTTTTTTTTTACATTTTGGACAGCATCAACCTTCATAAACTTTAGCACAACTGCAACTTAGTCTCATAGCTTCTGCAACCTGCAAATTCAGCTTCCATTCTGTTTCACTTCTTTGTTTCTTGTTCTTGACTGATACCATTCAAATATTCTTCAATGCGAAATGATAATAGAAAAAACAGCTCAATTCTCTGAAATTCCCAGCATTTCTGCAAACTTCCAGCTCTTTGAACCTCCTTACAACTGCTATTCTCTTGACTCCAAGCTCACTGCCAAGTCCATTAACCAAAGAATAGTCAAATACAATCCTTACTCACTCTCCTATTGCATTTCAAATTCAACACTACTTTCCAATTCTGAACCAATCTGCTGTGTACAGATTTTCCAACCATCCAATAGTTACAATTCTCAAATTCTACAACAATTCCATCTTGCTTCTTGCATTTTGACACTTCAATCTTGAGAACTTGAATTCATAAACATACTGTTCACAAACACATCACCAATTTGTACAGCTAGTTGAATTCAAAAATGCAAGTTTGGATCCTGAAAGGTTTCCTTCAACAAGGACAAAATTTGAAAATACATCCATTTAACAAACTCACACTCAACACCTCCCCCACACTTCAATCTTTGTTCATCTAGTCAATCCAACTCATCAAGAATTCAACCAAAAATTCTAATGGAATGAAGGCAAGGCAAAGTGATCAAGGGTTAAAATGCTAGATAAGAATGTTTTAAGAAAATTGTGGAAAAGGAAATGGAAAATATGATGGAACAAAAATGACAAATATCCTTTATCACCATGCACACAAATGCTATTGTGACTTTGAAAAGAAATTAAGCAAGTTCTAGAGTTTCAATTGCTATGAGTGCATGCCACACAAGAGAAAATAATAGTGATTACGATTAAAGTGGTCCTCTCTAGGTATTTTCATGCAATCAAACTCAATTAATCAATATGGAATCCACCACCATTTTAACCAATATCATGTAAGTAGAGTATTCAATCATGTCAAATGACCTAAAGTTGATGATCAAATTTAAAACAACTTTTACCATCTTAAAAATATTACTAGAAAATTTCATTGAGAATTTTATTCAAATGACATGCTATGTATACCAATTAAATGCAAAGTATGGAAGCAAATGTGGAAATAAAATGCAAAATGTAAAAATAAAGTGCAAATGCAAAGTATAGAACTAAAGAAATGTATCAAGAACTTATTAGACACAAAGCATGAATTAAAATGCAAAAGCAAGCAAAATTGGAACTAACTCCCCTTTCATTTCCCGGTGGTTGAAGAAGGTTTAGAAGAAGAAGCCACCCCGGAAGTGGAGTAATCAAAGTTCCGCTCAAATTCTTCTTATTCATCCTTTTTCCATTCAAAATTCTCTCTGGAGGTCTAAGGCGGTTCAGTTTAAGCACCCACTCCGGAAGCTTATGTTCTCCTACAACATCAATCAAAGAAAACACCTCCCACACACATGTGGGGTAAAAAGAAAATAGGAGAATGTTAGTGTGGGTAAAAGATATTTCAAGAAATGAATCACAACTAATAAAATCAACAAATGGTACCTCTATAAAATTCTCTGAAAAATTACACAAAATACTCACCTTGTCATCTTGAAAGGTACCTGGAGTGGTGTTTGTTACCTCTTTCTCCTCAAATAAATGCTCAAACTCCAGTTCTGGCAAATGTTCAACTTCATGTAGTGATTCTTGGGTGCTTGGCTCCATAGCACAAGCCCCTACACTTACATCCTCCATTCTTGGTGATTCTTGAGGTAATGCTTCCAGTAAGCATTCCCCGACACTTAAATCATCTTCTGCAACAATACCTGCATCTTCAACAACATCTAAAGCAACATCATCAGTAGATTCAGAAATTTGAACAACTACATCATCATCACAAATAATATTAGAAAATTCTTGTGAAGAAATAGAAGTAGTGTCAGGCCTGACAAGATCTCCATAATCCATCTCTTCATTGGCTCTTTGTTTTTGTAACTGGTTGATGGATGATGCAATTTGATCTAACTAACTCTGTATGTTCTGTATCCTTGCAAATTGTTGCTCTTGATGCTCTCTCATTTGTTGCATAACCTCATTACATTTCCACATTGATTCTTCAATTTGTTCTTGTGCATCCTCATACTGATATTCAGGCGCATAAATCCCAGTCTGAGGCTGATAATAATGATTCTCCATCCCATCTCCAAAATACGGATAATATGGATCCATGGTCACAAGAATTTCCTGTTCTTACACTGAAACACTAACAAATAAAATCAGAAGACTCAGGAACAAATAAAATCAACACATGGATATATAAACATGAAATCAATCAAAATAATCCTAAAATTACTAAACATTGCATATTGTCCCCGGCAACGGCGCCAAAATTTGATGTAGCCTAAAATCTATATTAAATGTCACAAATAGGCTTATCAAATTAATAAAATGTATTTTCCACTGAACCCCTTAATTAAACAATAATGTCGTAGTAACGAGCCCAGGATCGCTCTCGAGGAACCAACAATATGATGTAATCTTAGGATCGTATTTTTATTCTTATTTTTGGGGTTTTCGATATAAAAATGGAATTGGGGGGAATTAAACTTGAATTTAAATCTAACAAATGAAAAGTACAGCGGTAAAGAAATTAATCTAAAGCATAACTAAAACCTAACTATGTGCCAATGAACAAATCATTACGCATTGTCACACTACGTTGTGATAAATCCATCAACACACTTAAACTAAATATGAAATAACAAGACAGAAATAAAACCTAATCTAAGCAGAATTTAAACCCTAACTTAGAACTTAAACACTAAACAATTAAATAAGCATCAAACAAGAATTAAACAACTTCCAAACATGAATTAAACTTCAACAAAACAAAGAAATGCTAAATTGCAATGATAAGAACACTAATAAAACACTAATAAAACAAAATAAATCCTAACCAATCCAACTCACAACCAATCCATACAAGTTTCACACTCTTGCCGTCACACAAGAGTGCCAAAGTCGAGACCACCCAACTTTGGACCTCAGTGGAGCATCTCTACAGCGTATCAGTTCCAGGATTGCTCAAGAACGCCGACGGACCACCCCCGGTGAGCTAAGAACATCCCAAAACCCACTCAAGTGCCGAAAATATGGAAATCTGGTCTCGGAATCTGGATGGAGACTGTGGATTGAAGATTGTGGATGGATGAGGCTCAGCAACGTCGGAGGACCACCGCCGAACGCTTCTGATGAGAATCGGCACTCAGATTTGGAAGAACACCTCCAAATCTAGCGGAAACAGGGGCATGCCGAGAGAAGACTTCCACCGGCGGAAACACCCACCGGAGGCTCCAGAGAATCGGGATGAACTGCTGTAGAGGTTATCCACCGAGGTTGAAACTTGAGAGAACGATTGGAGAAGGAAAGGGGCCGGAATCTCGGAGATGAACGCCGCGGGACGCGTAGCTGTGTGAGGAGATCGACGAAGATGCTGGAACAATGTAGCTTCTCATTTAAACAGATCTGGATATGATCGGACGGCTGATATCATTCTGGGCTAAATCAACGGTAAAAAGTCATCCAAAATCTGATCCGAAGGTATTGATCTTGCTCTAGGGTCTGGATCTACCCTCCCGTAGGTCGGATCGATCAGATCATCACTGGATGGCCCAGATCGGCCCAGTCTTCATTGAACGGCCCAAATTAATTCGGGCTAGATCAATGGCTGGATGAACTCAGATCTGGATCAAAACTTCCAGATCTTCATAAATAGCTTAGATCTGCTCCCCATTAAGTTGGATCGGCCAGATCTTCAACAGATGGTCCAGATCTGTCCTATTCTTGATGAACGGCCCATAATGCTCCAAAGCTTGATCTTCTTGTTTGAACTCCGATTCGAGCCCAATTTCGGTCCAAATAGATCCAAATTCAAGATCCTTTGATGCCTACAAAATAAGAATCAAATATTAGCATCAAATAATATAAAAATAAAGTAATTTGCAATTAAGTCCAAAAATACACACAATGCATAAAATGTGATGTAACCATGATTTTAACCTATGAAATCAACATCAAACCATGCATATATGAATCAAAATAATGCAGTAAAATCATAGTTATCAGTGTGCCACCTCATGGAGGTTACACACCCATTCCTTTTAATGTGGCCGGCCACATTAAATGAGGGGGTTACATTTGTGTGGCCGACCACACACTTGATGGTGTGTGAATGCAATTGATTTGCATTCATTCTTGCTTCTTCTTCCTTGGATGCTTGCTTCTCTTGGTGGTTGCCGTGACTTCCATGGTGGGGAGAAGGTGTTGAGTTTCATCCAAGAAAAGAAAAGAGAGTGTGAAGGACACAAGAAGAGGATACTACTAGTTGAGTATGTGAGAGTCTTCTTGTTTTCTCTCTTTTCTCCCTTTTTCAATCCCATCCGAGAGCTCTAGAAAGTGCTAGCACACTTGGGGCTCTCTTCTCCATCCTTGAGTGCTAGAGAGCACTCCTTGTTCTTGTGGATATCACTAGAGAAGTATCTACCTTGATACTTTGGAGATCCGACACGTACCTTGGACGAGCGGGAATTTTGCGAGGGCACGCTTCAAGGGTAAAATTCTCAACACATAGATCTAGGAGTAGATCTAAAGTTTTGAAACTCGTACTCGTAATTTTCGTTTGGTTTTCCTTGCACGGATCTACGGCTTTGGGTGATTCTGGGTTTCCGCGACGCGAAAAGCGGTTTTCGCGGCCCGAAGAACCCAACAGTAGTATCAGAGCCACGTGCAAGGCTTGTACGAGTTTTAATTTTTGGTTTTATGAAAACTAAAGTTTCTGTAATTTTCTGTAAAATTATGATTTTTGGATTTTTATGAGTATTTTTCTCGAGTAATCGAAGCACAAGTGTTTAGTCGCTTGTAGGCTTCGGCTACCGGAAAGATTTTTCCAAAACGGCTTCGTTTCGCCCCAAAATTTTTTGGGACAGGGGGCTTGGGTGCTATTAGATTGCTTAGGAGCAACTCGTGATGGTTAGATCGTGGGTAGGGGTACTGCCCCTAACCCCGCAAGGGGATTTGCTCCGCGATTGCACCCAAAATCGCTAAAAAACGAACCCGCCGGGAAGATTTTTCCGAAACGGCAATGTCTCGGCCCAAATCATTTTGGGACAGCGGGTTTAGGTGCTGTTGGATCGCAAAGGAACCCTCGCGATGGTTAGATCGCGGGTAGGGGCGCTGCCCCTGGCCCCGCAAGGGGATCCGTTCCGCGATTGCGCCCGAAGCCGCTAAACGGGACCGTCGGGAAATTTTACTCGTAAAAATTGTAAAAATTAATTTTAAAATTATAGAAAATTATGAAAATATATAATTTTGAATTATATATTAATTTTGTGATAGTCATGGCCCAAAAACCCAATATGATTGGATTGTGTTGTAATTCATAATACGGCCTGCGTGCCGTTATGTGTTTACGCGTGTTGTATGTTTTTATTTTTTTTTCCGCGACCTGCGCGTCGTGCCTTTCTCATATATTCTGGTTGTAAATTAGATTTAGACTCGAATGTAACTCGAGTTTCAAATTATAATGTACAAATTGGAGCGGTGGAGGGTCCACACGAGACGGAGTTCCGAGGTGGGCACGAGCAACACAAGGTGGTCAAAGGGAGGAGCTTGGAGAAGCTGTTGACCCTAGGTTGACCATTCGATCTTCTCATTGGCTTGAGAAGATCGTAGTAAGGCCATGACTAAATCACAAATAGATTAATTAATTACTTGTGTATGTGATGCATATTTAATAAGTAGTTAATTAATTAGTGCCTTACGATTAGATTAGATCTAAGTCGTGCACATGATGCACCCTTGCGATTAGATTAGATCTAAGTCGTGCACAAGATGCATCCTTTTCGATTAGATTAGATCTCAATCGACTCAACTCTAATGCCTAACCGTGCCATGATACCTATCACTACCTCGATCACATGTATTGTTGAATCTGCCAAAGCAGAGCAATACATATTATCTTGGTAGGGTACGGAGGGACAATCTTGGTCCCTCCTATCAACGCATGGGTGAATACAAACTCAATTAGATTGAGTATTCCTAGTTACTCGGTTAGATCGAGTCAACTATAGGCATTATTCCAACGGTTGGAAAAGATAGGTCAAAATCACATCTATATTAACTCTCGGGCGTATTAACCAAAGCTAACTCGAGTTTTAATATAAATGCGGATATTGATTCTATAAACAAGAGTTGCATAGAGATGTAATTGGTAATCGTTACCTACCGATCATGCTAAGCCTTGGGCGTATTAGCCAAAGCTAACTCAAGGGTTAGTATGATGTGGATCTTGTCCCACAAGAATTATAGAATTCAGTGGGAGCATCATTTAATTAAAGACCTAATTAAATTATTTTAAAAGAATATGATATTTAATTCTACAAATTTTCTGTTGTAGATAACCATGACGTCGAACACGAATTCCTTCTCCCTGCGATCTGTCCTTGAGAAGGACAAGCTCAACGGAGCGAATTTCCTGGACTGGTACAAGAACTTGAGAATAGTTCTCACCCAGGAACGTAAACTGTACGTTTTGGAGCAGCCCATTCCGGAGGCTCCTCCTGCCAATGCCCCGCGAGCAGACAAAGATGCTTACAAGAAGCATCAAGACGACGCATTAGATGTGTCCTGTCTAATGCTCGCGACCATGAACTCTGAGCTTCAGAAGCAACACGAGTTGATGGGCGCTTACGATATGGTTGAGCATCTTCGCCAACTATATCAGGGACAAGCGAGGCATGAGAGATTTGAGATCTCTAAGGCACTGTTTCAGTGCAAGATGTCAGACGGGGCTCCCGTAGGTCCTTATGTACTCAAGATCCACTTGGCCAAGAGCTGGCCACTGACTTGATCTTGCAGTCCTTGTCGGATAGCTATAGTCAATTCGTTCTCAACTATAACATGAACGAGATTGATAAGCCACTGCCGAGCTACTTAGTATGTTACGAACTACGAGATTAACCTTAAGAAGGTTAAGCCCATTCAGCACAAGGGCAAGGGCAAGCCCAAAGGTAAGGGAAAGTCCCAAACCAAGGGCAAAGGCAAGGCACTGAAGCCTAAAGGAGGGGTCGCTAAGGATGCTACCTGCTTCCACTGCGGTCAGACCGGGCACTGGAAGAGGAACTGCAAGGTATACTTGGAGGATCTTAAGAAGAAGCGAAGTGAGACTTCCACTTCAGGTATATATGTTATAGAAGTCAATCTATCTATTTCTACATCATGAGTATTAGATACTGGATGTGCTTCTCACATTTGTACTGATGTGCAGGCGCTGAGAAATAGCAGAGCATTGACAAAGGGCGAGGTGGACCTACGAGTAGGCAATGGAGCTGACTTCGTCATTCTTTGTAGGGACTTATTTTCTATCTCTGCCCTCTGGGCTTATACTAGAGTTAGACGATTGTTGTTATGTGCCTGCATTGACTAAGAACATTATATCAGTTTCTTGTTTAGACAAGAAAGGATTCTCGTTTATAATAAAGAACAAATGTTGTTCTATCTATTTAAACGATATGTTCTATTGTAATGCACCTCTGATGAACGGACTCTATATTCTAGACCTTGAGAGCTCTATCTATAACGTTAGTACCAAGAGGTTCAAATCGAACGATATGAACCACACCTATCTCTGGCACTGTCGCTTAGGTCATATAAATGACAAGCGCTTATCCCAGCTCCATAAGGATGGTTTGCTGGACTCATTTGATTTTGAATCATATGAGATATGCGAGTCATGCCTACGAGGCAAGATGACCAAGACTCCCTTTAGTGGAGAGAGAGCGATCGATTTGTTAGGACTCATACATAGTGATGTATGTGGCCCTTTCAATGTCATTGCTAGAAGCGGTTATAGATACTTCATCACATTCACTGACTTCAGGAGATATGGTTATGTGTACTTGATGACATATAATCAGATCCTTTGAAAAGTTCAAAGAATTCAAGAATGAAGTACAGAACCAGCTTGGCAAGAGTATTAAGATATTTCGATCAGATCGAGGTGGTGAATACTTAAGCCATGAGTTTCGTGACTATTTAACTGAGTGTGGGATTCTACCCCAACTCACTCCTCCTAGAACACCGCAGTGGAATGGTGTATCCGAAAGGAGGAATCGTACCCTATTAGATATGGTACGATCTATGATGAGTCACACAGATCTTCCGACATACCTTTGGGGTTAAGCTCTAGACACGGCAGTTTTTATACTCAACCGAGTTCCATCAAAGGCCGTGATAAAGACACCATATAGGAGAGATGCCCAGGTGTCTTTCATAAGGATTTGGGGTTGTGAGGCTTACGTTCGACGTCAAGTCTCGGACAAATTAGGACCCAATCCGACAAATGCTATTTCACCGGATATCCCAAGGAAACTAAGGATATTACTTCTACATTCCCAGATAGTTGTGGCTAAGACTGGGTCTTTCTAGAAAGGATTTTGTTTCTAGAAAGACTAGTGGGAGCATGTTCGATCTTGAAGAAGTTCAAGATGCGAATAATAACACTGATGGAAGTTGAGCTGGAACCACAAAGTGTTGTGGATGATGTTGTTCCACAAAGAGTTGAGGAACAACAACCGCCTACAGATAAAACACCCATATAGGGGCGGTCACCTTGAGATACTTTTCTCTTGTTTGACCATGATGACATTGTGCTCATAGATGATGAGCCTACCACCTATCAGGAAGCTGCGATGAGACCAGATTCCGAGAAATGACTAGAGGCCATGAGATCCGAGATGGAATCCATGTACACCAACCAAGTATGGACTTTGGTTGATCCACCTGAAGGGGTAAAACCCATTGGGTGTAAGTGGGTCTTTAAGAGAAAGACTGACATGGATGGACTTATCTATAAGGGTCGCTTGGTAGCTAAAGGTTTCAAGCAGATTCATGGTATTGACTATGATGAAACCTTTTCTCCAGTAGCGATGTTTAAGTCCATTCGGATCATGCTTACTATTGCGACCTACCACGATTATGAGATATGGCAGATGAATGTCAAAACCGCGTTTCTGAATTGAAACCTACTCGAGGATGTGTACATGACACAACCTGAGGGTTTTGTAGATCCACATCATACTAGTAGAGTATGGTATAGGTCCATTTATGGACTAAAGCAAGCTTCTCGGTGGAATCTTCGATTCGATGATGCAATCAAACAGTTTGGTTTCATCAAGAATGAAGATGAGCATTGTGTCTACAAGAAGGTTGTAGGGGACATAGTTGTCTTCCTCATATTGTATGTGGATGACATACTACTCATTGGGAAGGACATCCCTATGCTTCAGTCTGGAGACTTGGCTAGGGAGTTGCTTCTCAATGAAGGACTTAGGTGAAGCATCCGCATTCTAGGATACAGATCTATAGAGATAGATCTAAGAGATTGCTTGGCCAAAGTCAGACACATTGATAAGGTACTCCTTGGTTTGCCATACAGAACTCCAAGAAGGATTTACGCCGATGTCATGGCGTGAGTCTTCGAAGACTCAAGGTCCCTCTTCTAGAGAGGAGAGACCGCGTGGATCGGATCCCTTATGCCTCGGCCATAGGATCATACGCCATGCTATGTACTCGACCCGATGTCTCGTATGCTTTGAGCGTGACGAGCAGATCCAGGTGAAAGTCACTGGATAGCGGTCAAGAATATTCTTAAGTACTTAAGAAGGACTAAAGAATATTTCTTGATATATGGAGGCAATGATGAGCTAGTTATAAAGGGTTACGATGATGCTAGCTTCGGACCGAGGATGACTTTAGATCGCAATGGGTTCGATTTTGCATTAATGGTGGTCCGGTGGAAGAGTTCAGCGGGATACGATGGTGATTCTACAACGTGAGTATATTCGCATCGAGGCAAGAAGGAGGCGGTTGGATCCATGAGTTCATCATCGAACTTGGGGTGGTTCTGGCATCGCCGACCAGTTGAGCTCTATTGTGACAACAATGGAGCTATAGCACAGGCGAAGGAACCTCGCTCACACCAGCGGACCAAGCACATACTACGACGCTTCCATCTCATTCGAGAGATTATCGATAGAGGAGATGTGAAGATTTGCAGAGTACATACAGAGGCTAACATCGCAGATCCCTTGACCAAGGCTTTGGCACAGAGAAAGCATGATGGTCACACTAGGTCATTAGGCCTTAGAGCACTACAATAAAAACCTTCATAGACATCGGTTTTCCACCGGTGTCTATTTCATTTTTGACCGATGTCTATGAAGCCGATGTTAAAAGTCTGTCATTTTAGACATCGGGTTAAAACCGGTGTAATATCACTTAACGACACCAGTCTTCGAATCGGTTATTAACCGGTGTAGTATCACTTAACGACACCATTTCATCAACGGTGTAAAACCGATGTAATATTGTATGTTAATAACACCAGTTTTGGCAGCGACAAATGACCGATGTAATATTAGTTAATAACACCGGTTTTGCAACGGTGGAAAACCGATGTAATATGTATATTTTTTAACAACACAAATTTGATTTTCGAAACAATGAAAGACCGACAATAATAAAAAAAATACACAAATATTCACAAATTATCCAATATTCTTCATTCAATAATATCCATAAAATACACAAATATTCATAAATTATATAAATAATCTTCTTACAACAATATCCAAAAAAATACCCAAACATTCTTTTTACATCAAAAGCTAGCTAATAGATATCAAAATCAAGGTAGAACATTCTTTTAATAACACATCAAGGTAGAACCGCACTTCAAATGTAATCTAGCATGCATTCAGCCCACTCGAACCGCACTTCATCAATTTCAACTCTAGAGTACTTGAGATTTGTAAACTGTAAAAACACATAAATAATATATTAGTAAACCAAGACTAAAAATCATAGTTGAAAAAGTAGTAAGAGCACCAAGTAATAAGATGATTAATTGGAATGCTTAAAAAGAAAAACATTCATCATTTATCTCAACCACATCATATATTGATAGATCTATCATTCCTGGGAACTTAATATAATCCAAACCAAAATTTTTAATCTAACTACATAAACAGCAATTTAATCTTTCAAATTCAATTCATTAGTAGTCGGCCCAAATGGCATAACTGTTTACCACTAAGAGTACATGAAAAGTAAATAAATTCACTTTTAGTTTGCAAATAATAAATTCATTTTTATCACTAAGAGTACATGGAAAGTAAATAAATTCCTCAACAGCAATAAAGATGAATAACATCAATTCATTTATATGATTTCCAATGAGATATATATATGCACCTTAGATGATAATTTATGTTTCAAAAGTGAAGCAACAGAGCATAAAGCAACAATAGTCAATAACCACACCGCATCGCCAATGTCATTCATGTAAAGATTCAGCCGTAGCAAGGACTTAGTTTTCTTAACAAACTCAGCGATGCTAAAGGCGCCTTTGGGACCTATCTCATTGTTGCCAATATCTAGAAGTGTTATTTTTCCTAAACAAGAAGAAATATAGTTTTACATAATTGCTGAGAAGTAGTACAATCAATAAATACTGGAAAGCCAACAGATCTGATGAAGAAATTAAATCTGCAAGAAAGAACTGCATGGATAGAGAATCTAAGTGTGTGTAAGTCTTATTAGCTTGAGATGTATAGATCGAATTGCTTTATTCTCAACTAGTGCTCCAGCAAGACTTGCAAAACCCTATAAAATTTCACATGGAAATAAGGTGTAAGGAGTAAGGACACCAGAAACAAAGTGTAAAAGCTCTAAGAATTTCATAAAAAAACATGAAAGATTGCCCAAGAATAAGGTCATACAGAATATTCAATCATATTATTGTTAAGTTCCAGTACACGTAAAGTTTGATTTTCTTTTAGCATATCTGCAATAACCCTTGCACCCTACATAACATATTTAGCATTCAGACTTTACCAGAATCAAGAATCATTTTCTTCCTCAAGAAACAAACAACCGGAACTTGCAACACGTAAAATTAAACAACCTCATCTCCAATACCTGAACTGTTTAGTTGGAGTTCCTGAATACATCCATTTACCTTCAAAATATCTGAAAGAAAGTGACATTATAGACAATGATTTCAAAGTAATGCAAAAGAGGAAGTTACCTATTGAATTTCAAAAGCAATACAAACTATAGAAGGCATCAAGAATCGACATAGTTTGACAAATAGAAAGCACGAGATTATGAACCTCATCAATCCGAATATTATAGATCAAAATACTAGAATCTTCCATTCCAGCAGCAATCATGTTATTATCTGCAGGATGAAATGCTAAAGACGTGGCTGCCGGTGGGGTTGGCATAAAAGTGGTTATAACCTGAAAGATATGTTTCGATTTAGTCGGTTTAGTCGGTTTGGTTTCTCCATTTTTAGTAGCAAGAGTAAAATCAATTCATGGCTACGCACCTTAAAAGTCCTCATATTTAACAGAGAAACTTTTCCACCTGATGCAGACGTTGTATAAGAGTCATTCTTAGATAAAACAATACAAGCAGTTGCTTCTTCTGGATTGTTATCACTCCTTTCATTGGTCATAAGAATACCATTTGGTGGCTGACAGAGCTGAGGAGCAACAGATGCAGTTGACTGAACAAGCAAAGCAAACAATCAGCACTAGGCTTATAGCAAATAGATAATTTCTTACAACTATTTCTTTCTGACCTTGCCCGATGGATTTCGTTCATCGCACGGCCACTGCCAGAGTTTATGCACTGCATTGGAACCAAGTGCTAGTAAACTGCATCCAGAAGAAAAACTGCATTGGAACCAAGTGCTTTGATTTTACCATCAGTTGAAGTTGAGAAGAAAAACTTCACAGATAGAAATAATGGAATACTAGAAATATATAATTTTGTTTCTGTCCAGTATACTGTTTCTGTCCAGTTGAAGCATCCCACACGTATTCATCATGCAACAGAACCTGTTAAGAACATACAATTCTTCTTGTACAATCTTCTGACTGATCAACCACATGGTTTTACTCACTTTAATTGCCTTGTAATGTTGTATGATTGGAGCTTTGCAAACACATTCAACCTAGACAGTTCTCGGGCTGTACCTATGTAATAGTTCTTTGACAATAGAAGGGCAAATACATGATCAGCAAGCGAACATTAATGAGAGGAAATAACAGCATATCAGAGTTATTGAAATTGTCATCGTTGTGATTAACCTAAATCTGATGGAAAAAGATAATCCAAATCGTAAGAACTGGGAGCAAAACCGTAAAAGAACCTAGTGGGCTCCGCAAGTTCCATCCATTTCTTGTTTCTGTTAAAGCTATCATTTGTCTATTAGCCTAGAAGTGTCATAATGTATAGAGAGGAAAAGAATCAAGTGATCAACAAAATAGCACCCATGTCCTAGAACACACTTTCTGACTATAGCAGTCCTTGAGGATTAAATAGTTTGATTTTCAAGAGACCAAAGCCATGCAGAAATACGTGGTCCTACCGATGCACACAAAAAGGTAATGAATATAAGAATATAATTGGTTTCTTTCATAATAGCTTGAGTTTTGGGACAAATGGTTAGTCAATCAAATTTCACATGATATTACAGTAGAAGCTATACATTTCAATTTCTACCAATGTCAAAAACAATTTCTCTAATCAATTCATATGGTGAGTTAGAATCAGTCAAGTGAAATACAATCATCTACACATGAAAGGAAATGTCAAATATTATATATAACAAATCAGTCACTTTCCTAACAACTCAAAGTTTAGGGGGTAAATGGTTAGCCAATCAATTTTAACAACTATAAATCTTAGATTGTGTTCACCATGGGCCAACTTTAGAGCAACTGTTCAATTAATAAAGCAAAAACAGAAAGGTATATTTGTTTAGGAATAGGTTATGGAAACCTCAGATGCCTATCTTTTCCTAAAAGTTACATGGGTTTAGTAAGTTGAGGAATAGAATCTAGGTTCATGTTCTTGAACAACATCATCAGCAAGAAGCCAAGTCTTGATTGTTTTAATTATTTTGGATTGGCTGTATATTCTTGTCTGTCTTTGAAGTCTATAAATCAATATAATTGTCATAATGTCAAATTTCTAGGCAGATTTTGGACATTTGTTGTCCTGTGTTAGACCATTGTAAATTTTGTGAAACATTTGATTGAACTACTAAAATCACAGAACAAATAGAAGAAAACAACCTTAATTGGGGAAACAAGTACCTGATACCAAAGGCAGGTGGCAATCACAGGAATAAAGACAATGAATACTTGTCATGCAACTTGCGACATAACTGCAACTATTCCAACGAGTTGAATGAAATTAAATGCAACTGCACCAATTCGGGTAGGAATATCGGTATCAACGGCATTTTGATCTGTTGATGCCTGCAAAATAAAGGTGAAAAGAGTGATGAGGTATTATTACACATGGCAAACAAAACACTACTAGGATGATTTATGAAATTACATACTCTATTAAGGATACGACCACTTGGGGTGGAATCAAAGAACGACATAGGTGCACGGAAAATGCAGTTATGCAGCTTGTTAAATAAAAGTGTTGCTGTCTTGTATCCAGCTGTTACAAGAAGCATAGCTCTCATAAGTATACAAAAGGAACTGCCAACAGCCAGTGCAACATAAACATAGATGAGCATTGATCCAGTAACAGGAGGTTGCTCATCTTCTGAGACAGGAGCTGCCCAAGCCATCCAATAATTGCTTCCAATCTGAAAAACTTGTAACAGAACTTGTGCCAACAAAATTAGATGAGCTCCTCCATAAGCCATTGTTACGTATTTCCAATAGACCCAAAATCCAACACGGCCTTTCTCCCTCTCTTCTTCTTGGAAAAGTTGTCCCTTTTGGCTGTATGTTTCATCTGCCAAACAATTTTGTGTATCGTTGTTGACCCCATGGCTGGGAGATCCTAGACCAATTTTTGTGTCACTATTACCAACTTGTGCATTGTTATCGGGAGCAACACTGCCAAGCTCAATGGAGTCGAGTGCTGCTAAAGCTTCCTTGTGGGCAGTAACCAATTCCCTGAATTCTGTCCCTAACATTAGCATGTCATAGTACTTGCCTGCTTGTACAACCCTTCCATCTTTCATGCACTACAGATTAGAAAGCAACATTTGTTATGTTCCCTAACAAGCCTATGTAGCAATCACATGAAGCAATAATCAAGAAGAAGACAGAAAGAAAAGGACATTACTCACCAAAACAAGATCAGCTGAAGGTAAGAACTCCACTTGATGGGTGACATATATTACTGTTTTTCAAGCTAGATGGCCAAGCAAGCATTCCTGCAATTCAGAAGATTATGAGGGGAAAAAAGATGACTCTCGAATGAACATGCTAATGATCTCTATGCTAATAAAAGACTGGATTTCCTATTTTAGATCACAGTCACACACAAAAAAGATAGAAATTATAGTAAACCAGCTTTTAAATTGATACGTGCCAATTGCTCCACTATCAGTTTACAAAAGTACAATATGATCATTAAAGTTGGAGGAAGCAATGCATCCCACTTATGCTAGATAAAGGCTTTTTCATCTAAAGAGAAAGACTTTCAACCTCAGGCACGTAATTCCCTACTTGACAGTGTGCAAACTTCAATAAAAGTTGCAAAGAGTTATTTTTGCTAAAAGAAAAACGTGGATATAGTTGGAAATTATTCAACCATAATGTGTAAAATATTGAGTCTAAATTTAATCTAGAAAAATTAATCTAAAGCCTATGAGTGAGGCATTACCATTATAGAAGTTCGTCAAACCATAATAGATTACGAAAAAAATGTGTACCTTAAACAGATGGGTTCCTGTGTGAGCATCCACAGCACTGAAAGGATCATCAAACAAGAAAATATCAGCATCGTGGTACAGAGCCCGGGCAATCTGAATCCTTTGCTTCTGTCCCCCACTTAAGTTGATGCCCCGCTCTCCTATCACTGTTTGGTCTCCCAATGCCAGGATCTCCAAGTCTTTCTTCAATGAGCAAGCTTCAAGCACCTTATCATACTTCTCATGATCCATCTCCCTACCGAACAAAATGTTATCTTGAATTTTACCACTCTGTATCCAAGGCGACTGTGGTACATATGCAGTTGTGCCACAGAGCCTAACACTTCCAGAGATCTTTGGCACCTCGCCTAACAGGCTAGACAACAAGCTTGATTTCCCAGAACCAACAGTGCCACAAACAGCAACTTTCATGCCACGGAGCACCTTGAAGTTCAAATCATTCAAGGTTGGAGAATCCGAAGAGTGATTCCACGAGAAGGTTCCATTTACCACTTCCACTGCAATCTCCGATGTGCCACTTGGAAGCCTCTCTGAAATATCAGAGTGCAACTCTTCGAGGCGTAAGAATGAAGCAATTCGATCAAGAGAAACCTTGGTCTGGATGATCATGGATATTGTGTCAGGCAGGTTGTAGATGGGCTCTTGCAACACTCTAAAAGTCGCTAGGGCCGACAGAACCTTCCCTGATGATAAGGGAATCCCCAAAGCAAGCAGAATCCAAAAGTGATCACTGCCACAAAAAAGACGGAGAAACCAGAAACCAAAAAGCATGAGGAGAAGAAACCCTAAGAGATGGAGCAACCCGCGAGAGGGCAAAGACGGAAGGGAGAGGAGAAGAGAAGGGGAAAGAGGATATGGATGTGGTCGTTTTCCACATACCTCACAAGGGAGTCGTGTGTTGATCTTCATCGGAGAGGAAGGGGGCGTCGATCTAGCAAGGGGAAGGATGGCGCGATATATGTTTAGGTTTGGAGGGAAGTGTTGTAAATTTTGGCTAAGTATGGATGGAAAAATTAAATTATTTTATTTATCATAGACATCGGGTTTTAAAAACCGTTGTTAAAAGCGGTGTCTATTAACGAAAAAAAAGGCGCTCATAGACATCGGCTAAAAAACCGATGTCTATGAGCGAAATTCAGCGCTCATAGACATCGGTTTTTGGAAAAACTGGTGTAAAATACTCAAAGACATCGGTTTTTACTTAAAACTGTTGTTGTTCCACTGATGTCTATGAGGGATTTTGTTGTAGTGGAGCCTATACTGATTGGCACTAGTGCTAGTGGGAGATTGTTAGTTAGAGCCCTAGAGACAATCATTTGATGATTGTAAGGACTCATTGTATCATATTCTTGTATATATATTAAGGCATTTAGTTTTTGGTTATTATGCTTATTTGTATTAGTGCCAGATAAAATAAGTATAGTAACGTCCTTGAGTAGAAGGTTCTTACCTATATCAATCGATTGGTTGAATCGATAGTGAGATGATATAGGGAACACTACTCTAAATCATTTCTAGTCGAGTATTAACATTCAGGAATGATGTTAATACAATAAGACTAGCATGTAGGTCAGCTCGATGACTTGATCTCACAAGTCATGGATATAGAGATATCAAGCTGACACATGGGTATGCATTAGAGAATGTATCTTGAATGCCATGAGAAAGTATCATGGATCGTTATATGAGTGTCATATACTTTCTCGTATGGCTATTAGTATGACTATTAGTCCTTTGACCAAGTCACCTGGATCCCTACATGGAGTTATGTACTTTAGTTTCATCAAACCCGTAACTGGGTAGACTATAAAGGCGATTCGGTATATAAATTATACGGAGGGATGTGAGTGATGTAGATGGGATCTATCCTCCCATATGATGGGAGCGACATCAATATTCTTGATAGAGTGAGACCACTAGTGCGTGATGCCCAAATGAGTCAACATGAGATGTTGAGCTCATTTGATCGAGTGAGTCTACTTGGAGTTCAAGATTTAGATTGATTAGAGGATGACACGGTCTATGCCTCACATTGATCAATCTAGATGTCTAGGATAGAAGGACAATGTCACATATTGTGAGGAGTCACAATTAGTAGTCACAAGGTGATGTTGGATCTCAACATTCTTGTAACTTGGGTAGCAATGATGTATTGCTAGATGCCGCTCATTGCTTATGTTTCTAAAGGAGTTTAGAAACATTGCCAACGTTACAAGAACCTATTGGGTCACACACAAAGAACAAGTGGATGGAGATTAGGTTCATATGATGAACCAATTGGATTAGGCTCATATGATGCACCAAAGATTGGATTCAAATTAGACTTATTGAGTTAGACTCAATTAGATTCAATTGTTGAATGAGTCTAATTTAAATTTGATTCATTGAGTCAATTTATATTAATGAATTGAGATTCATTAAATTGAAATTGACTTGAATCAAATGTTGGATTTAACTCAACAAGGAAGAAATTGGTCAATTTTGACTTGACCAAATGAAAGTTGAAACATCAAGTTTGACTTGATGCATTGCCACATCATGTAGGTTGACTTATCCTGCATGACATGACACATCCTTGCCACATCATCACCACCTCATAATGGTGTGCCACCTCATGGAGGTTACACACTCATTCCTTTTAATGTGGCCGGCCACATTAAATGAGGGGGTTACATTTGTGTGGCCGGCCACACACTTGATGGTGTGTGAATGCAATTGATTTGCATTCATTCTTGCTTCTTCTTCCTTGGATGCTTGCTTCACTTGGTGGTTGTCGTGACTTCCATGGTGGGGAGAAGGTGTTGAGTTTCATCCAAGAAAAGATAAGAGAGTGTGAAGGACACAAGAAGAGGATACTACTAGTTGAGTATGTGAGAGTCTTCTTGTTTTCTCTCTTTTCTCCCTTTTTCAATCTCATCCGAGAGCTCTAGAAAGTGCTAGCACACTTGGGGCTCTCTTCTCCATCCTTGAGTGCTAGAGAGCACTCCTTGTTCTTGTGGATATCACTAGAGAAGTATCTACCTTGATACTTTGGAGATCCGACACGTACCTTGGACGAGCGGGAATTTTGCGAGGGCACGCTTCAAGGGTAAAATTCTCAACACATAGATCTAGGAGTAGATCTAAAGTTTTGAAACTCGTACTCGTAATTTTCGTTTGGTTTTCCTTGCACGGATCTACGACTTTGGGTGATTCGGGGTTTCCGCGACGCGAAAAGCGATTTTCACGGCCCGAAGAACCCAACAGGAATACCTTGCTTGTGTATGAAAAATACTTAGAATGTCGTGAGATGCATAGAGTATTGCCTAGACTTCAGAATGCTTTTGTCTGTGCATCAACATAAGTCTAGGCTATAAATATCAACTCAAATTGATCAAGTTGAGTCATCCTTTTTAGTCAAAACTAACTTGATCACACACTTAACTTGACTAACCAAGTAAACACTGCTACCTTATGGTAAACAGCTAGTAGCTAAGGGTTAGACATTTACTCTAAGGAAAATAGATGAATATTTTAAAGTTTTTTATTTCTTTGACCTTTACATGCTTGGACTCTAGGATAAGAATTAGAGATTTCTCCCTCAAACTTAAAAGCATTCACTTAGACCTTTTTAAAGGGAAGATTAAATTTCTCTCTAAAATCCTTTTTGATATATGGCAAAGGGGGAGTAATAGAGTTAAGTAGGTATTTGAGTTTATAAGTTTTAAAAAATCCTGTTTTATTTAAATTTTTAAGTTTTAAAAACCAATCTAAACTAAGTACTTTACGAGAGTCTTTTATCAAAATCTTTTCAAAACTAAGTTTTTTATCAAAATCTTTTTAAAGCTAGTTAAGTACTTAGCTAGTTATGCACTTTATAGATTTTTTTAAAAGCTAAGTACTTAAGTTTTTATCAAACTCTTTTTAAGCTAATTAAGTACTTAAAGTGCTTATAAATTTTTTTTTGCTAAGTTCTTAAAGTGGTTATACAAAATTTTGTAAAGCTAAGTACTTAAGTTTTATCAAAATCTTTTCAAGCTAATTAAGTACTTAGAGTGTTTATAAAAATATTTTGAAACTAAGTACTTAAGTTTTTATCAAAAATATTTGTCAAAAGCTTGGTACTTAACAAAGGTTCTTAAAATCTAAGAATGGAGCTAAGTTTTTTTATTAAAAAGCTAAGAAAATGTAATGTTTCAGGAGGAGTTTTTTTTTAACTCTAAGAGATTTCTTAGTTTTTGGAAAAAAAAAATTCTCTATCTATTTGTTCTTCATGCCTTACTATTGTGTATATTTTTTACTTAACTTTTGAACCAGATTGCTATAATAAAAAAGGGAGAGATTATTGGTGTAGGGAGCATTGGACAATCAAACCTATGTTTTGATAATGACAAAAGGGTTCAAAGTTAAGATGTCTTATGATCTAACAAGTTAAACTAAGTGTGCAGAAAAGTTATAAGTGATCTTAGGTAAAGGAAAGTCTTAGCTATGGTTAGACAGATGAAAAGTCCTAGCTGTGGTTAGGCAATGAAATCCTAGTTCGGGGGACAAGGCGAAGTCTTAAAAAGTTAAGGACATCAGGTGAAATCCTAGGATCACAGATTCTAGGTGGAAGTCTTGAGAGTTGCGGACACCCGGCGGAAGACTAGACGGGCTTGGACCAAACATCCAGTGGAGAAGTCCTGAAGTCTCGAATTCTGAGAAAAAGTCCAGATGGTCTGGAGGATTGATTTAGAAAAAAGGTAATTTCTCCTGAGAGGAGTAGGTGAGGGCGTGTTCCCCGTTGAGGGAGCAGTAGGTGTCGGTTAAACCTAGGATTTTCAAGAAATCTGAAAGTCAGAATCGGACAGTTCAGAGATTGTCCAATAATTTATTATTCATAATTTATTGTGCTAACTTTGTCTTACAGGATATATTTTATATTTTGGACTAAGATGGTTTGTAGGGAGTGAAAAGCACAAAATAAGCTCTGATGAATAGTGCTCAAGGTGCCTCTGGGGAGATTGGAGGTGCCTCTGGGGAGATTGGAGGTGCCTCGAGCACTTTGGATGAAGGCTCACGCAGAGAGGCAGGGAGGAGCCTTCCATGTGCCTGAAGGCACCTTGGAGCTGGGATGGAAGGTGCCTTCCATCCCTTGAAGGCGCCTTTAGATGGATAAACAGTGCAGGCTACGGAGCTTATCGACACCGAGGAGTTGGTGATAAGACCCGAGCTGGAGACACCTTCAAAGAGGTTGAAGGCGGCTTTAACAACTTATAATTGTTCTCTTCGAGCAGTGCATCCACAATAACTCATTCTCATAATCCTTCACTTGTGCACTGCTTCAAGGATGATCCTACAACTCTGTGATGCGACTCCAATAACCGAAAGCGCCACTTTCCAGATCCTTAGTTGTCGATATATTTTATTTAAAGCAAAGTTGTAATTAAATATAATTGTAATATTCTAACTGATAGTGGATTGCCCAATGAAAGCGATCGATGATCGTGAGCCTTGGAATAGGAGTTGTCAAAGGCTCCGAACTAAATAAAACCAACATGTGTTAATGATGGTTTTACTTCCACTATTTTACTTACTATTTCCGCTGCGCTTATTCTGTGTACTCCGAAAGTGTGAAAAAGTCACAAGTGCTATTCACCCCCTCCCCCTCGAGCATGTCTTGATCCTACAGACCATGGTGATCGAGCACGGCTCACTTATGCTACATTGCGAATCTAGCCTTTCTCTTCCAAAAGTACACATCTCCTCCCCCACACTTAAAATTTGACCGTCTTAGGCAATAAACTCAACAAAATAACAACCCAATATTTCAATATCAAAAGAATAGCAAGACAAGTCGCATAAGATAAGGGGGAAAAAGATGGAAACAACCAAGGATGAAAAGGATGTTATAAAAAAAATCATGCATCACAAAGAATAGGAGGAAATAAACAAGATAACCTTCATCATAATCATGTAACTTGTTCTAAATGTGGTCTCAAAAAGGAGCAAAGCAAGTTCTAGAGTAACGATCATCAAGAGTGCAAACCACACATAATGAGGGAGACGAATAAGAATGGCTAAAGTTCTCACTAGGTATAAAATGATCAACCTTAATCAATCAAAATAAAATTCATCACCACACTAACAATCATATGCAATCAATGAAGTAAATCATTCCAAGCAATTCCAAAGTTCGAAGATCAAACTTAACTAGCTTTTATAACTTTCAAGATGACATAAAGATATGCATAGGGAATTTATTGAAAATTGACAAAACTAAAACTAGAAAATCACTCGACAAACAAAACAAGACAACTAAACAAGATAACCAAAACAACCACTATAACTAAAGAAAACATATATACAAAGAAAAAGAAAAGGAAAAGGGACGGGGACACAAAAACTCCCCTAAGTCCTCACGGCAGAAGATGATTCAAGAGTAATATCCATGTAGGAAAGGGAACAACTCGAAGAATAATCTATCCCGACAGTTGAAGACAGTTCAGTAATAAAATCCACACTGGAGATGGAATGGACCTAGGTGAGGTGAGAGCCTCCTTCGTGTGGTTAGAATAGTCCTAGGCTACTCCCTCCAATATCATTGCCTCCTGGAAAAGTCCCTCTGGTGGGCGATGGCGACTCAGCTAGAGCATCCACTTTGGAAGCTCGATTATTATAAGAGATAATGGGGCCTTGTTCAACATCAATGGAGACTTTGGTAGCAGTGGAAGTGTCAAGTTTGGGGGCCTCCAGCTGTCCACCACTTCCCACTCTAATGACTACTGCTATACCTTTGGTACTTCTGGTTGCACAGTCAAAGAACATAATGTTGTGGATATTGTCTCTACTTCAACATTATCTACAATAATATCATGAGCATGAGTAGCTAGCAACACACAAGTATTATTCTCCATATCTGACATAATAATATCTTCACCAACAATATTTGCAATATCAATATTTTCATCTAATATTTTGCATGTATCATCAATAGTAATTACATCAACTACAACTCCATCATCATAGCATAGAGAAATAAAGGAGTCCTGTAGAACAGCTGAATCGGATAGAAGAATACCACTGACTCTACAATCCATCTCCTCAGGCATGTCGATACCATCAGAAATGTCCTCTGAGGGAGACTGACTGGTGCCTTGTGTTTGCATCCGGCTAATGGATGATGTCATCTAGTCTAACTAGATTTGCAAATTTTGTATCCTTGTTGCATCAAGAGTGGCTTGTTGTTGCAACTGTAAGGTAACTTGCATGATCTCTTCACATCCTTGCACAAGGATTTCTTCATTATAGCCCTTGAATGTATCCAAAAACATGGGTTTTACCTGCTAAAATGTTTGTGACCATATAAGCATTGAGTCACCCTAGAATCCCAATGGCCTCTGATATGCTAAAAAAGATTGATTTAATTGTTGTTGTTCATTCCCATGTATGAAATTTTGATGGTCCATCCAGTCTCAATTGTAACACCAAGAATGCTCAATAGCTTGTTGTTGTGTATCCCTATACTGCTTAGGAATCTGTTGGGGTTGATAGTATTAGGATTGGAAGTATCCATGCTACTCTGGAATATGGGATTGAATGTGTAGGGGATCGGATGGCTGGCTAGAAGGGGAGTTGTATAGACGACGCCCCCAAATACTCGCTTCCTACACTTGTTAGTTTGTGCAGCGGAAATACAAACTAATATGAATACAAAGAAAGCTAAAGACAAGAAAGAAATCAAACCAAGCTACACGATCATTTAACGTGGTTCGAAGATTGCTTGCTCCTACTCCACGGCGTGTCCTTGAGGTGGACGATCCCTATCTATCGGTGGATTAGCCCCCGACAAACTCTGGCTATCTCAAGTCGCTCCTTATGGGTGGAGAAACCTCACCACAATACCAACCAAGACTCTTGAGACTAGTAGACTACTAATTAGGGTTTACCACCACTAATTTCGTCAACTATAACCAAGCTCCCAAGGCTTGATTATATAGGTCACGGGTTGGAAACCCTGCCTACCAGTCGACTGCTAAAACTAGCAGTCGACTGCCCTATGTGGAAATTTGACCGTTATATCCCAACGACTCGATACCAGTCAACTGCCAAAACTAGTAGTCGACTGATCCACACAAATCGAGCGAACAGAAACATTCTATTCGCTACCAGTCGACTACACCAGTCGACTACTGTTTTCAGCAGTCGACTGCTACAGTAACTGCTACAGAAACCCTAACCTTAGGATTTTGCCCCGAGTACAATCTCTCAGCACTCGAACCCTCACCCTTATGACTCACTTGACGCTTCTTTGCAGCCTTGACCTCTTGCCTTCAAGCCTACTCATTTGGCTCTCGTCCCTCGATGCATCCAAGCCCGCAGCTCGTCTCCAATGCCATCCTTTGCGTATGCCTCGAAGTCGCTTCCCTCGACCCTTGTCCTCCTGCCTTGTCCATGGTCCCTCGGATGCTCCATCTTTCACCGGATCCGAAGCCATCAATTTGAGTCATATGTGTATCCTGCAAACCTGCACACTCACATACACATATCAAATACAAGGGTGAACCTAACTTAAACCCTTTGCCCAAACACCAAAACACATGGTCGCACAGACGATTGGAATTGCTCCAATAATCTCCCCCTTTTTGATGTTTGGCAATACGTTTAAGTTAGGGAAAACAAATAGCAAATAAATATGCTAAAAATAATGGACTTACGATGCCAAGACTACACACTTGGACTTACACCGCCGAATGGACTTACGATGCCAAGGCTACACACTTGGACTTACAACGTCGAAATAAAAATGCAAACATGCATTAGAACATATCCCAAGGCTCCCCCTACACTTATGCTCCCCATTGAGCTAGGAATTTTCCCACATCGATTTTTAAGAACCTATCCCAAGGCTCCCCCTACACCTATGCTCCCCAATGAGCTAGGAATTTCCAACAGGGATATTTAAGAACCTATCACAAGGCTCCCCCTACGCAAAGACATTAAGGTTTTCCTAACTAAACCTTACTTCTCCTCCTTTGCCTAACATCCAAAAAACTTTATAACAATATCCCAATTGTTGAAAACTTATCATCCAACTGACCCTAAACTCATGTATTTATCCCCCATGGGTCTCATACATCTATACGAGCTGACCCGGTCAAAATCTAGTGCTGAAAACACTTTCAAACTGGTATCAGTCGACTGCAAGAAGTACCAGTCGACTGCCCTTATCGAAATGAGCTTACAGAGACATTCTGTGCTAAAAAATACTATTACCAGTCGCTAACTGTAGCAATCAACTAGTATGATATTTATGAAAAAAATCAGCCTTTTCTGACCAACTTCAGAAATGCACCAGAAATTCCACAGACCTCCAAAAATTCTCAAATTTTGTGGAGAGGTCTATTTTATCAATGTCTACTTGGGAAAAATATATATAAAAATATATTTATCACAAATCCCAAGATTGACATAAAATACAAAACTAGCTAAAAAGTTCAATTGAACCTTGACCTAAAGTCCTAGTTTTGACTTCCTCTTGATGTATTTGCCCATACTAACCCATAATGCATCCGTAGCATTGGTTTATATGGCATCTATACATCCAAAATCAATTATCATGCTATATGACTCCAATGTCATATTTCTAAGCATGAAACATAAACTAATTGTGTCAAATCCCTAGGTTTGAGACTCAAATCCGTCTCCAAACCACTTGGCACATTCCATGGCTCGTCTAGACTCCCAAGTAAAGCCCACCTGAGATCCATTGGCCATGAGTCCCAACTTGACTCTTTGAGCTCCCCCTAGAGCTCTTAACCTTAGTCACCTCCCTAGGCGACTCATCTACAATAGCTAGGTCACATCGGTGCACCTCCGGTGGAACTTGGCCAACAAACCTAACCTTCTTAACCTTGGACACCTTGTCTTTGATTAATTTCTCCTTAATTTTAAATGGCTTTCCCTTGTCATTTCTTGACTTCTCCTTGCTATAGTCATATGCAACCCTAGCATACGAATTTCCCTTAGTATTGGAGCCACTAGATCGGTATCCCAAACCCAATCTATCATTGTTGGGTCTTTGGCTACCCAACACCATACCTAAACCCTTAGATCCAACATTGAATCTTTCTAGGGGTTTCTCCAATTTATCAAGCTTTGCCTTCAAAGCTTGATTTTCCCTTTCTAGGTTCCTAAACCTAGAGTTAACATGTGCACCATAGACATTCCTATACCTATCCTTTCTAGGCATGTGTCTCCCCTTCTTGGGATTAATGCCTTGGGTCTCCTTAGGTCTACCATTTCTAAATTTATCATGCATAGATTTCCTAGGATTATGATCGACATTTACCATACTTCTATCATGATATCTAAAGCGAAAATTTTTCATTGCTACATAATGATAATCATTATTTTTCCTAGCATACATGGAGGAATTTAAATTTGACTTCAAATTTAAATTAGGGTTTACCTTACCCTTTACCTTTGGAGCTCCCCCTTGACATGAGCCTCCATTCTTCCTCCACTTCTTCTCCTCCTTCTTCAAATGCGCCAACTTCTTGATTTCTTTCTTCTTTGGCCATTTGGTGTGGTAGTGTCTCATTTCTCCACACGTGAAGCATCTCATGTGCTTCTTCTCCTTATTCTTCCTACAACTCAAATTAGATTCTAAAGAAATTGAATTGAGTTTAGGAGATACCTTCTTCATACCCATTGGACATCTACTCTTGTAGTGTCCCTTTTCATTGCACCCGAAGCACACAATGTGGTCCTTTTAGTTTGCTTCGGTGGAGGTGTTCACTAGGTTGACCTCTTCCAAGATTTCTTCTTCATTCGTCTTGGACTTTTCTTCAACCCTTGAGGATGTAGATGCTATATCTTCCTCATCCACACTTGTGGATGGCCTTTCTTCAGTCTTCTCCTCCTCAACTTGAACCATTAAGTCCATCTCTTTGGACTCTTCTTCTTCTTGTGTAGGCATAGGTTCTTCCCATTGAACCTTCTTTATCTTGCTCCATAAATCGTGGCTGTTCTCGTATTTACCTACATGGCTCATCACGCCATTAGGAAAAATATCAATCAAAATAGATATTACCTTATCATTTGTCTTTGCTCGTGAGGTTTGCTCTTCCATCCAATGACGCGGTCGCAGTTTCTTCCCTTTCTTGTCCTTTAGGACTTCAAATGACTCTTTGACCACCATCATGGTGTCCCAATCCATGTCAAAAAAGACCTCCATCTTCATCATCCAAAATGTGATGTCCCATAAGCCTCCTCCTTCAAACTTTGGTGGGGCAATCAACTCGGCCATCTTTTGCTTCCTTGGCGGTTAGTTCAATGGAGAGCGTCCTCGCTCTGATACCACTTGTAGGGGATCGGATGACCGGCTAGAAGGGGGGTTGGATAGACGGCACCCCCAAATACTCGCTTCCTACACTTGTTAGTTTGCCCAGTGGAAATACAAACTAATATGAATACAAAGAAAGCTAAAGACAAGAAAAAAAATCAAACCAAGCTACACGATCATTTAACGTGGTTCGGAGATTGCTTGCTCCTACTCCACAGCGTGTCCTTGAGGTGGATGATCCCTATCCGTCGGTGGATTAGCCCCCGACAAACTCTGACTATCTCAAGTCACTTCTTGTGGGTGGAGAAACCTCACCACAATACCAACCAAGACTCTTGAGACTAGTAGACTACTAATTAGGGTTTACCACCACTAATTTTGTCAACTATAACCAAGCTCCCAAGGCTTGGTTATATAGGTCACGGGTTGGAAACCCCGCCTATCAATCGACTGCTAAAACTAGCAGTCGATTGCCCTCTATAGAAATTCGACCGTTACATCCCAACGGCTCGATACCAGTCGACTGCCAAAACTAGCAGTCGATTGATCCACACAAACCAAGCGAACATAAACATTCTATTCGCTGCCAGTCGATTGCACCAGTCGACTACACCAGTCGACTGCTGTTTTTAGCAATCGACTGCTATAGTAACTACTACAGTAACTGCTACAGTAACCCTAAACTTAGGATTTTACCCCGAGTACAATCTCTCAGCACTCGAACCCTCACCCTTATGACTCACTTGACGCTTCTTTGCAGCCTTGACCTCTTGCCTTCAATCCTACTCCCTTTAGCTCTCGTCCCTCGGATGCATTCAAGCCCGCAGCTCATCTCCAATGTCATCCTTTGTGTATGCCTCGAAGTCACTTCCCTCGACCCTTGTCCTCGCTGCCTTGTCCATGGTCCCTCGGATGCTCCATCCTTCACCGGACCCGAAGCCATCAACCTGAGTCACATGTATATCCTGTAAACCTACACACTCACATACACATATCAAATACAAGGGTGAACCTAACTTAAACCCTTTGCCCAAACACTAAAACACATGGTCGCACGGACCATTGGGATTGCTCCAATAAAATGTACTGACTAGAATAATTTCCCCATTCATGACTATAGGTACTAGGAGTTAGATCATACGCCTCTTGATATTGATGTTGGGAATACTAGGGTTCCATAGGAAATATAGCAATCTTTCGGATGAGGTGGCATATAGCAACTAGATGAGAAGAACTGCCACAATTAGTACATATGAGTCTCACTCATCCAGTATCTGAATTGTGATATTCATTGAAGCCTCCAAATTGTTGAGAATAAAAATCCATATTAGACTAAAAGAAATTCCCTGTCTTATCTAAAATAATGGCAATGAAATCACCAGACATAGGAAGTAATCATGACAAAATACATGAATATATAATCATAAAAGAATTAAGGCACCATACAAATTTTTTCCTTCAGAAAAATAGAAAAACAATTCTAAGATCACCAAATACCGCTAACATTCTCCAGCAACAGTGCCAATTTGATAAAATCGTACTATCGTGTTATGATATCAAAATAATTAAGTACCGAATCTATCTATGATAGTATAGAATAGGGTCAACTCGAATTGTCTCCCAACAAATACAACGATAAAATGATAACCATAGGATTGTATGTTATTTATGTTTTTAGATTTTTGATATGGAAATGTGGGTTTTGGATTTTGATTCTAAACATAACAAATGAGATAACAAAACAAGTATGAAATTTACTCTAATGAAATGAACAACATTCTATCTATCCATTAATAGTAATCTCACAATGCATTGTCACTCTACGCTATGATTTCACCATCAATAGAATTAAATTAAGGAATGAAATAATAAAGTATTAAATGAAACCTAATCTAATAAATGAAGGACAATGCAAGTAAAGGAAAGCTAACCTAATATAAATTACAGTTACACTAGAATTAAAGAAAACATAAAGTAAGCAATTTATGAACTAAGCATTAAAGAAATCTAATCTAATCTAACAAAGCATTTAAATGAAGACATAAAAATGAAAAATTGAAAGAGCAATATAAAGTAAGAGTTAAGTAAACTAAGATGGATCAAATTGAACCTAACTATTTAAAGAGACATTTCATCGAACACATGACATGCATGACTTAGAACCTGACTTCAATTGGAACATTTCATCAAATAAGTTGTGTGCATGAAACTATTTAAGAATAGTACATGCAATTCAAACATGGAGAATCAAGTTCAATACAAGCATTCAACCACAATTAATAAACATCAACATGAATAAAACTAAGTTACCACTCCACAATTCCCACTCAACTTTTAATTCCAAAGGACTACCCTTGGCATCACACAAGGGCCCAGAGATAGAACCCTTAATCCAGTGAACAATAGCACATTGTCGGTCTGCTGGTTACTTTGACAACAACAATGGATGACTCTTCACTTAAAGAAACTCTCTCCAACTGAAGTTGGCCGATAATGATGGAATGGACTATCGGGACTCATTCTTGCTTTGTTGTCTGAACCCCAGATGGTAAAACTGTCATAAGAAAGTCGGAAGGTGGAGGTCACACCGGAGAAACCTCTCTATCTAGGTGGATGCTCAGAGCTCACTACCACCGCTGCCCCTTAAAGTGTGCTGTCGCTGTCGCTGTCACTATGGCACGGACTCTAGGGAGTAAGGGAAGTAGAGGAGAACACTGGAGAAACATCTCAGGCAAGCTGAACTCAAACGGTGTTGCTGTCGAAGCTTGTTGCCCCCACCAAGAGTGCTTGCTACCATCATCGCTTGGAATCAAGAAGAAGAGAAGAGTGGATAGGGATGGTTGGCCAGCGGCAATGAAGGAAAGGGAAGAGGCCGCCGACCGATGGTGAGGAGAAAGAAAGGAGTGGTGGTAGCCGGTTATGGCATGAGGAGAAGTTACGTGACCTAAAAACAAATAAGAGAGGGATGTTGCGTGCATGGGAATCGAGAGAAGAGGTCAGATTAATGAGTTTCAGATTTTAGACTTAGGTTTTGGGTCCATGAGTAGTTTGGATCCGGATTTGATAAGAGAGATTGAAATCAGACTATGAAATTGGGCTTCAAGATTAGGCTTGAGGATTGGATTTATGGTTGAAACCATTAGAAGGTGATTGCTTTCTTGATTGAGCTAAATGAACTCAACTCTCCATTTGACTTGAACCAAATATTCTCAAATTGAACCGAGTTTGGATCTATAGATTTGAACCAATCAGTTTGACTTGACTCATGTCTATGTCTCTTCTTTAATTTCCTACAAAATCATGAAATAATGCCAAAATTAGGGAGAGAGTATAAAAATCTCACAAATATATCCTAACTCATGAATCATAATATTAAGCAAGATTTAAATGAATGAGAGGATAAAAATGTTAAGTATGAGAGTTAAAATATCACATCAAAATGCTAGTTATCATTACACCCGTAGCATGTCACTTCTAATTTAGGCTTCGTTATTTGATTCTAACCCGGCTGCTTGCTCTTGGATTGGATCATCTTTTCTTCTTAAGCATTTTCTGAACTCAATTGACTAGTTCGGCGGTAATCTTGTCTTCATCTTTGGAATCCAGTTCATCTTCAAATTCAGATTTAGGTTGGTACTTGTTCGCGAAAACCCCGAACCCCCGCCACATAGATCCGCGCAAAGAAGAAATAAAACAAAAATATGAGTATGAGTTTCTAATCTAGATCTACACTAGATTTACAAAGAGGAAACCTTTTATACCTTCGATGCGTGCCCTTTTTTGTATCCCACTCGTCCAAGGAGATGCCTGATCTCAAGTTGTCAAAGTAGATAACTCTCTAGAAGTATCCACATGAACTAATTAGGTGGAGAAGACCAAACAATAGGTGTGCTAGCACCTAGATAGTGTT
Source organism: Zingiber officinale (assembly GCF_018446385.1). Classification (NCBI taxonomy): domain Eukaryota; kingdom Viridiplantae; phylum Streptophyta; class Magnoliopsida; order Zingiberales; family Zingiberaceae; genus Zingiber; species Zingiber officinale. The sequence goes on along the minus strand of NC_055989.1, from coordinate 61,320,062 downwards.
CGGCCAAGAGAGGAGAGGGAGAGCAAGGAGAGAGCTTGAGGAAGAAGAAGATGTAAATGACACTTGAATGAAAAATGAATTCATTCCCTTCACAAAAGTGGCCGACCACTTTCACAAAAGTGTAACCCCCATTTTGCATTAAGTGTGGCCATTAAAGAGATTTGTAACCTCCATGAGGTGGTACACACATGTGCTAAACATGATGATGTGGCACCTCATCATTAGCCACTTAATGCCAAGTCACAAATGATGTGGCATAAAGTCAAGTCAAACTTGACTCTTCCTCTTCCTCTCAAGTCAAGTCAAACTTGACTTAATCTCTCTCATGGTTGATCTAATCCAACCATTTAATTCAAGCCAATTTAATATAATGAATCTAATTCATTTAATTAAATTGATTCAATGAGTCATAATCTAAATTAGACTCATTGAACACATGAATCAACTTGAGCCCAACTCAATTAGCCCAATTAGGATTACTCTTAATCCAATTTGATTCATCAAATGAATCTAATCCACTAGATTCATCATATGAACCTAATATCCATCTAATTGTCCTTAGTGTGTGACAGTATAGGTTCTTTTGACGTTGGCAATGCCCCTAAACCCATTTAGGAGCATAAGTAATGAGCGGTATCTAGCAACACATCATTACTACCCAAGTTACAAGAATGTTGAGATCCAACATCACCTTGTGACTACTAATTGTGACTCCTCACAATATATGACAAGTGTCCTTCTATCCTAGACATCTAGATTGATCAATGTGAGGCATAGATCGTGTCATCCTCTGACCAATCTAAATCTTGAACTCCAAGTAGACTCACTAAATCAAATGAGCTCAATATCTTATATTGACTCATTTGGGCATGACCATGCACATCGTGGTCTCACTCTATCAAGAATATTGATGTCGCTCCCGTCATATAGGAGGGATAGATCCCATCTACATCACTCACATCCCTCTGCATAATTCGTTATATACCCAGTAATCGCCTTTATAGTCCACCCAATTACGGGTGACGTTTGACGAAACCAAAGTACATAACTCCTTATGTAGGGATCCATGGTGACTTCAGGTCCAAGGACTAGTAGTCATACTAATAGCCACATGAGAAAGTATATGACACTCATATAACGATCCATGATACTTTCTCATAGCGGGTCATTCAGTATACATTCTCCAATGCATACCCATGTGTCAACTTGATATCTCTATATCCATGACTTGTGAGATCAAGTCATCGAGTTGACCTACATGCTAGTCTTATTGCATTAACATTGTTCCTGAATGTTAATACTCGACTAGGAATGATTAAGAGTAGTGTTCGCTATATCATCTCACTATCGGTTCAACTAACCGATTGATATAGGTGAGAACCTTCTACTCAAGGACGTTATTATACTTAATTTATTTGGCACCAATACAAGTAAGTATAATAACCAAAAACTAAATGTCTTTATTTATATAAGAATATGATACAATAAGTCCATAATACAATCATCAAATGATTGGCTCTAGGGCTCTAACTAACACTTGGGCTTCACCTTCTTCTTTATGAGCTTTCCTGCAAGTGATGTAATACCTTTCTTGATCGAGTAGCATTAGTTTGTTCATACAATTCAAACTCAATAAATAACTCATTTAACCTAATAATTGAAAGATCCTTGGATATTTTTTGTAAGCATTTACCATCGATGCCCACATAGTATTCTTTGGAAAGGCGTTTAATGCATACCTTATTACATCACAATTCTCCACTTTCTATCCGATCTCATGGAGACCGTTGAGCAGATCTTGGATCCGAGAATGTAGCTGACTTGTCGATTCACCATCCTACATTTTAATATTATATAATTTATTTAAAAATAAATATTTCTTACATACCTAAGCATCAGAGGTTCCTTCGTGATGCTTGATCAATTTCTGCCAGAGATCATTTACGCTTATAAACAGACTGACTCGGTTTAGCACTTCTTTGATTAAGTCACACTATAGGGCCTCAGTAGCCTTTGCGTCTGCCTCGATCTTCCTTTTTATTGGTTTATCCCATTTGTCATAGGCGAGTGGTTTTCTATGTTTGATGGGGAGTGTAAATCTAGTTTGGATTATGATCTATGTCTCCACCTACTTCTTGAGGTGGTACTCCATCCGACCCTTCCAATATCTAAAATCCTCGCCAGAAAAAAGAGGTGGGCATGCCATACTATAGCCTTCTTGATGGACCATTTCAAATAAACCTCATAAAAGGAAAACAAAAAGAAGAATGTACCAAAACTTGGTCTTGGATTAGTAGTGCGGATGAAAATAAGGCAAAAAATCTGCTCAAGTGGTGTTGTACTAATTTTGAGAAAATTCAAAAAATTGACAAATTTATCAGGAGAGGATATTAGACCAATTATGATTTATGGAGAAAATTTCAAAATGAAAAAAGGCATAAGAATATTTTTTTACCAAAAAATGGACAAAAAAATAACAAAAAAGATTGCCCGAACGGTAGTTATACCATTTCAGAGTGCTCTGGCTCTGATACCAATTATAGAATCGTTGCGCTAGAGGGGATAAATAGCACTCATGGCTTTTCACATTTTTTGAAATTTGATCACGTAAACATGCAACGGAAATAAAGACAAAGGAGAAAGAAGAACACACAAGAACACAAGTCTTTTACTTAGTTCAGAGCCTGTAGCGACTCCTACTTCATTCACCACCCCCCTGGCCTCTAGCGCAACGATCCTACACCATGCGCCTGGTCCCTAGATCCCCTCCCGACACTTGGAGTGTGCTGACGTGGCTAGCTCTCTTGAGTTCATTCTGGAAGTTTATCTATGTCTGGGCGCCCAGACCCCTTGATAACCATGATTTTACTATATTATTTTGATTTATATATGCATGATTTGATGTTGATTTCATAGATTTAAATCATAGTTACATCACATTTTATGCATTGTATCGATTTTGGACTTAATTGTAAATTATTTTATTTTTGTGTTATTTGATGCTAATATTTGATTCTTATTTTGTAGGCATCAAAGGATCTTGGATTTGGATCTATTTGAACCGAATTTGTGCCCAAATCAGAGTTTAAATAAGAAGATCAAGCTGCAGAGCATTATAGACCGTTCATCAAAGATTGGATAGATCTGAACCATCCAGTGAAGATCTGGTCAATCCGACCTAAGGCAGAGTAGATCCAGACCCTTGATCAAGATCAGCAACTTTGGATAGGAGTTTGAGCGACTTTTCACTGTTGATCAAGACCCAAATTGCTCACAGCTGTCTGTTCAGATCTGGATATGATTTAAAACAGAGAAGCTACAATGTTCATGGTTGTCGATCTCCTCCGCAGCACAACGTTCGGGTCGCATGGCGTTCTCCGAGATTCTGACCCCATCTCTACTTCCAGATCCATTTTCCGGCAACTTCATCGGTGACGATGCTCTCAGATGCTTGCGACCAGCTTCCGGTGATCTGACCTCCCTCCAAGGCGTTCCTACTGCGAGAACTGTGTCCGCGAACCTCTGTTCTGCCGCACCTGATTTGGAGGTGTTCCTCCGATTAGGGGTTCCGCTTCCCATCAGTGAGCTTTTGCGGCATTCCTCCACTACTTCTGGACCAATCCCGATGACATTCCATCCATCATCTTCTCCACATCAGATCTGAGTTTGCAGTTCACAGATTGGCAGATTTCCTGAGTTGGATGGCTCTGATCTTTGTCGGCTTCGCTTGGAGAGGAGTTCGGTGAATCTGGTAAAGGTTGAGCTGAGTTTAGCTACTGAGATTGTCTTCCCCGATTGCTAAAGTGAGGTTTCATGGATGCTTCCTTGTGTGATGGCAAGGAGAAGTTGCCGAGTAGATTGGTTTGGTGTTGAGATGGATTAGGGTTTAATTTTTCCATTCTCTTTACTATTGATAGATTTAGATTTCAGTTTATGTTGTTGGATTCAGTAATCATAGTTCTTTTTAGTTTAATAGTTTTAATTCAAGTGTTTTGGGTGATTTAGTTTCAATTGATGTTTGAAATTATTCTTAAGTCTACTTTAGTTTAATTCGTAGCACTGTTGAGTAGCTAGTTTTTGTAGTTAAGATTTAAATGTTGCTTTAGATTGTATTCCATTTGTGTCTTGCTATTTTATTCTTAGTTTAAGTGAGTGTTGATGGTTTAATCACAATGTAAGGTGATAATGTGTTATGGGTTGATTATTAGCACCTAGTTAGATTTTCTGTATACATTAGATTAGTTTCTTAATTTCTATGCTTTTCATTTGTTAGATTTATATTCAAAGCTTAAGACCCCCATTTTCATATTAAAAATCCCAAAAATAGGAATAAAATATGATCCTAAGATTACATCCTACCGTTAGTTCCTCAAGAGATCGATCCTGGACTCGTTATTACAACATCATTGTGTAGTTAAGGGGTTCAGTGGAATATACATTGTTAATTTGATAAGTCTATTCGTGACACATCAATAATTTGCGGCTTATCAAATTTTGGCGTCGTTGCCGGGGAAACGTTGCTAGAATTGTTTGTTTGTTTTGGATTGTGAATAATTTTCTTTTTCTCAACTGTAGTTTCATTGATTTTATTGACTATCTACTGAATTTTGAGTGTGGATTTGCTTGCATGACTAGGTCTTCCTTTGCAACATTGCTTGAACTTGACCCAGAGATTAAGAGAACTTTTTGGGCCTTGAGGAAGCAAGCTAGGTCAGCAGCAACTTGTGAGAGCAGAATTTCAGATATGGATAATCAGATAACAGAAAGCAATCAAACCATGAAAGAGCTTGCAGCTCCATATGTGGCTTATAAGTATTCATGCATCACTTATCTAGATTTGGCAGGAGATTTTGAGCTTAGATCAGGACTTATTCATCTGCTTCCCAAATTTCAAGGTCTATCAGGAGAAGATCCCAACCGCCATCTGCATGAATTCCATGTGGGTTGTTCGACCATGAAACCACAGGGGATTTCAGAAGAAGACATTAAGTTGAGGGCTTTTCCATTTTCTTTGACGGGAGCAGCTAAAGACTGGTTATATTGCCTTCCAGCTGGATACATTACAATTTGGATTGATATGAAGAGAGCATTTTTGGAGAAATTTTTCCCAGCTTCTAGGACTGCAATTATTAGGAAGAGCATTTGTGGTATTCAGCAAGTAGTGAGAAGACTCTTTATGATTATTGGGAAAGATTCAAGAAGCTGTGTTCAAGTTGTCCACAACATCAAATTAGTGATCAGCTTCTTGTTCAGTATTTTTATGAAGGTCTACTTCCCATGGATAGAAGCATGATAGATGCTGCAGTTGGAGGAGCTTTAGTGAATAAGACTCCAAATCAAGCAAGAGAACTAATTTCAAATATGGCTGAAAATTCACAACAATTTGGGAGTAGAGCTCTTGGTACTAGAGTGGTTAATGAAACTCACTTGGTTTCAACTGAGCAATAAGAAATTAGAAATAATTTGCAAGAGTTGACCTCTCTAGTGAAGCAAATGGCATTGCAAAAGTCTTGTCACGTTTCAAATTTTCCTTTACCAATGATGAAATTGTGTGGAATTTATTCAAGCCAAGATCATTCTTCGGATTATTGTCCTAACTTACACCAAGATGAATTAGTGGCAGCCATCTCAAGACCTCAATATCAATCACACAAATATGATCCCAACTCTTCAACTTACAATCCAGGATGGAGGGATCACCCTAATTTGAGGTATGGGAATACATTTTATCAATAGCCACCACAGAATTAGATTGCTCAATCATCATTCCAGCATCAACAAAATTAGCATCATTTTTAGAGTCCTCCTGCAGTTCATTCTCAGCAGTTTCAGTAATATCAACAACCGCAATTTCAGTAAAACTTTAGCCAGAATCAACAATTTCAACCATTCCAGAATTTCCAGCAGTCACATAATGTGATCCAACCACAATTTCAGAACCCACAGAATTAACAAACAAATTTCCAGCAGATTCAGCTACTTGTGCAGAATTTCCAGCAGTCAAGTAATACAAATCAGCATCAATTTGAACTTGTACTGCCATCTTCTACAAGCCCAAGATCAATGCAACCTCAGCACAACTTTAGCAACTCAAAAATAGAAGATTTGATGTAGCAAATGTTGCAACAGCAGCAGTAAATGTTGCAACAGCAGCAGCAAATGACGCAACAGCAGCAGCATCAGCAGAGGACTAATACAGCACTGCAAAACATTGAAAGGCGGATTGGGTAGCTACCTAGTAATATTAATCAGATGCAGAACCAAGGATCTGGGCAGTTACCTTCATAACCGACTCCAAATCCTAAAGGAAATGTAAGTGCATTGTCTTTGCGAAGTGGTAAAACAATTCCAAAACCAAATCTGAATTTTTCAGCTGGATCACAGCAGAGTTTACCCAAACTAGCTGTAGATTCAACTTCACAAAGTTTTTAGAATTTTCCAGCAAATCCAGCGCAAATAGATTCAGCACAGAATGATATTTCTGGAGCTGAACAACAACAATTTACTCAACCTGCAACTTCAGAACTTACACAATCTGGTGGAGCATATTTTGGTTCAGAAGTTAATCCAACAGCAGCTAATAATTCAACTATAAATTCAGCACAGAATCTGGAGAAAATTATGAACCAGCAAGGAGTTGAGTCTTCCATTCCGTTACCTTTCCCTCAAAGAAATATACAACCAATAAAAAAGATGGAGGAAGAAAAGGCTAAAGAATATCAAGATTTGGTGAAATTGTTCATCAAGGTTGAAGTGAATGTGCCTTTGCTAACCATGACAAACAAATTCCTAAATATGCCAAATTCCTCAAGGAACTTTGTGTGCACAAGAAGAAATTGAAGGGAAATGAATTGATAAGTATGGGGGAAAATGTCTCAACATTACTTCAGCCAGTTCCTCAGAAATGTGAAGATCCAGGAGTTTTCACAGTGCCTTGTGTTATAGGAGATTGTATTTTTGAGGATGCGATGTTAGATCTTGGAGCTTCTATAAATGTGATGCCTAAATCAGTTTTTCAATCTTTAAGAATTGGACCTTTGCAGCCTACAGGTGTAGTAATTCAATTAGCTAACTGAAGTCAAGCACACCCAGCTGGAGTGATAGAAGATGTTTTGGTAAAAGTGAGGGAGTTAATTTTTCCTGCAGAGTTTTTGCATCTTAGACATGGAGGGTGATGTGCTTGCAAATATGTCTCCACTTATTCTTGGACGTCCATTCTTGAAAACAGCTAGAACAAAGATTGATGTACATGCAGGAACTCTTTCCATTGAGATAGGAGACACAGTAGTTCGGTTCAGCATTTTTGAGGCTATGAAGCATCCAAGAGAGGATCATTCTATTCTTAGCTTGGATATTTCAGAGGAGCTGGACAGCATGGATTTCTCTTCGGAAGTTGATTCAGATTCAGATTTTTTTGATGTTGGTCAAGGGAATGAATTGGTTTCATTGTTGGAGAATATCTTAGAAGTGGGAGTAGATGTGAGTTCAGAAGAATTATGCGTAAGGGATTGCTTAGGACTTCACATTACCCCTAGAATCGCCCAGAGAAGAAGAATTATGCATAGGGGATTGCTTAGGAGAAGCTCTACCCCTAGGATCACCTTCGGTTGACTAGATATAGGAGGAGTTGAAGCCATTACCTCAGCATTTGAAGTATGCCTATTTAGGAGAGAATCAGCAGCTACCTGCCATTATTGCTTAGAATTTGGAACCAGATCAGGAGGAAAGATTGTTAGAGATTCTGAGACAGCATAGAAAGGTCATTGGATGGACTCTGGCAGATATTCCTGGGATCAGTCTTTCTATTTGCATGCATAGGATCTATTTGGAGGAGGATATGAAGCTAGTGAGAAAGCCAAAGAGACAACTTAACCCTTTGATCTTGGACGTGGTAAAGAAAGAGGTGACTAGATTCTTACAGGCAGGCATTATTTATCCAATTTCTGACAGTAAATGGGTAAGTCTCATCCATGTGGTTCCGAAGAAGTCAGGGGTGACAGTGGTAGCTAATGAAGAGAACGAGTTGGTACCCACGAGAGTGAAGAATTCTTGGAGAGTCCGTGTGGACTACAGGAAGCAAAATCAAGCAAGTCGAAAGGATCATTATCCACTTCCTTTTATTGATCAGATGTTGGAGAGATTGGCAGGTAAATCACATTATTGTTTCCTTGATGGTTATACTGGTTATTTTCAAATTTGCATCGACCCAGAGGACCAGGAGAAGACTACCTTCACCTACCCTTTCGGGACATTCGTATATTGTAGGATGTCATTCAGACTGTGCAATGCTCCAAGGACTTTTCAGCGATGTATGGTGAGTATTTTTGGTGATTTGTTAGAGCATTGCATGGAAGTATTTATGGATGATTTTTCTATTTATGGCTCGTCTTTTGATGCATGTTTGGAAAATTTGTCTCGAGTTTTGAGTAGATGTATCGACACTGATTTGGTTTTGAATTTTGAAAAGTGTCACTTTATGGTATAGCATGACATAGTTTTAAGACATATAGTTTCTAGGAAGGGCATTGAAGTAGATCCTGCTAAAGTTAGCGCTATATCTTCTTTATCTTACCCCGCATGTATGTGGGAGGTTCGAGCTTTTCTTGGCCATGCAGGATTCTACAGGAGATTTATTAGGGACTTCAGTAAAATTGCTCTACCCTTATCTTAGTTGCTTCAGAAGGATGTTATGTTTGATTTCGATTAGAGGTTTAAAGAGGCTTTTGACATATTGAAGGAGGCTCTTACTTCAGCACCTATCATCAGACCCCCAGATTGGTCCTTACCTTTTGAGTTGATGTGTGATGCCTCAGACTATGCAGTGGGAGCTATACTTGCATAGAGAGTGGATGGAGCACCACACGTTATTTGCTACGCTTCCAAGACTTTAGATTCAGCTCAAGCAAACTACACCATGACAGAAAAAGAGCTTCTTTCTATTGTTTTTGCTTTAGATAAGTTCAGATCATATTTACTTTGTTCTCATGTGATTATTTTTTCTGATCATGCAACCTTGAAATATCTCCTCAAGAAGCCTGGCACAAAACCTAGGTTGATCAGATGGATACTTCTGCTTCAAGAATTCGACGTAGAGATACGTGATAGGAGCGGGAAGGAGAACTTGGTTGCAGATCACTTGAGCAGAATTGAAGGAGACTTAGATCGTACAGCTATTGATGATGATTTTAGAGATGAGCAGCTTCTACAGTTGCAAGGTGAGTCACTATGGTATGCGGATCTAGTTAATTTCTTGGTAGCACATGCTTATCCCAAACGATTTTTGAAAGCTCAAAAAGATAAATTAAAAAGTGATTCAAAATTCTATGTTTGGGATGATCCTTATCTGTGGAAGTTTTGTAGTGATCAGATCATTAGGAGATACATATCTGACTTTGAGTTTCAGTCTGTACTTACTTTTTGTCATTCTTTTGAGTGTGGAGGATATTATGGACCACAATGAACTGCTAGGAAAGTATTAGAATGTGGTTTGTACTGGCCTACCCTTTTTTGTGATGCTTATGCTTTTTATCGATCATGTGATAGGTGTCAACGAACTGGGAACATAGGACTTAGAAATGAAATGCCTCAACAATTTATATTATTTTGTGAGATTTTTGATGTTTGGGGTATTGACTTTATGGGTCCATTTCCTGTCTCTTGTGGATTTGCATATATTTTATTGGCAGTTGATTATGTTTCCAAATGGGTGGAGGTCATTTTCACTCGGACTGATGACTCTTCAGTTGTTGTTAGTTTTGTCAGGTCTCACATATTTTGCAGGTTTGGAGTACCCAAGGTGATCATCAGTGATCAAGGGTCACATTTTTGTAATAGACATATGAAAGCTTTGCTACATAAGTATGGGGTTATACACAAAGTTTCTACATCCTATCACCCTCAAACAAATGGGCAAGCAGAAGTGTCTAACAGGGAGGTGAAATCAATTCTTGAAAAGACTGTGAGACCGAATAAGAAGGATTAGAGCAAAAGAATTGAAGATGCACTATGTGCTTATAGGACTGCTTTCAAGACCCCTATAGGAATGTCTCCATACGGGATTGTGTATGGAAAAGCTTGTCATCTACCCGTGGAGATTGAGCATAGGGGGTATTTGGCGGTTAAAGTATGCAACTTTAATTGTGACACGGTTGGAGAAGAAAGAAAATTGCAACTTCAAGAACTTGAAGAGATTAGATTGGAAGCCTATGAGAACTTACGGATTTATAAAGAAAAGACCAAGAGGTTTCATGACAAACAAATTGAGGTGAAAGAATTCCAAATTGGTGACAAAGTACTTCTATATCGATCTCATCTCAAATTGATTAAAGGTAAGTTGAGATTTAGATGGGAAGGACCTTTTTGTGTTACTAATGTTTTCTCTTATGGAGTGGTTGAGATTCAGGATTTGTCTACTGGCCGGATTCTTAAAGTAAATGGACATAGGCTTAAGAAGTTCCATGAAGGAGTTAATGGTTTGGTGGTGGAAGAAATGGACCATATTGATGCCATCTACCCGAATTAGAGGGGAGTTTCACTCTATCTTTAGTTCTTTGAAGATGAATAAATTTTAGGGATCTAGTAGTCATTTTATTTCTTTAGATAAGCTTTCGATATCATTTTGAATTCTCTTTTTGCATTAATAAATTTTTAGTTTCATTATGCATGGTTATTATTTCGGACTTTTGGTTTTATGTTCATGGTAGTTACCATTTCTTTGAGTTTGGTAGTCTTTGTTTAGGAATAAATGGTACTTCCTCTTTTTGACAATTCTGTGTATCATTTTTAGAGATTTGAAAACAAATGTTAAATTTGATTATCAAGTTTAAAGACTTTTTGGCATGAATGAACTCTAGAATTGCATGAGGTTGATACTAGTGATGAATTCTTGATTGATGGAATGATATGATAACTTTTATTTACCTAGTGAGGTTTGAGCCTATGTTAGTGTTGCACTTGTAGCTCATTTCACTCTAGAACTTGCTTTAAATCTGATTAATACCACTAGAGCAGTATTGAGTCATTTTTATGAAATTTACTCCATTATCATTTTGCCCTCACCTATTTTTGCTATTTTTCTTGTCATGCACCATCATATCTTTGTTCTTTTCTCATGTCTTTCTTCTTTGGATGTGGTTAGCTTGGATGATATGTGATGATTTTATTTTGGTCGGGACGGACAAAAGATTAAGTGTGGGGGAGGTGTTTAGTTTTTGATTGAGTTCTTTTGTTTTGGTGGAGAAAGTTAATCATGCAGGAATAAAGGAAGCTTAGTGGATTAAGTTTGCTGTGTGTTTGTTCTAATTATTGATACATTTGATTGTGAGAAGGAGTATTGGATTAGATTGGAATTCCTGGAGCTGTGGAAATCTGCAGATATTCAAGTGCAGAGCTAAAAAATGAGGTGCATTTTGTATCAGATGTGGTGGAAGCTTAGTTGAAATTTAAGAAGATGCTGAAACAAATGGCATGCTTCATTTTATGGCATCTACAGAGCAGATTCTTCACTGCTAAGTGAAATAAGGTTAATGCTGATAATTGCTGTTTAAATCTGTAAGTTCTTTAAGAAACGATGGAATGTTATGGAGAAACATGGAACTTGATCACTGTTGGGAAGCTGGAATAATTAGTGTATCAAATCTATCAAAATAATGAGAAAATACAAAGAAGATCCTGCATCCACAGTGAAAAATGGTATTACATTACTTACCATGTCTTTAAAAATTGTGTTGGACAGCATGTTGAAAGTATCGAATTGCTAAAAATATTCCAGATCAAGATTTGAAATTTTATTGATGTGCACCATTCCACTCATGAATTATTTGAATGGAGTATCATTTACTTGGAAGAGTTGAAGAAAAGGGCAGCAAATTGGTACTTTAAACAGCGAGGTAAAAATGTAGAATAGAATTCAGAAACAAATGAAAACAAATGTGTGCAACTCCTTCATTATCAACCCTTGAAACCCTTGGGGAATTAATTGAACCTCTTGAATTTCCAGCAGCATTCGTTGCTTATCTCCTTTCCATTCTTTTCAAACCTGCTGGATAGAATTCTAATGGTATCAAAAGTGCAGAATTCTGAATTTGCAGTAAGCTTTCTAATTGATTTTGTAAGTTGAAACAAGATGGAAATCGAGCTATTGCTTGATTTAATGATTGTAAAAGTTCTATGGGAATAATTGATGAAGCTTGAAGTGAGAAAGTAGTAACATCAGATGAGGATATTAAGTGTACAAATCTGAAATTCAGAATTCAGTGAGATGCAGAATTGAGCAGCTTTGAAAAGAATTGGAAAGCTGTGCAGTTTGGAATGAATGGAGTATCAAAATGTTAGAAATGATATCAAGGAAAGGATAATCTTAGATGAAGTTTTGTAACGTGAAGAAACAAATGGAATGTTGGCATCAATAGCTTTTAACAAGATTAATTTTAATAGTGCACAAATGAAATAGTAATGACAGTTTACAGCAGTGAAGGATGATACTGGATGCAGGAAGAAGAAATAAAAGGAAACAGTGATGGTTGATTGGGTTGTGAAGTGATACTTAATTCAAGGAAAACAACTGCAGATCTGAAATGGAATAATGAAGATAAAAGAGTATGTTTGCTGAAAAGACAGAAATTTATAGAGAAGTAGCAACTTGGAAGTGCAGATTCTACAGGATGAATTGGGCAATTTCTGTGCCAAATTGGGATGAGAGTTGTGTTGAGCAAGAGCTATTGGAAATGGAAGGCTTTCAAATATGCATTGTAAAGGGTCTGAAGAGGCAAGATAAAGAAGTATTGAAGTTTCTTGAGGCTAAGCAGTGGCATTTGGTACAAAGACCAGAATGTGCAGAAATGGAATTAGCAGTGGTTGTGCAGAATGAAATCAAGGCCATTGGTTCATTAAAACAAAAAAATTTGAAACTCAGCTGCTAATCTAGTATTGACAAAGGATTATCTTGCTTCTCCAGAGCTACAAGATTTTTAGACAAGGAATTTGATACCAAACAAGGAAATAAAGCTGAAAGCTGAAGATAATCAAATCAGTAGCTTGGGTTTGGACTGTTATTGCAGCAAGAGAAAAATCAAAATTAGAGCTGTAATTTTGTGTTATTGCAAGAGAAGAGGTTAAGTTTTGTAGTAGGTCAATTGTAGAAGAGGATGTGAAGACAAAAAGAAGTGAGCGTTAGTAATTGAAACTGCAACCTGATTTGAAGGCTAGCCAGTTTTGTGCCAAAGGTAAATTGTTGATTAGTGCCAAGACTTCTTGCTATTCTAATCTATAATGAGTGGAAGTTAAATCATGTTGATTCCTTATTAAATGTGTTATCTTCCAAGGCTTACTAACTAGGAAAATCTGGCTGAAGTGATTGAAACAGAATCAACACACTAAGACAGTTCATAATACCACTGTGCAATAGTTATAAGTCATCAGGATTTTAATGAGTTGATAAGGAATGGGTGAAATTTAGATCACATGATGAACCAAATCAAGGAATCTCAGTTTCAATTGGGAATTTTTGAAGAATCTGCAGTCAAGAATTGCCAAAAACAGAATTTATTTGCTATTGAACAAGAGTAGAGAGATTGGTTCTGTAATGGAGGATTTAAGGATGAGGAAAAAATATATAATGCTCTTTGATCTGCACTAATGGAAAAGCTGAATGCCAGGAATGAAATTGGAATTGTAGGACGTGTGCAGATTGGTACGGTTTCAGATTAAATCAGTAACAAAATGCAGTAAAATAAGGAATGCAGAATTTTATGCTTTGCCGGAATTGAACATCACATAGCATTCTAGTTCCATGTCTTCCACCACAAGTTAAAACTTGTTTTCTTCTTTGCTTGATCAAAATGGATTCTTTCATTTACATCTGAATTGCTCTCTTTCCCAATGGTTATAAATTTTCGTGATTGTGCTTCTTGATATCTGTGATGGAGGTAAAAATTAGATGAGAAGCAAGCTTATGGTAGTGAATTTGCTATGAGTAGCTTGAGTAATCTCCACCATTGCAAGTATTGAGATTAGGATGAGAGCCACTTCAAATTACCTTGTGAGGATTAGAAATGCTATCATTTTCATTTTATTCATGATGGATGAAATTTATTAAGTGTTGAGCCAAGGTAAAAATAGAGATCATGAATGTTTGAGTTTATGAAACTTGATAATTACATGTAACTTCCTTTTACTTTCTATTGGGCATGATCAAGAATAGGTAGGAGGAGGTACCATCTTAGTTGTTATTTGAGTTGGCTTACTTGCACTAGGCGTGCAAGAATAAGTGTGGGGGATTTGATAAGCTACGATTAGATACATTATTTTTGGGTTAATATTTGGTGTTCTTTATATATTTGCACATGTTAAATTTCAATTTTGATCATGTTTCCCCAAACAAGGTTTTTATGAGCTTTATGTTATTTTCCCTTTTAATGCATGATTTATTCCTCATTATGTGAATTTGGTCTTGTAGGGTACTAATGGATTCATGTTTCAAGTGGAGGTTGGTCCATCTAGCCAAATGAAGTAGTGCAAAACCCTTATTGGGCTCAACTGAACCTGGACTCAATTGATTTCAATGGAGCCTAAACCCAAGTTAGGTCGCACATGAGCCTTATCTGAACTTAGGTCTCAATTGGAAAAAAAAACCCTAAGTATAAAATGGAAATCTGGCACCGTGAACAGTGAGCTTGCGCTACTATTCATCATGTCGTTTCTCGCGACGACGTGTCGCTTGCTCCTCCCTGCATCCAGATCTGTGATTCAGCTTGTCCTCATCGGCGTGGAGGTTTCTAGCATCTGGTGTCCATCTTTCGATCATCTGGCATCACTCGCGGGTGCAGATCGTTGGCGATTCACTGTTTCTGCGAACTGCAAGCTTCCTCTCGGGTTGGAGGCGTTCCTCCGATTTGAGCTTCCGCTCCTCTACAGAACCATCAGAGGCATTCCTCCGATGATTCTGGACCAATTTCGACAGCACTACACCATTCCTAGCTTCCTTTTCAGCTCTCAATTCCAGCGCCAGTGAACCCAGCAGGCGCGACAGCAAACAATATCCACATTCTGAACTCGCTGAAGATCTTGTGAGCTGATTTAGGTGAATCTGAGTTCATCTCGAAGCTCGGGATCACCATTCTGACTTCTGTTGGAGCGTTCTCTGTAGATCCTTGTGTGACAGCAAGGAGAAGATAATTTTGGTCCGAGATTTGGGTTGTAGGGATGTTTAGCTTCTTAGCAGTTTGTTTCTTAGTTTAGATTTTCTTGTTCCTAAAAATTTTGTTACTGAATTTGCTCGTTCATAACTTAGATTCGTTTGTAGTTCCATTCTTATGCATGAAACTATTTTTTTTATTTCTGTTCTTTCATGTTCTATCTTGCTCTGTTTGTACAGAGTTACTACTGTAATTCTGTTTCCTTTGTTTGTGATTAGTAATTTCTGTTAAAGTCATTTGATGGATGATAAGTTAGTTAGCTTAATAGAGTAGTTAATTTCTATAGTGATCAGTAAGGTGTCGTGTTAAGCTCGTGTTTTGTTTTTAATCTGCAATGAAGTGAGCTGAAATTCTGCGCTTAGGTTATCTGCAGGTGAGTTTAGATGGTTAAGTTGAATCAATTTTATGATAATTTTGGGTAGTTTAAGATCAGTTTCTAGAAAGCTTAATTTAGAATTAGAAAGATTTAATAATTTCAATTTGGTTGAGTTTCATTTAAAGTAAGAGTGGTTGAAGTTTTGTTCCTCTTATGTGTTTAGAAGTCATTTTTGCAATAGGGTAGATGAGAATGTTTGCAATTTGATTTTTAGTAGAAGATTTCATTTTAAAGTCAAGCCCCATTTCATAACTTGAAAACCCAAAACAAGTGTTCGAATCCGAAACAAACACGATTCTAGCATGCTCCTTGAAAAATTTGACTCGAGCCTTATACTAAAACATTTCTTTGTGTAGTTGTGGGTTTTTGATCTTAACATTAATTTGGGAGTTTATTTATGGCATCCATTTGGATAGCTGCCACCCCTCCAGGCGCCTGGACCGTTGACGTGGGTCGGCCAGTCATTGTGCTCCAACTTAGCGTGATGAAGAGATTTTGCTTGTCCGAGTGCCTGAAGCAACTTTGGGCACTCGAACCGCCTGGGTACCTGGCCAGGCACTCGCTTGGGGCACTCCCTCGTTGCAACTTACGCTTGCGCTTGGAGCAACTTTGGGCGCTCGGACGTCTAAGTGCCTGGAGCAACTTCGGGTGCCCGGAGTTCCGAGCGCTCAGATAAGCTCCGGGTGCTTGGAGCACTGTTTTTCAGCCAGCCTTTGCTTTCAACCACCTGTATCACAGAATTATAAAGACAAGCAATAACATGAAAAGTAAAGTGATTTTCAACAGTCTTCGGACTGTCTAATCCTGACTTTGAGTTTTACTGAAAATTTAGGTCGGACTGACTCATAATGTTCCCTCTTTATGGAACGCATCATCACCTACTCATCTCAAGAAAGATTACCTTTTACCTAACTGGTCCTCCAGACCATCTAAACTTTTATCTAACATTTGAGACCTTGAGACTTTCACCTAGTGTCCTCGGCCCTAGGATTTATCGCTTGGTGTCCGTGACCCCCAATACTTTCACCTAGTGTCCTTGACCCTAGGATTTCACTCAACGTCCTCGATCTGCCAAGTCTTTGTCCAATCCAACGGACCAGGACTTTGTTGCCTAACTACAGTTAGGACTTTTCCACCTTTTGCCTATCCTCAACTAGGACTTTCACTTTGCTTAAGATCACTTAGAACTTTCCTACATACTTAATTCAACTCGCTAGATCACAACACAGCTTAACTTTAAACTTTTGCCAATATCAAAACATAGGCTTGATTAGCCAAGATCATAACACAGCTTTACTTTCGCTTATCTTCCACTACTCTCCTCTTTGTTAAAGTTCTAGCCCCCTTATATAGGACCTCTCAGCTTACCTACAATGAATAACCAAATTATTATCATTTAATGCTGGGTTTAATATTACCATTAATGGGTTTAATGTCTTCATTAATGTCTAGACATTATGGAATCATTATTAATGGGTTTAATGTAGTCATTGATGCCAAGATGTTACGAAATCACCATTAATGAGTTTAATGTCTCCATTAATGTTGAGATGTTACGGAATCACTATTAATTTTATATTAATGCTTCTATTACACTCTTGGGCAGGTAGCAAAAAGAGATTCAGGTAGCAAAACATTGGTTCATTCTATTGGGAAAAATTTACCTCGACCGATTCGACATTTGACGCGCGCAGGTTGTGCTCACACACAAGTCAACTTGGTTCAGTGCAAATCCAAGTCCTGGATTTGCACCCCCGGCTCTATACACCCATGTGTGTGAGAGAGTTTCTCCCCATACATATGTCCACATCATCAATGCATGTGCCATAATTTAAACCAACAATAAAGCCAAGAGACTCCTAATGTGGGACTAAAAATTCATGCACAATAGAGTCTCTTCTTCTCCACCTCTTTATTCCATTCACATTTCCAACAATCCTCTACATGAATGAAATATAGGATATGTGATAGCATTCAATAGTTGAGTCAAGTATAGGATAGGTAGGTTTTACCTTTTAAACCTTTCCTTGTGAAGATCTATTTGCATACTCGCTGACAGTAGGCATGATGTCCTTGAACTGTTCTGTCATCTGTGTTAGCATTGACATATCTCGCCCATGACTCTCACTGATACAATTCAATTATCATGAGTGTATTCATTCTTGGTCGTGAGAACGCCTATTTCTGTGAGAAGCTTTAAGAATTATGCCTCCAATTCTCTTCGAAGCGGTCCCACTTCTTTCTCATATAAGTGATCCCTCAAAAGTAGTCATCTACTCTTCTTGATCATTAAAAGTCCAATAGCTTATCCTAGTCTAGTCACTATTTTATTGGGTTATCTCCCATAGTGTATCTAGTCAATGTAAATTTGTTGTCCCTTTGAACCTAGTTCTTAAGATCTCCAGTCAGCATAGGTTAGATGTCCTCTGTACTGATCGTTGATAATGGCATAGAAGTCATTCCTCGTGATGAGATTGTAACTAACTCTTGATTTAACCCTTTGGTTAGTGGATCTATTAGGTTATCCTTTGACTTCACATAGTCAATAGTGATAACTCCCGTGGAGAGTAGTTATCTAATGGTATTATATCTACAACATATATGTCTAGACTTACCATTATACAGATGACTCTATGTCCAACCAATTGTTTATTGACTATCACAATGTATGAAAATTACCGATACAGGTTTCATCCATCTCAAAATATCTTCTAAGAATTATCATAGCCCTTTAGTCTCTTTAACATATTTGTCGAGAGCTGCAAACTCTGATTCCATTGTTGATATGGTTATTATGATTTTCTTAGAAGATTCCCATGAAATGGATGCACCTTCTAGAGAGAATACATATTCACTCATAAACTTAGAGTTTTTAATGTCAGATATTCAACTCACATCATTGCATCCTTTGATCATAGTAGGATATTTCATATAGTGCACTCCATATTCACGAGTATACCTCAAGTACCTCAGTACTCTTGTTATCCCTTTCCAATGTTCAACACCGGGATTACTCATGTATTTACTCAGTTTATTTAGTACGTAGGGCAAGTCTAGTCGTGTATAACTCATCAGGTACATCAGAATTCCAATTATTCGGGAATACTCTATCTGAGAGATACGTTCAACTTAATTTTTTAATAGATGTTGGCTCATATCTATTGGCGTTCATGCCAACGCAGTATCACCTTTGATGAATTTTTCAAGAATCTTATCCACGTAATGAGATTAACTAAGAACAAACTCTTCTATTATTCTAAAAATTTTGATTCATAGAATCACACCAACTAAACTCATATCTTTCATGTCAAATCTTAAGTTCAACATATCTTTATTAGATTTGATTATCTTATCATTAGTGTCAATGATAAGTATGTTATCACATTCATTGATTTTGAATCAATATTCTTTCATGGCATTATTAAATTTCTTATGTCATTACTTTGGTGATTGTTTCAAGCCATATAATAACTTCACCAATCTACAAACCTTGGTTTTCTATCATGGTGCAGAAAATTCTTCAAAGTATTCCATATAAATTTTCTCTTCTAAATTCCTAATTAGAAAGACTGTCTTTACATTCATCTGATGTATTTTTAAGTTTCATAGAGCGATAATAGCTAAAACACTCTAATGGAAGTTATTCTCGACACCAGAGAATAAGTTTCAAAATAATCAAAGTCTTCTCATTGTCGGATCCTTTGATTATCAATATGGCCTTTTACTCATCAGTTGTCTCATCTAACTTTATTTCTTTTTGAAGATCCACGTGTAACCTAGTGGTTTACTTCCTAGAGGAAGATTCATAAGTTCCCAAGTGTGATTTTACAAGATAAATTATATCTCAGATGTAATTGCCTCTCTCCAGTGATGCCCATCAGAAGAGCTTACTACTTTTGAATAACTATGGGGCTCACTTTCCAATATAAAAGTGATAAAATCTATTCTATAGAATTTTTCAGCTCTTTTACTCCGTGTAAGCTCAACCTCGACTGGTTCCTCATAATCTTCTTCTTCTTCTTATATTTCATATGCTTATTTGAGGAGCTAGCTTCCTTTCGGGCCTTATATGAAAATGCATGCTCGAAGAATGAGATATTTCTTGATTCTATTATCGAGTTCTTGTGTATATATGGTATTTGTGACTCATACAAAAAAAAATTTGATGCACACTGTTGTTATGTGCATATCCAATAAATATGTAATTAACAGTCTTTGATTCTATCTTAATGCTTTTCAAATTAGGTACTAAAATTTTAGTATGACACCCTCACATTCATAAATATTTATAGGACGGTTGTGTTCCATTCTACAACTCATAAGGGCTCTTATCTATTTTTTCTGGGGCACCTTATTTAAAAGGTAATTAGCTATTAACACCCCCCCCCCCCCCCCCCACATGAACTCTGGCAGCCCATAACTTAATAAAAGAGCGTTCATCATCTCCTTTAGAGTGTGGTTCTTCCATTTTGAGTTTTGGTTGTGCTCGACCATGTTGCTTTTCACAATAGTCTGAGAGGATAATTTCCCCTCCGAACTCTTGTTGTTTTCTTCAATTTGAACTCTAACCACGAGTTCTTCCACATTCATCTCCTTCTATTTGTGCTTCAAGTAGTTCTTGAAGCCCTTCCAGCCAAGAGGTAGCTTCTCAATGATAGCAGCCACTTGGAAGATTTCACTCAGAACCCTTCTGAGTGGATCTTGTGCAAGATCACCTAAACCCCCTGAACTTGGTTGATCACCGTCTTAGAGTCAACTATCTTGTAGTTCAAAAATTGGCCCACAATGAATTTCTTGGCCCCCGCATTCCCCATCTTGTACTTCTTGTCCAAAGACTCCCACAACTCCTTAGCCGTTATCTTTATACTATACATAATGTATAGCAAGTTGGCAAGGTAGTTGAGGATGTAATTTCGACAAAGGAACTCAGAATGAATGGATGCTTCCATTGTACTGATGTATGAACATCAGCATCCTCAGCATGCTTGGGAGGGTCTTTGGTCAAGAACTGAGTCAGATTAAGTGTGGTCAAGTAGAAGAGCATCTTCTGCTATCACTTCTTAAAGTTCATCTAGTGAACTTCTCTGGCCTTTCCCGGTGGTCGATTGACACAGTTCCAATCGGGGTGTAGGGGGCCTTCATGTGTTGAGTTTATTGTACCTCAATACTTTATTCTATTATCATCTCAATAGAACCGAGGCTATTTTAAGATTGTTGGATAATCTATCAGAGATTTTGGAGAAAAAAATACTGAATTAAAATTATACAAAATCAATTTTAACTTATCTATTGCGATGATCTGAGCGGATAATCTTAAGCTGCCAGCGAGGGCTAGTTTTGCCAAGCTTTCAATGGTCTGAGTTACAGAGTCAATGCAATGCACAGCCGAATCGAGAAAGGAATTCATCAAGGAAGATGTTGAGGCCTACGCTTAACGCAATTTTCTTAAAACAGATTCACCTCACCTCCTGCTGTTCTTCGAGGCTCTCTTGGGTCATTTATTTCTTAGGATACAACGGTAGAACAATGTACACAATCAAGTATTGGTTGTTCATCGTAACTGATAATGCACCTTAATGCTATCATGAGTAGTTCAACTGAGTGGATGCATGATTGAGAGAAAAAAAATTGGGGAACGATGATGGAGGAATTCTTTTGCTATTTCTCTCGCTTTCACTTTTGCTTATCTTTCATTACTCTCCTCTTTGCTCAAGATCCAATCTCCTTATATAGAGCTCTCACCTTACCTACAATGAATGGCCAAATTATGGTCATTTAATGTTGGATTTAATGTCACCATTAATGGATTTAATGTCTTTATTAATATCGAGATGTTACAGAATCATTATTAATGGGTTTAATGTAGCCATTAATGCTGAGATATTATGAAATCACCATTATTGAGTTTAATATCGCTATTAATGTCAAGATGTTATAGAATTTCCATTAATTTCATATTAATGCTTCCGTTATACTCTTGAGCAAATAACAAAAAGAGATTCAGGTGGAAAAATATTGGTTCATTCTTTTGGACAAATTTTACCTCGACTGGTCCAGCATTTGACCCATGCAGGTTATGCTCGCACACAAATCAACTTGGCTCAGTGCAAATTCGGGCCCTAGATTTACAACCCCTACACACACGCATGAGAAAGAGTTTCTCCTCATACATATGTCCACAACATCAATGTATTTGCTATAATTTAAACCAACAATAAAGCCAAGAGACTCCCAATGTGGAACTAAAAACTCATGTATAATAGAGTCTCTTCTTCTCCACATCTTTATTATATTCACATTTCTAACACATAGTCCCAAGGTTGAGCCATCGTATTGTTTGGAGCAAAAAGATAATATCGCTCACCCCATGCAACCCGGTATCATCGACCCCATGGTAAAATGCATGTATCTAAATCATAGGGGGCATTTTGCCCTAGCGCAATGACCCTTTATACGGGGGAGATCAAGCAACCAACGAGACATTTTTCACCTATTAAGAATTAATCACAAGACTTATTGGACTAAACACTTTTACATGTACCAATTGCGCCAATCTGTAGGAGTCATGCCTTTATTTTGATGAGATGATGATTGATGGGCTACAATCCTAATCATCTTGATAATGAATTTCATTAACGAATAAATTTTTTTTAATAAACGGTTGATCTAAGAATACTGGACTAATAAACTGTCCACTATAAGTGCTTCTCGATTTATTTTAATGATTAATAAAAAATTTATATGGGACCAGATCGATCATCCCTAAAATATTTATAAAATTTAACAATGGATTTCATTAAAGAAGGAAGAAGGGGAAGCAAATGTAACAAGTATAAGAGCCCAAGGGAGGGCTAAGGGGAGACTTTTTCTACCTTATTTAAACATCATAGGGCTTTGCCAGATGATTTTGATGCCAGTGGACAGGATCTTCACATTTGGACGTGCGAGCAAGAGAAACTTGGAGTTCATAATTCGACCAAAATAATATGCATGTATTTCATTTTAGCAACTCAAAATCTTTCGATAGCAAAACCAACTTGCTTTTGATGTTTCGTAAAAGTGATTAGACACTCAAATGGATGTTTAAATTCATTGATTTACTAATGTAGCTGCTTGCAAGATAGAAGATGATTGAACTTGTTGAGTTTATAGGATGGCCAAGTATAATGTCTGTTTATACGATGATGGAACATGATGCTTGTTTATATAATGATCAAACATGATGCTAGTTTATCAGACAATAAAATGAAATAATATTTTTTTTGTAAGCTCCGCTCGTGGTGTAAAGAATCGGGAATGAATTCTAAGCCCACCACTTTACTTGGGGTTTTCCATTTCAAATTATTTAGGAATGATTCCAAAATTTTTATTCCCAAATCCATTAACCAAATATCTTTTTTCATTCCCTCATTCTCAAAATCCTAAACCAAACGCCACCTTAGAAATTGATAGAGAGAGAGAGAGAGAGAGAGAGCGAGAGAGCAAGAATAGAAGGTTTGAGAGAGGGCTTAGAGCAAAGAATGTCAAGGGAAGATAATTGGTCAAAGGAAGAAGTTGGAATTGGAGGATGATTTTAGGATTTCAATTTCACTATGATGCTAATTAATGTCCCTATGTATTATTCATCTCCTTACCTCTATGCTTACACTCATGTAAGGATTCTAACTAAATTATTGGCATGAACCCGTGAAGGTTCTATCAGAGTGTTTATAGTATTTTTGTAACGCCCGCCCTCCCTGCTAACCCTAAGGGACGGGGCTACGATACTCTATGTACAATTTTTTTTTTTTTTTTAAAACAGCGGAAGACTTAAAATAATTCTCTTAGTTTAATAAAAACTTTTCTTTTGTTTTCCCTTTCATCAAATCCGAACTACACTACCATGACCTCAATAACATGATATCAAAATTAGTAGAAACATAACATCAAGTCACACATACGGTACTACAATTCATGATACCAAAGCATAGTTCTTTAAAAGTTTTTTTTTTTAAAGCAGGTTCTTATTTGGTTGCCTAGCCACTGCCACACACATCTCCTTGCCTCTCCTGCTGCTCCTCTAGCTCATCCAGCTTTTTCCTTTATCTGTGGTACAAGGACAGTAAGCTGTGAGCACTCATGGCTCAGTAAGTTCCTTTCCTACTCACCAAAACTGAAAATCATAGTATAATCAAAGAATGTCTCAACATGGCATCATTTCAACTAGTCATGACATAATGTAACATACTCTTTTAAGCATATCATGCAACATGAAGAAATCATAACTAGTCATGGCATATCATAACGTAAAGCATAGCATGAAGTATAACATAATCGTATCTAATCATGGCATATCGTCATAAGGAGTCATGGCATATCCTACACATGGGCATATCATGGAACATAACATAATCATATCTAACCATGGCATATCATAAATCATCATAAGGTATATGCAATATGATTTTGAAAAACATGTATCCGAAAAACATGTGTATGTTTCATGATCTTTAAAACCATTTCTTCTTACAAATATACTTGAACATAATCTCAACTTAAAGGGGATCCCGGCTATGTACCACTTACATATTGCGCGCAACCTATGTAGGTCCAAGGTAGCAAGTCTTGAACCCTACAAGGCAACATACTAGGCCCGAGTCTTACTCCATCGACCTAGGGGCACTTAGGAGCCCATCCCTAATGAGGTCTGAGTCTTATTCCATCGACCCCGGGGCGCTTATGGAGCCCACCCTTGGTACAAGCCATATAAAGTAAAGTACATGCATCACTTAGGCACACATCCTATCATAAAAGTATGCATCACTTAGGCATACATCATGTCATAAAAGTATGCATCACTTAGGCATACATCATATCATAAAGGTATGCATCACTTAGGCATACATCATGTCATAAAGGTATGCATCACTTAGGCATACATCATACCATAAAAGTATGCATCACTTAGGCATACATCATATCATAACAATATGCATCACTTAGGCATAGATCATCAAAACATGCATATCTTAAGCATAAAGCATATCATCAAGCATGCATAATTTAACCACATAGCATATCATGAAAGCATGCATATTTTAAGCACTAAACATAGCATCAAAGCATGCATAATTTAACCACATATCATAACATAAGCATGCATATTTTCAGCTCATATCATATCATCAAAGCATGTAAAATTTACCCACATATCATAACATAAAGCATGCATATTTTGAACTCATAACATATCGTAGAAATTCTCATCTTGTATAGCTCACAAGCATACATGTCTAAGCATAAAAGTGTATCATGTGCTCATCCAATCATAAGGAACAATGTAACATGATTAATTTGGGTACTAAGCTTCCTAATCCTTTGGGTTCTTATCTTG
The DNA here is from genome assembly GCF_018446385.1 of Zingiber officinale. NCBI lineage: Eukaryota > Viridiplantae > Streptophyta > Magnoliopsida > Zingiberales > Zingiberaceae > Zingiber > Zingiber officinale. The sequence goes on along the minus strand of NC_055989.1, from coordinate 61,295,119 downwards.
GCCGAAACCCTCTTAGGTGCCAATTCAGGTTTTAAACAACATCCAAGCATGTAGAACCTAATTCATCCACATATCATTTTCATAGGAAGTATTATAAACAAGATTTACTTGGACTCTAAGTTCTCCAAGTCCTTAAACCTCATTTGGCCGAACCTTAACAAGTGTGAAACAAGGTTATAAATGACATAAAGCATGGAAACCTTAACCATATTTATAGCATTTGTTTCAAGGAATATGGTAGGCACAATTGAGTTAGTTCCTAAATCCTTTAAGCCCTTAAAATTATGTCATGGCCGAAACTTACAAGTACTCATTTAGGTTTTCAAGCAAGCATACAAGCATGTGAACTTACTCTAACATCATGTATAAATTTATAAATGGCATCATACAAGTGGTCATGGCCGAAACTTCCCTTAGCATCAATTTAGGTCACTAACAACATATAGCATGTGAATTTTTAGCTTTCTACATTTCATATTCCATGGAGAGTGACATGAGCATGTTCAATGTAAGTTCTAGGGTTTCTATGGCATGTATCCCTTCATGGCCGAGACTTTAAGGTGTCCATTTGAATCATAGTTAAATATATAAGCATGTGAACACAATCAACATGTTATCTCAATTTCATAAGAAGCATCTTTAACACATGAGGTCTAAATTTTAAGGTTTCTAGGTCTTTAAACCCTACATGGCCGAACCTCATCAAGCATGGAATTTTTTCAAATGGCATAAAAGCATAGAAAGTCATAACACATTTCATAACATGTATAAAAGTCAAGCACTATAAGCATACATTTAAATTGTGTCTTAGGTTTCCTAGGTTTTTCCTTTCTTTATCTCATAGCATATGTTTGGCCGAAACCTTCCAAGTCTTTAAACTAGGTTTTAGGTGGCCTAAAGTATGGAAAACCTAAACAAGTTTTATGGCAAAAACATCAAAGGAACTATACATATAAGTTTGGTTCATAAACAAGCTAGGACCCTTGTGGTCATAATTATCATATATCATGCAACCAATTTTCCTATACTCTAATTAAGCATGGGAGCATCAAACAACTTTCATATCTTATTGTCATGGAGGTTTTGAGCATGTTAAAAAAATCTGTTTAAGCTATTCTAAACCATCCACCTTACCATGGCCGAAACATTAAAAGTGATGTTCATGAGTTTCTATCAACATACAAACATGCAATTCTTTAAGAAACTCTATATTCTATCATATAAACATGGTGAGTTTAAATTCAAAGTCTTCCTAACCCTAAACCCTTCCTTGGCCGAAACTTGTGAGTGGGGTACTTTTGGTTCCAAGTAACCTTCAAGTATGAAAACAATAATGGATCCTTAACCATTTATTTAGAGGGTTTTGTGCAAGTTAGGTAAACAAATAAATTCCCTAGCCCTTATAAAACCTTTTTGGCCGAAACTCTAGGGTTAGGTACATCTCTAATCCAGCATCACATATATATAAAAATATGAGAGAAAACCTTCTTACAAAGCATAGAAAAATTATCATGAATCAAGGCTTATATTAAACATTCTAGGATCAACAAGTCCTTTCTTTGGCCGAATTTTCACAACTTTGTTTCTAGGTTTTAAAATCCTCATAAAATCCAAAAACACATTAAAACCACTTGTACCACAGGTGAGGGGATACTTACTTCCTTTTCGCTTGTGGTTCTAAAGTGTGGTGATGGAAGAAAGGGTCTCTTCTTCTTGTTCTCCTCCTTTGATTTCCCTTGGTAGCCTTCCTTGTATCCTAGAAGGAACCTTGTTTTGGGAGCCGAAAATGGAGGAGAGGGGGCTGAGGCTCTCGGTGGTGGAGAGGAGAGAATGAGAGAAATGAGAGAAAAATAAAATCTTCTCTTTACATGCTCCCTTTTATGTTAAGGGGGAAGAGGTAGCAAAATTGGTTTTTGCTTTCCTTCTCCCTTAGCCCCCCTTTTTTTTTTTTTTATTTATTTGTTCTCATCATTCATGATGAAACAAGGGGAAATGAATCCCCTTAATTATCCTCTTTAAGTCACGACAAAGGGAGAGGAAGAGGGAGAGAAAAGAAGGAAGGCAAGTTGCCTTTCTCTTGCTCTTTTCTTGCTTTCTTTTGGCTAGCTTTTACTCTCATCCTTATCATGAGTTTCCCTCCTTTGCTATCAATATATCATTCCTATCCCAACTAGTTATTACCCATTAATCCTATCATTTACATCATGAGAGGTTCAAGGTTCAATCCTTGACCACTCCCTATTTTTATTTCTTTTTATTTCTTTTTGGTTCAACATTCTACTAATATTTTTCTAAGGCAAATTCATCATTCTCATATTTATCTTAAAAGCTTAGTGGGTGTTACAATTTTCTTACAATGCTATTAAGTAAAAGAGGTAACATAGAAAGTTTGAATAAAGGGATACCCCTATCACATAAGGGCCCCAGTCATACAATCTAGATTACACAAGTTACTTCCTAACATTGAATTAGTGAAAACCTATTAAACTATAATTAGATAATTGATCCCCATTTCAAGGCGATACTCTAAAAAGTTTAGTTAAAGGGATACCCTCTATCACTAAGAGCCTCCTAGTCATACAATCTAAAACATCTTTCCTATATGGTGACCAATCATTTGCACCCATTCGATGAAACAACATATACATGAACTCATTCACCACACACACATTTAATCAAACCAACATAAGCCATAAACATATCATAGAATAAGGTTTACACATCGACATCACATCATAGTTACTTCCTACATCCTAGAATTCAGAGGTTACTTCATGGAGAAGGAAGAACAAACTAAAGATATGAAAGAAAACATTCTTATAATCCAAATATGAGAATGGAGGAGAAGAAATGCTTAGCGAGGAGATTATCAATGTCCTTGGCATGTTTCCTTGCTCCGAAGGTGGACGGATCATCTCGACATCTCTTGGATGGTAAATATAGGGTTCCCTTCAAGGGGAGCTTCCCCAAGGAAAGGGGTGGAGCCCCAAACACTAAATACCCCAAAAGTAGGTTCCCTTAACCCTTTTATTGGTTCACACTAGGTGACATCACACGATATAGGCACAGCAGTGGCATAAAACGTGCTGGAATCATGGCATGGTCGTGCCTATGAGGTACGATCATGGTATAAAAACCATTGCTAAAAGGGCACGGTCGTACCTATAAGCCGTAATCGTGGCATGAATACCACTATTCTGAAGGCATGACCACAACATTAAAAAACTCTGGAAGAGAGGCATGACCATGCCTATGAGGCACGGTCATGACATGAAAGTTGATGTGCTATGCTCTTTGGAAGGTGTAAGGCATGACCATGCCTAGGAGACATGATCGTGGCATAAAAGCTATTGTAAGAGAGGCACGACCGTGCCTGTGAAGCATGTTCATAATATGGAACATCCTATGCTTAGCTCTGAAAGCCCTGGAAGACACAACCATGTTTGTGAGACTTGACCATATTAGCTGAATAGGGCACAGCTGTGCCTAAGGAGCACGACCATGCTTTGCTGAATTCTACTCAATGTCCCACATGCTCCGTTTGACTCCAAAATACGTCCTATCAATCAAAATATGAATAGAGTAGATCTTCAAACCCAAGGAGTAAAAGTATGACATAATAATAAAATAGGGTGTAATAAACACAAATCATGGTAATGAAATATAAGTAAATGTGAACTAAATGATGCTTAAAAACTAGTATAATCTACGCACATTACTAGCCTCAACTAGGACTTTCTCACAAAATTGATAAGTACATTTGTGAGATCTCGGAAAATTTAAATAAATAGGGTTATTTGAGAAATAGCCTTATAGGATTTTTCCGGAATTTTTAGAAATTTTCTGAGAATTTTTCGGAGCTCGTACGGAGGGTTTTGAGGGGATCGATCAGCGGGCACGGATAAAGCCTGTTTGGGATACCCGTTTAAGTGAGAAAATGTTTTAATATATAAATATTTCCCTTTTTATTTATCTTTCCCTCAGCCCATCGCCGAACCCAACCCCGTGCGCTCTTCTTCTTCCTTGCGATTTCCCGATCCTCTTCCCCGATCTCCCCTCTCTGCCTTCTCTGTTCTCTCTCGCGGATGAGCGACGCCGACGGGAGCGAGGCTCTAGCTCCGACAATCTTCTTTGCCGGCGTCGACGCCCATTGAGCTTGGATTCGACCGGCGTTTTTCTCTCCAGGCTACATCACAGCGTCGCGTGCTCTCTGGCCGACTACCGACGCCACTGGATCGATCTAGATCCACTCGATCGCCAGCATAGGTAGGCTAGCTTCGATTCCTCTTCTCTGAATTTTCTCCGACTCGTGCCTTAGCACCGTCAGTGATGCTTCTGCTTATCTTGATTCTTCCCGAATTGTGCCCTAGGTCTGTTATCGGTGCTTTGCATTCGGATCACTGCTTCATGTGAGTAGATCTTCGATTAGGAAGGGGATCCTAACCCTAGTCTTGATCCTCCTATGTTCTTGATGTTGTGCCCTAGCTCTGAACTTCGCCTCCTCTTCAAAGCAATGGGGTTCCGACAATGAGACAGCGAGGTAAGATTAAGGTATTGATTGATTGGTGATCTCCATTCCTTGTTTGATCATGGATCTCCTCTGCTTTACTGTTGATTAGGGTTACGGGATTGAAGAGAAGGAGGGAGGTATGTTCTGCTTGTTATGTTCTGTGGACTTTTTGGTTCCTAGCAGCATTTATAGTTCTGGCAGCAACCTCATCTAGCAGATTGCTTAGTTTCAGCAATCTACAACAGCTTGATCGAGGTAAGGTGTATATGTTTTGTTCTTTGAATTTAGATAATTAATCCATGATTAGTTAATACATGATGTGTAGATTTGAATTAGGGTTTTTGATTGTGTGTAGATTTAATTGTGTAGAAGAAATCTAATGAAATGGTTAGGGTTAGGGTAATTAACCCTAATCAACCGTTGGATTTCTAATCTAATTGGTGATTAGGGATTAGGTAACTAACCCTAATCGACCATTAGATTTAAATTGGTAAGTTGTGATTGTGGTGATTAGGGTTTGCCCTAATTTAGTTTTGGGAATTTTATTTAGCTATTTCATTTGGATTTAGCTAAATAAAATATATATGTTGTTTGACACAGGACTCTGATTCGAGATGAGCATCCTGATATTGGATTAGGACTGGATTGTACCTTCTATTTGAGGCGGGTACCCTTTGACTTATCTTTTGATAGTGTCTTATGATATGTGCAGTTTATATATACTTACTAGTGTTGGTAGTTAGTATTTTCCTGGGTTTAGTTTAGTTGATACCTGATACATGCTTCTACTGTTATCTACTATACATTAGTCTGGTATACCTTTACTTCTTACCATGTGTATATATGTTCGTGGATATGGATCTTTATAGTGCTTCACTATACTAGATTAGTTGTTATACATGCTGGATATGTGATGTTGGGTTTATGCTGTTTATTATCATTGTTATATATGTGTTGGTCTGTTTGACATCTACACATATGGAGGATATGTTCAGGTATGACATACTGTAGCCGCATGCACCATATCGCATGATTGCATGTTGGGCGATTGACGACTCCATTATTGTTGAGCTCGTCGGCCGGCTACATTGACCTGCGCACCACATGACCACTGCATGGGTAGTGGCACAGCACACAGGGTGTGTAGGTTGCTCGGTGGTGCTCCGCTGGAGGTTCCACTCATGGATAGTGTGATAGGCAGCGTGGTAGTATACCGGGGTCCCTCCCCGTCATTGTGTACCGGGAGATGAGAGCATTGCGCTCCCTCCTATAGTTGAGGTTGGAGGATATGTGTACTCCGGTGCATCCCGTCCACTCGGTCACTCTTCAGGGGTAGTGACGGCAGAGTGTACGGTGTCACAACCCTACCCACGCGGTCTCACCATTGTGTGTGAGATGCTGACTGGCGTCAGGGGTGACCATGTCATATTGCATCATATGCACAAATTACATTTATTATGATTGTTGCATATTGGATGGTGCACTTGGGTGACTGCATATGATTGACATGCATACAGGATACATGCGTATTTGCTCTGACTATCTTTATCTGTGTATGTCCACAGTCATTCGTCCAAGCCTCGCAGGTGAGTACAGTTTATTTCAGTTATGCACTTCTTATATTCTTGCAGTAGATTGTATTTCATGCTTATTGTTGGTTACTGTAGTTTATTTAGTTATGCATACCTGTTATACTTAGGAGACTGTACTATATATGTATACTGTTAGGATGTTGTACCGTAGGATTGTTGCTGGTAGTTATATGTTGCTGTACATATCTATTGGATTACCTGCTGAGTTCTTTGAACTCACCCCGTTGTTACTACTTTTCAGGTTGAGGCCGTCAGGAGAGATTCCAGTCGCTAGCCCCTTGGTCGCGAGGATTTCTAGATATCGTTTTCTGTATTCGCTTTTATACGTATACTTGTGATGTGGGTTTGTATTGTGGACTTTATGACGCACATTGGGTTTACTACTTTTGTTTTCCGCTGCGAATATTTCATTACTTCGTGGATTTCGTTTCTTCGTTGTAGTGGAGTAGGATGTGTACGTATATCTTTGTTGATTTCTATATCATCTTTTCTTTATATAACTGCGTGGATTGTTCATATTATATCTGTGTAGAAATGTTGAATATAACTGCATGGATTGTTTACTATTTGTATGTATTGTTCCGGCCGAGTGTGGCCGAGGTATAGATATATGTATACTGAGCTTCATATTGTCACCCGTACAGGGGAGATGCTGCCGAAATTTCTTCGGACAGGGACTACCTGGGGCGTGACAACATTAAACCTTAAACAGACTTACTCTTTAATCCTTTGCTAATATCAAAACTTAGGTTCGATCATATCATGTTTCTTTCACAAACAATCTCCCTCTTTCTTATTATTAGCAACATATTAAAGTTAAGTAATATAACATAAAATAAATGAGGAAGCATTAAGTGTAGAAAAAGAGTATCAAATTGTAGTGGGAAAAAACACTTAAGAGCAGAAAGAGATAATCACAGTAAGTGTAAGACACTTAAAATATTTTTTTTCTCCTTTTAAATTGGCCCCTTCACAATCAATATATCTTGCTTAACTTTTCTTATTTCTCCTCTTTGCCAATTATCAAAATACACTTCAAAAAAAAAGAAGAAATCTTACAAACATTTGTAACTAAGAAAAGAAACTTAGACAAATAAAAATTTACCCGAGGAATGTTTGCTACAGTTTGAAGAAGGAAAAAAAAATATTTAAGTATCGAGTTTTAAAAAATATTTTTAAGTAACATTTTCTTTTTAAAAAATAGTATTTTTATTAAAAAGATTTTTTTTTTAAAAAAAAGAAAGGAATTAAAAATATAATTTTTAAGGAAAGTAATTTTTAAAATATATTTAAGTAAAGATAGTTTTTTAAAAAATATTTTGAGAATTTTTCAAAAGTAAGTGATTTTTAAAAGATATTTTGAAGTAAAAAAAGTTTTAAAAGCCTGTTTTAAGAAAAGAGAAAAAAAATAAGTAAAGAGAATTTTTTAAAAAATATTTTTAAGTAAAGAGATTTTTTTTTTTAAAAAAAAAAGAGAGAACAGTAAAGAGATTTTTTCAAAAAAATGAAGAGATGTTTCAAAATATATATATATATATATATATATATATATATATATATATATTAATATTTCCTTTTTTTTGTCCTTATAATCCAATCATGTGGAAAAATGAAAGCATTTTTTTTTTAAAAAAAATAGTTAGTTAAAATAAACATATAAGACTTAGTCCTTAATAAAATGTCTGAACTTTTTTAGCTTAACCCAAATGATATAGATTTATCAGTAATTCAGGTTCAAGTTCAGTCACATTATATGATTAATTTTTATTTATACTCCTTTTGATTTAGGTTGATGCACTTGTTTTACATCTACGTGGCTCAATACACAATCAAATTAGATCCAGAGGTTGTGAGACATTTTGGTTCCTTAAGATTTCTATGGGATCATGATTTCTAAGGTAGAGCCTAAGCTAACTTCATTTTGCATAAATAGAAAAATATTATTAATATATTAGTTAATTTATTTAAAGTACTATTCTACCAAATAAATTCCTAGTTGTATTATTTAAGTTAAGGCAAGAAAAGTGAATTAGGTTTATGTTTATTAATTATGTTTAAGCTTTATGGTTTGTCTTATGAATTAAAAAGTTATAATTAATTCAGTTAATTTAATTGAATTAGGTTTAATTAGATTAGATTATTTAGATTAATTAAGTTTTAATTAATTAACTATTTTTGGATTAATTTATATTAATTAGTTAAGGTTAATTTAATTAAATAGGGTTAATCAAGTTTGATTTAAATTTAGTGTAATTAATTAAGTTTAACTAAATTGACTAATTAAGATTAATTCTAATTAAGGTTGAATTAAGTGTTAAATATTTAAGAATTAAGTTCAAGTTAATTAATTTATTTTAAGGTTAATTTTAAGTTAAGTTTTAGTTCAAATTAATTAAGTTTAAGTTAATTAATTAAGTATAGGGTTGATTAAATTAAGTATTTTTACTTAAGGATTTTAAGTTAAATCGTTAGTTTAAATTATTAAGTTTTATTCAAATTTCTTAGTATTTTGATTAACTTTTGAGTTAAGCTTTTAATTTAGAATTTATTTGTTAAGGTTTATTAACTTAATTTTGAATAGATTAATTAGGATAAACTTTAATTAAGGTTTAATTAGAATAATTTAGTTGATGAGATTAATTAAGTTAGATTAGATAAATTAAGTTAGGTTAGATTAATTAAGTAGGATGAGATTAAATATTAAGATTTATTTAAGTTATAGAATTATTTAATTTAGGGTTATTAATTAAGTTTAAGCTACATTTATTACGGTTAAGGTTTATTACTCTGATTTAAGTCCTAGGTTAGATTTATTATTAATTTTAATTAAGTTGAATTGAGTTTTAATTATTAATTTGAGTTAATACTTGAGTTGATGTTTAAAATTGTTTAGTTAAGTTAATAATTAAGTTGTTTATTTTATTAAGTTACATTGTTTAATTAGGTTAAGTTATTTTAATCACATTTAGGTTTAATTAATTGTCTTTATTTAAGCTTAATTATGAATTAAGTTTAAATTAATTTATGATTAAAATTTTAAGTTAATTATAAGTTAGATTAATTTATAGATTTAAAATTTTAAGTTGATTAATTTAGGGTAAATTAGGTTTTAAATTAAGTAGATTAATTAACTTCAAATTAATTAAATTCTTATTCAATTAATTAGATTAATTAAATTAAGTAGATTAGTTATTTATTTAAACAAGTTGATTAGATTAATTAATTAGATTATTTAAATGAATTAGATTAATTAAATATATTTCTAATTAAAACCTATTCATCTAACCTATTTTTAGATTTTCAATCAGGATATCTTATAGAGTTTGTGAGATGATTGTCAATTTTATCTTTATTGTTTTAGTTCTAAATATTGTTTGGTCTTATGTTAGATTTAAGTTTAACCATTGACTAACTAAGTGCACATTTCATGTTTCAGCTTCCAAGCCGTGAAAAGGCACAGAGACCTTCTTGGATATTGGAGTAATGACCACTTTCTAAAACAAAGTTGATTTGTGAAATTGAACATTTAGTTAATCAATTGAGAAACTCTGGTCTAATTAGTCTAGGATGTGGTGAGGTATCTTCAATTAGTTTCACTTACCTAAACAGATCAAGTAGGGTACTCCTACCCAACCTGAATACCTAGACCAAGCTTCTCTAACATATTATCATCTTGCCCCACCCTGGTACTATGTGGCAAGTATCAAGCAAGCCTATGTCCTTATCTAATCATTCTAAATTAAGCGAGAATAAAAACTAAGAATGCACTAAATAAATAAACAAGCATTCAATTTATCTAATAATGAAAATGTCTTTCCAATTGTCTTCCCCTTGACCATAACTTAGATAATGTCTATCTAAAACATGTACATGATCTTAAGAAACCCAATACTTATTTGTTTCGACTTGATTAATCATATCCATTTTACTAACCCATGCTTGGACTAAAGGTTTGTTTCAATTAACTAAGGACATGAAAAATTTGTTCTGATTGCATTTTATTTAGAATCTAAATCTAGTTTGGTTGTACACGGCTCGCTAAGACCCAAGAAGCATATATAAACCCTTGGATCCAATAGCGAACTTTTCCAATGAACCTTTAAGTTTGGTAACCTGATCTTTCATATTGGAATTATCTTCCTTAAATTGTTGGACTTGAGTTGAGATTCCGACCTGAACCAGATTAGTGATCAAACTCGGGTTAGTCTGCTCCTTGAGGAGTTTGATCCCCTTTAGGAGTGATATGACCCAAGTATTGAATTTTGCTATTTTATTATTCAAATAAGTAATAACGTCGTACAATTGTAACTTTACACTAGTACTTACACTGGGATTTAATCCTTCAAAAATATATACGGATCTGTGGCTTCTTTTAGAGTCAACTTTAGACTTGAACTTGAACTCAGACTCAGTCTCAAACTTAGTGTTGGTTTTAGCCATCATTGTCAAATGGCTGTGGTGCTCTTTGGAGGAGGAGGATGAAGATTCGTCACATGTTTCTTTGAGTGTTTTATTCATCTTTTGATATTTCTTCTTCAACTTGGGGCAGTCAACCTTGAAGTACCCCTTTTGATTGCACTCATAGCTGTTTAAGTTGGATTTCTGAGTAAGGGTTCAATTTGATCCATTCTTCTTACTTTGTGTTATCCTTTGGATTTCACATTTGATGAACCCCTTTTTTCTTCTTTACCAGTCTCCAAACAAGGTTGACCAATTTGATGGTGGTCTTGTCATCATCGTTGTTTGATTCAGACTCTATTGATTGTAGTTCAAGTCTCTCCTTTTGCTTGTTCTCCTTGTCCTAAAAAAAAGTCATACCCTTCTCAACTTGTCTTGTATTAGTCTGTTCATAGAGTTCAAGTTTAGAAAAGAGTTGATCTAATTTAATTTTTGAGGGATCCCAGGAAACATTGTAAGCATCAACGATCGATGCCCACAAGGTATTTCTTGGAAAAGCTCTCAACACGTACCTTATGATGTCCTAGTTCTCCACCGTTTGTGTAATTACGAGTAGTCCATTGAGAATGTTCTATAGTCGGGCATGGAATTAACTAGAGGACTCTCCTTCCTACATGGTTATGTTGTATAAATTATTTAAAAGTAAATCCCTTTTGCTTACCTTAGTGTCGGATGTCCCTTCATGGAGTTTGATTAACTTGTTCCGCAAATCTTTTGTGCTGATGAAGGGGTCGGCTCGACTAAGCTCCTCCTTGGTCAAGTGACATTGGAGAATTTGAGTTGTTTTGGCGTTGACTTCTATTTGCTTCTTTAAGACTAGATTACAGTCCTCACAACTAAATGGACTTCCATCTGAATTGTTAGGTAGAGTGAACCTAATTTGGATCGAGATCCATATGTCCACCTGAGTCTTCAGGTGGAACTCCATACAACTCTTCCAATAATCGAAGTCATTTCTGGTGAAGGGCAAGGGATGAGCTATGTTGTAACCCTCTTGGTGTGCCATTTAGAATCTCACTGTCATGCCCTGGGGGAGTCCCAGCCAGAGGAAAAATCCAACAGCATCTCCCCTGTACATGCGACAATCTGAAATATTTATACATAAAAAAAATATACATCAGCCACACACGACTGGAATATATATATATATATATATATATATATATATATATATATATATATATATATATATATATATATATATATACCCACTCGACTGTACTAAAAACCAAAAACACAGCGGAAAATGATAGAAAATCATTACAAACCAAAAATAAGACTACTAGTCGGCTAGGCTTACACAACACAACAAACAATACAAAATACCACATAACAACACTCCAGAAATAAAACCGGAATATACAATGCTAAATATACTGAATACATAAACCAAATAAAGTACTAAAAAATTGAAAACAAGTATTTTGTTGTGGCGTGGGAACCGGCAGGCATGATACTCCAAGCGACTCCAAAAAATCTACCTACTACCAGAAATAGAAATAGCTCAACGGTGTGAGTTCAAAGAACTCAGCAGATATCAAGCTGACATGCCTAGTAAGATATAACTATCAGTAATAATCATGGAGTACAGTCTTCTGATCAATAATAAGAAATGCAAACTGAAAATATAATAGAAGAACAACTGTACTCACCAGGACCTCCTATCTGAATATAAAGGGTCGTCAGACCAGATATATAATGTCTCCTGTATGCATGTCAATCATATGCAACCACCAAAATGTAGCAAACAAAGTGCAGCAATCACAAACAATAAATGCAATCAATGCATATGATGCAAAAATGACATGTGTCACCCCTGACGCCAGTCAGCTATCTCACACATGATGGTGAGACCGAGTGGCTAGGGCTATGACAACTGTGCACTTTGCCATCACTGCTCTTGAGTGACCGAGTGGACAGGATGCTGTCGAAGTACACCTATCCTCCTACCCCAAATAAAGTGGGGGAGCGCAATGCTCTCATCTCCCTGAGACAGTCCAGAGGAGGGATCCCTGTCATGCTGCCACGCTGCGTCAGGCTACCCATGAGTGGACCACCGGAGCACTGGCAGAGCAACTGCACACACCCTGTCTGATGCACTACTAACCCATGAGTGGTTGTGTGTGCAGAACATGTAATTGGCGATGTGCTCAATAATAATGAAGTTGACAATCGCACAGCATACAATCATGCAAGATGATGCATGACACTAAGCATGTAAATCCTAACCATAATCACCTCCACATAATATGTACCAAATAGGAAAATAAATCATACCATGACCTAGGTATCACAGATCTAAGTACACATGCCAGATAATAAAATCCAGAAAACTAGTCCTATACTCAGTGAAGCCTAGTATGTCACTTCCTCTAGGAACTAAGGTACACATGACAATAATCAAGAGATATAAATATGGATACATAACAGACAACAAACTGAACATACTATAGGGGGTAAATAGTGACATACTAAGGGAAAATCTAAGCATGATCATTGCTACTAGCTATAATTTACTATGCATATCAAAGTGACAATATCATAAAAGATAAGTCAAGAGGTACCCGCCTCAAAATGAAGATCGTATCAAACAACCTCCACGTCAAGCAGCTCGTCTCAAATCTAAAATACTATGATCACATAATATACGGTTTAGCCAATCACGTATACGACAATTAGCTAAACCCAAAACCCAATCCTAATTCGATTAGGAATCATGTTTAATTCCACCTAATGATCCAAATCTAATAAGACGATAAGTCTATCCTTAATCCAACTCCTTCTAAATCCAAATATAATCCATAACACAACTTACCCAAATTGAATTTCTCCTCCATCGACTCATGGTCAGGAATATTCACTGTGAGAACAAGATAGCCAGAGCAAGGTGACGGAGCAAGGCGAGTACTTCTTACCTTGATTCTTTAGTTTTTTGACCTTATTGCATGAGCTATGTTCGGATAGTAATTGTATTTATCTTGATTCCACTCATATTTTTCCTGTTCTTGATACTATCCACTCAATTTTTGAGATGCTCATTTTCATATCTATACAGTCTCAAGTTGTTATCCATGATATTTAGTAGATACTAGATACCATGCTTACTTGCTTTGAATGTTGTTTATTTACATACCTCATTGAACATGTTGGCTTCATTTAGCATACTTGATTTCATATATATATATATATATATATATATATATATATATATATATATATATATATATATATATATATATATATATATATATATATATATATATATATATATATATATATATATGATTGTTGCATCTTGCGCATCATATCATTGCATGCATGCCGACGACCATGTCTCCCTTGTGGTTAAGAGGGTCATTAGCTAGGGTCGCATGCTCGGCCACTCATGGGTAGTGGTAGCTGGAGTGTGCCGCTTGTCCTGTTGTGCCCCACTTGCTCGCTCATGGGTAGTGTTAGCTGGAGTTGAAAGCAGCAAGGACTACCGTCGCTACGTAGCTAGTTAGCTACTATGCAACTGTCCCCTCAGCCACTCAAGAGTAGTGGTAGCTAGAGTGGTGTACAGTTTATCACTGACCCAACCTCTCGACCATACAAGGGTCATGGTGCAGAGGGGTGGGCAAGATTGACCATCCGTGCATATGCTTTTGTCATTATACTTGCTTATGTTGTTGATTATTTACTTATGCAGTTCGCTTATTGTATCCATGTGATATGCTTACATATGTTGAGTTATATACTTGTTGCATATGGTTCGACACTGGCTTACTTATTGGTAGTATGCATATACCTCACATGTTACCCTTTTAGTTATGAACAATTGTAGTTCCTTACTACTCCTAACTTACTATTACTAGCTTGGTATATGGATTCAGGTATGGACATTTATTATGATGCCTCTGTAGTTTATGATACTTTTCCCTATGAGACTGTATATCTTTGAATCTCTAGATATATATTATGCTCATGCATTATCTGTTTATTACCCGTTGAGTCCTAGCACTCACCACCCAATATATTGGTTTTCTTTCGCCAAGTAGTAGGTAAAGAATTTATGGAATCACTTGGAAATTCTGTCCGCTAGTCCCATGTCACATCGAGCGACTTTTTTGTTATTACTTCCGTTTGCATTATTGGCTTTGGACTTATTCGTGTATATGCATCTTTTGTATAGAGTTTAACTTTGTGGCTTCCTGTAATTGTTTTGATGTAGTTGTGTCAAGCCAGGCTGGCTCACAGTTAGTTGTATTTGGTTTTGCATTCGTTATTTTGTGACTTCCGTTGTGTTTTTCTATAGCCGTGTGGGTTGCTTACTATACAACTTTGTGGTTATGTTGTGAATGTTCTATCCGTGTGGGTTATGTATATAACTGTGTAGTTGTATTTTATATCCAACCATGTGGGTTGTTGATAGCTTGTGAGTAGCCTTGTGGCATTGTATACTAGTTTCATTTGTCACCGCTACAGGGAAGGTGTTGTCCGATTTTTGTTGGACAACCTTACCCTCGGGGCGTGACAATTTATTGGTATCAGAGCCACAGATTTACAAGGCCTATTTTCTTGTGTCTTTGGATTTTTATGATTTACTTTTCTCAATGTGACTTTTCGAGTTTTTGGACCAAGCAACGACAGGACATCTCCAAGCTATAGGAGGTATGTTTGTATACTATTATCATACACTTCTGCTGATACTTATCTAGTTATTTGTAGCATGTATGACATGTGTGGGTCAGCCACTGTTTAGGTCCATTAAACATCTACTAGAGAGATCAAAGATTATAGTCTCATGGGATTTCTTCTACCATACCATCAGTATTACTAGTTTTTGCTATTACTAGTTGGGTAGTGGATAGTATCTGCTAGATATCATGTTGGCTCAGTCAGTAGAGTATCGATTTACTCGTGTTGGTTTAGTCAGTAGAGGACGGATTTATTTTTGTTGGTTCGGTTAGTAGGGGGCTGACTTACTCTATTTCATGGAGATTCTGATCTTTGGGTTATTTGTGTTTGGTTAGATAACCTGGAAGGTACATTGGAGTACATGACTTGTAGAGACATAGAATGGACTGAATTAGTCGCATACCATTGTTGGCTTGACTAGTCTGTAGAGGATCGATGTATCCTATTCCATGGGGACTTTAAATATGGACCGTATATACCTAGTAGGATAACCTAAAACGTACATTTGGATAAATGACCCCCACTGATGTAGAACTAGTTGTTTAACACTTATGAGATACAACCGTTATAGGATGTATTAATTGGAGAAGATGACTTATGGGAGTAGAGCATCTTTTGTTGATGATTTTGAGATGCTCTAGAGGGATAGTATTTCTCTATCTCCTTCTGTATAACTTTTTAGGAATTCTTGAACCAGAAAAGGAGGAATCATGGTATGATGGTTTATAAGGCGATGGTTAGCCGACTCACCTAATGTTGTTCCATGGGAGATCCTGACTCATGAACCGATCGGATATGGGTAGATATCATAGTTGGTATATATAGCTATATAACCCGTAATAATATGGAGAATGTGGTTTTAGTTGAATAACATCTATTAAATTCAACCATTAATGAGGGGAAGTTTCAAATGATGATCTTCAAGGAGTAGAGCGACGATTGATAGTTATGTCGGTTAGCTATTTGTTGATAGTACTCCTCTACCCTTGTGTGCATTACTCATCACTAGAGGTTACTGAACCTCAAGTGGAGCAATCATAGTATGATGTGTTGCAAGACAATAGTTAGTCGACTTAACTATCATTATCTCCATAAATAGCTCAAGATCTTGACCACATGATCATTTACCAAAGGTCTTGAAGTCTATATTTCATATCAGAGGGCGTTCGACGTTTGTCGACATATGTTGAGGGACTATTACAGGCAATATGAGAGTTGTGGAGATACTTTCTTGATGGGTAGACTCTCACTCAAGAGGTTGAGTAACCCTTTGAACTTTGGATTGTCATTCCTTTACTGTGGAGATTTGAGTATTTGAAAGGATGAGATTTGACATACTCTTTTGATATTTCTGGGTAAGATTAGCAGAGTTTTTATACTCATATCTCATGATTTGATCGTATCTCTACCATTTGAAGAATTATTGATTATCGATCAAGAAGTCAAGGGATATCCCTTGGACTTCAGTCGACTTCAGTAGTCATACATCTTAGGTAGGATGGTGATATATTTCTATATCTTGATAGTACACCATGATGAGAATTGGTCACTGGGAAATTTTCAGGTTTGATTGATGTTGAGAATTGGAGATTGATGGATATTGTGAGATCAAATATGGTGATATGTTATCTTTTGATGATCTATTAGTGGATATTTGACTTAATGATCTATTATCTGGTATTTGTTATTGATGTTGATATGAGGAGCAGCATGTTTTTGATATTTATGGAGTTGGTGATTTGTAGTTGGTGATCAGATTACAGACTCGTTGCTAGTGATTTTATGGTTGAGTATGCTTGTTATACGGGCATTATAGGGCCTTGGTATCGTCATTTAGGTTTATCAGTGTCTTAGATGTTTTCTTGGACTCGATGAATCTGAGTATTCCTAGGAAATTTGGACCAATTGTAATTGTCTTTGTGATATATTTCCAATCCAAGGTGGATCACAAACACTATCTTCGTATAGTCTGGAGATGTTTCGATGAGAACATCTCTATGCAAAGTTCAGTAAATGTGATTCTAGTTACCTACTGTGGAATTTCTAGGACACATTATTTTCAGTAGCGGTATATCGGTGGATTCACAGAAGATAAAGTTGGGAGTAGTCAAAGTCTGTACATGAGACTCATAGTTTCCTCGGTCTGGCTGGATATTTTCGTAGACTGGTTGAGGGTTTTTCTAGCATTATTATGTCGTTGACTGGACTGTCTAGAAAGGATATGGAATTTTCCTAGATAGAGGCTTAATAGACTGATTTCAGGAGCTGAAATGAAAAGCTAATAACTACACTCGCTTTAGTTTGACCATCTGGTGTAGATGGATTTATACTCTATATAGATGTATTGTACTAGTGGTTAGGTGTAGTTTTGAAGCAACATAGTCGAGTAGTTCCATATGCTTCTCGACAGCTGTAAGACCATGAGAAGCATTATCCGACTCATGATTTAGAGTTAGTAGCTACCATTTTCACGTTGAAAATATGGAGACAGTATTTTTACGGGATTTATTATTTCCGTTGGAGTTTATGTGTGTTTTTGAGTTTCATTCTATCTGAGAGGAGTTACTCCAGGAAGCACATTGATCCAAAGTTGAGATACATATGGGTGGTACTTGAATGTTTGGAGACTTGGAGTATTCCTATTGGTGGAGTGACATGAGGAAAGACATCGCGGATTTTGTATCTTGATATCTAGTATGTCAACATGTGGAGGATGAACATCAGAGACTAGTAGGATTGTTTCGATAGATACAAATGTCATAATGGAATTGGGAACATGTGACAATGGACATTGTTATGGGATTACCTAGGACACGGAGAGGATATGATGCGATTGGGGTAATCATTGATTGATTGACTAATTTGTTTCCTTTTTATTGATCTGTAGGACGGATTCTTTATATCGATTAGCAGAGTTATACTGTAAAGAGATTACCAGACCTCGTGGTATATCTTTGAGTATTGTATCGGATGGAGATACACGATTGACATCATAGTTTTGGCCAATTTTACAGCAGGTTATGGGTATAAAGCTCTATTTTAGTATAGCTTTTTTTTATTCTCAGACAGATGGATAGTCTGAGCACACTAGGAAGTTATTAGGAGATCTGTTGATAGTGTGTGTTATGGAATTTAGAGGTAATTGTGAGGACCATTTATGACTAGTAGATTTTACCCACAGTTAGTAGGTAGTAGTGTGGGAGTAGTGGAAGCATGGTGAGCTCATAACTCATAGAGTCGTCGCTATTTGCTTGGAAGTGGATCACTTTGTGATTTTTGAGGGAACCCTTAATCCCTCACGGTTGGAGATTTATTCATGATACTATAATGGAGTAGTATATGAGTGTGTTAATTAGTTGTTACCTTTAGATGAGGATCTCTGAGTTGGAGTAGAAAATTTAGGGATCAAATTTTTATTAGTGGGAGAGAATGTAAAATCTATCAATTAAATAATAAGTATTATTGGAAAATAACCTTATTGGATTTTTAGGAAATTTTTAGAAATTTTTCGAGATTTAAACGGAGTTTGTTTGACACATTTAAGGGGATGAATCGATTAGGCTCAGAGGAGGCATATTTAGAATACCTAGTTTAAGTGGGAGTTGATTGAGAAATCAACTTAGTGTTTAATGAAATTAAACCTAAGTATATTAGCTAATGGCAATGTGACCTAACTCTTCTATTTGCCCGTTCCCTTTTCCTTTCTACCCGATTTCATCTCCTTATCTTCCTCACGCATGCCCTAGATTCATGTCGTCTCCCTCTCATGCGCGACTCTATCTGGATTGACATTGCGGTCACCACCATCACGAGGGTCATCATCGGTTGTGTGGGAGCTGCTGGTTCCCTTATTCATTAATTTTCCCTCATTCTCTTCCCTTGATCTATCACCGACACGCTGCCCTCTCCTGATCACTCATCGTCGTCAACCATCGAGCCTCGACGCCGCAACTGTCGCACACTCCTCGCACTCGATCGTCGAATCTCGCTACCACCTCATATCCAATCATCGGCGCACCACAACAGTTTGTCCTCGACCAACCGCGATCCATCTGCTGTTGGAAGGATTTCAAGCGCCCAACATCAACGTTGTTTCTTTGTTGATGCCCCTTTGTTTCTCCATGGATGTGTCATGACACTATTTCACAATCATCGTCGCCTACCATCTTCTGCACGGCCACTAGTCGCTGGCATAAAATTGGAGTAATGTAAGTTTAGTATCAGATTTGTAGTGATGCGAGTTCAATTTTTGAGTTGGGGGTTGTGATTTGGTTGTTTGCCAGCCTTTATAGCTCTGGCCAGCACTGTTCGATGTGATCTATAGCTCTAGTCATTCTGTTCCAGCAGGGAACCCCTCTGACCATGAGCCACTAGCGATTACCTCGAATTTGGGGTTAGTCTTGCAATAATTGAATTAGCAAGATCTGATTTCATGTTCTGTATTGGGATATTGAGCTAAATTGGTTGACCGACTCTTTGTGGCTCCGACCATTCCTGTTGAGGATGATTCACAGATTGGGCTACCTGTTTCTAATCATGGATTCCTTTAATCATGAGCTACCAACAATCCACTCGAGTTTGGGTAACTTTTAGAGTTGATTCATTATGGTTATTTGATGATTGATTGATTTAGTGGTTGCATGATATGTGATTGCATGATTGATATTAGGATCGTTGGATTGCTTTTGTGAATTGTTAGGGGTGGAGTTATTTTCTATTTAATAGTGTGGATAAATTAAGTGTGCAATGATCCTAGAAGATTATCATGATTAAATTGATTAACTCATAAGGGGTTGATGTGTAAGGAACATGGATTGAGTTAAATATAATTGAATTAATGAATTAGGTTAATTATTTTGATCAGGGGTTCTCCTAATTAGTTTGGGTTTGGGTTTAGCTAGTTGTGGCTTATCTGATTAGCTAGCTAAACTGTACAGTATATGATTTGCAGGACTTTGATATGAGATGAGCATCTTGATGTGAGATTGTTTAGCACGATCTACAAATAAAGGTGAGTACTTCTTACTTTGATTCTTTAGTTTTTTGACCTTAATGCATGAGCTATGCTTGGATAGTAACTATATTTATCTTGACTTCATTCGTATTTTTCCTGTGCTTGATACTTATCCACTCGATTTTTGAAATACTCATTTCCATATCTATACAGTCTCAAGTTGCTATCCATGATATTTAGTAGATACTAGATATCGTGCTTACTTACTTTGATTGTTGTTTATTTACATAGCTTACTAAGCATGCTAGCTTCATGTAGCATACCTAATATATATATATATATATATATATATATATATATATATATATATATATATATATATATATATATATATATATATGATTGTTGCATCTTGTGCATCATATCATTGTATGCATGCTGGTGACTATGTCTCCCCAGTGGTTGAGAGGGTCGTTGGCCAGGGCTGCACGCTCGGCTACTCATAGGTAGTGGTAACTGGAGTGTGTCACTTGTCCTATTGTGTCCCCACTCGCTCGCTCATAGATAGTGTTAGCTGGAGTTGCAAGCAGCAATGTAACGCTTGAAAATTCTCAAAATAAATTTTAGAAATATTCTATTATTTTTCTGGAATTTTGGAATATTTTTATGGAATTTTTGGAGTAGCAGAAGTAGCAAAATTAAATAAAAACGTAAAATAGCCTAAGCGGGAATTGAACCCGAGACCTATTAGACCCTACGATTTATAGATGACCTTAGTAACCAGGGGGCCCCAGCAAGGGTGTGCTGAAAGAAGAGGAGAGAAATTATATTTATGATCGAGTTGGGTTGTATTAATCACTTAATATAAATAGGGAATTTAAGTGGGAGCTTATTATTTCGGATCGACAACTCTCCCTCAAACGCTCACCCGACACCGCCCTCTCTCTTCCTCACCCTCTCGGTGCACAAGCCCCAAGAGATCTAGGGTTCCATCCCTAGGGTCGTAGGAGCACCTTCCGACGACGTCTCCGATACGAGGACGCTCCTCTCCGTGAGAAGAACGCGTAGACGCAAGAAGACCGCCGAAGAGATCTTCTTCTCCGGAAATCTAGCGATCAGAATTGTAAGAAACCTAACGCATGAAGTAAGTAACCCCTCACCTGCAGTATAAGTAGCTAATCGTATGTTTCTATATTCTTAGTTCAGCCATATGCAAAGTTAGAGCACACCAAGTGCTCGATAAAATGACTAGTACAGTTATATGCTACAGTGGGTATTTTAATAGCTCAGTTAAATGCCATAGAAGCATTTTAAATAGCATACTTAGTCTTGCTTCAGTTTATATGGGACTACGGTCTAATGGGTGGGCTCCCATAGTCGCCTCTAGGTTCAGATAACCTAGCTCTAGGTTCAGATAACCTAGTAAGAGCAAGATAAGATAAATTAGCTTATGAATCAGTATTTTACTTTATTAGTGGCACTGTGCTGGACTCTTAGTTTTCCTTGGGTTGGGCTCCCATAGTCGTCCCTAGATTTAGATAACCTAGTAAACCCTACTAGATTCGGGACTAGCTACCTCGGGTCTAGTTAGGGATGCGACAATAGCAAGTACAGTTGTCAGGCCCATCAGCAGCATGATTATTATTTTTTATCTATTATGAAAATAATTTTCAAAACTTCACAAATCAGTTATGTGAATATAGTCCAGTTTCAACATTAACCTAACATTAATTTTAACTTAGCTTATGTATTAGTTTAGTTTTCTTGTTGATACCGCAAATAGTTTATGTTTAGTAGTTGATTGTCATGACTTATATGTCAATATGCCATGTTTTATTATTTTAGTATGATTCTCATCATGTATATCAGCATAGTATCTTTTAAAAGCATGATTTCATCGAATGCATGTTTTGTGAGGTAGATGGTTCTTACTAAGCTCCCAAGCTTATAGTTTCCTTTTCCTTATACTGCAGATAAAGGTAAAGGGAAGATGGATTAGTGGAGGCTGAAGGGCAATGCGTCAAGATGTGTGTGAGAAGGAACTTGGAATAAAGACTCTTGGGGAGTAGCCCATCTAAAGACTTAGTATTTCTATTTTTGGTTACTTTTCTGCACTTTTAGGGTGTTTAAGTATCATGAATTGTGAAGGTATACACTACGCCATACTTAGACTCCTCGTTGTCTTGATAATAGATAGTAAAATGTGAGTAATGTCATGCCTAGTAGTAATGTTTATGCTTTTAGTGGTTTTCTAAAAGTTCTGTATGAGTTCGGGTGGAATTTCTGCAATATCAGAAACCAAATCGATCAGCCGATCGATTGAGGAGTCCTCAATCGATCAGCCGATTGATTGGAAGAAATCCCCGCGTACAGAACGTTACTGAATCGATCAGCCGATCAATTGAGGAGTCCTCAATCGATCAGCCGATCGATCGGGAGTAAGACCCCGCGAACAGAAGGTTGCTGAATCAATCAGCTGATCGATTGAGGAGTCCTCGATCGATCAGCCGATCGATTGAGTCGTGAACTGCGCGTACAGAGAGCTGCTGAATCGATCAGCTGATCGATCGATCAGACTAGATCGATCAGCCAATTGATTCAGATGGTTCTTCCATGCACAGAGGCACTTTGAATTGATTCGTGGATCGATTGACATGTTTCAATTGATTGAGCCTCGACCTCAATCGATTGGGGAAGCCTGATTTCGGCTGGAAACCTCTGATTTCAGTTCCTTGACCATATGGAGAGTTTAGATTCCAATCTTTAGTATATGTACAACAATGAAAAGGTATTTTGAATATATGTTACAGATTTTAATAGTCATTAGCAGAGTGAGATTTTAATTAGTTCAGTTTTCCGCACACAATAGTTAGACAATGTAACCCCCGGCCTTACAGCTCAGTCAGTAGAATGTGGGGCGTTACAGAGTGGTATCAGAGCAAGTTCCATACTTCCTCCACACACACATCAGCATTGAACCTGTAGCTTCCAAGTAAGAATATCCCTCACTTTATTAATGTTTCTTTCTTTCATGTTTATAGATAACTAAAGCATGTTCATATATGATAGCATCTAACAAGATAATAGTAGTTATGTAAACATGATTGTATTAGTTATGTATGCCCTCCATTTCCCTAGAAAATGGTACGAGGACGCGCAGCAAAAAGGGAACCAGCTACTGAGCCCCAGCATGAGGCAGACAGCTCAGTGCCTCCCCCAGACCTTACAGAGGTAGTGGATCAGTTACAGAAGCAACTAGCTGAACAGTAACAGGAGATAGTCACCCTAAGGGCTAATCAGCAGAATACTCTCACTGCCACTCCGGAACCTAACATAGCAACCCCAGTAGTTATAGAGGTTCCACCAGTCCAACCTACAGCACCAGTAGCCCCAGCAGCGGGGGCAAGGAGAGAAGCCTATCTGATTCAGTGGCAGAAAATCAAGCCAGAGAACTTCTCAGGCACCAGTGAACCATGGGATGCCCAAGTCTGGTTCAAAACACTGGAGAGTACGATGGAGCTTCTGGACTGGCCAGAGTATGAAAAGGTGAAATGCGTCTCCTTCTGCCTGGCAGGAGACGCACGTATGTGGTGGGAGAGGATTAAAGTGAAGCGCCCAGTGAACCAGATGACATGGGCTGACTTCGAGAGAGAATTCTTTGAGGAGTTCTTTCACATGCGGGTCACAAACCGCCACTACGACGAGTTCACTGAATTTCGTGAGGGCAACCTTTCAGTTGAGGAGGCCGTGAAGAAATTCAATAGACTGGCTCGTATATGCCCTGAACTAGTCAGCACTGAAAGAGAACAAGTCCGGTTGATGCTCAAAATGCTAAGGCCGGAAATAGCACTGAACGTGGCCAATGGCGTTCATAGGCCGCAAACCATTGAAGAACTGGTAAGTAGTGCTCTGATCACCGAGCATTACCAGAACAACATTAAGCAGCTGAAGCAAGCCTTCTCAAAGTCCAAAGGCCAAAGAGGCTCAGGTACTCAGAAACACCAGGGTCACAGCTCTAACAGGAAAGGGAACTCTAGTAACAAACGTAAACCAGGGAGTTACCCAAAAGGAGGACCAGCTAGTAAACAGCCTAGCTATCCCAAGTGTTCTACTTGTGGGAAATTCCACCCCGGAGTTTGTCGCAGGGGCACACGAGGATGCTTCGAATGTGGCCAGGAAGGGCATATGGCTAAGCAATGCCCGAACAAGACCAGTTTCCCCCACCGCAGCCGATTTAGTACGGAGACAAACCAGCCCAGTTGCACCATATGCAGGCTGCTTTAGATGGTCCACACATCAGCCAAGGCAGACTAGAAGGCCCCTCAACCACAACGAATGCAAGGATCTACTCACTCACCAGAGAGGACGTAGCGAATGCCTCGACAGCTGTTACAGGTTAGATCAGTATTTTACAGCAAAGTGCAACTGTCTTATTCGATACTGGGGCAACCCATTCTTATATATCCAGGGCATTCGCCGAAAAGTTAGCAATAACTCCAGATGCACTTAGTGGTCAGTTTTTGACAATATTACCTTCATGAGAAACCATGGCATCCATACACTGGCTCCGAGCAGTACCAGTCATTATAGCAGACAGAGAGCTTTTTGGTGATCTGATAGTGCTAGATATGGCTGACTACGATGTCATCTTAGGAATGGACATTCTGATCAAGTACGGTGCCTCCATAGAGTGTCGTAAACAGAAAGTTGTATTCCAACCTGAAACAAGAGTACAGTTTGGGTACATCAGAGAACCAAAGAGAAAGGCCAAGAAGTTTCTCTTAGCTTTGAAAGCACAGAAACTATTGGATTCAGGGTGTACGGGGTTCCTAGCACATGTAGTCAATACCAGCCAGGACAAGGAACAAAAGCTAGAAGAGGTCCGAGTTGTATGTGACTACCTAGCAGTCTTCCCTGAGGAGTTACCGGGTCTAGCACCAGACAGGGAGATTGAATTTGAGATAGAACTTGTCCCCGGTACAAATCCCATCTCCAAAGCACCCTACCGCATGGCTCCAGCAGAACTGAAGGAACTTCAGGAACAACTACAGGAGTTGCTTGACAAGGGCTTCATACGCCCTAGTCACTCACCATGGGGAGCGCCTGTGTTATTCGTGAAGAAGAAGGATGGGAGCATGCACTTGTGTATAGACTACCGGGCACTAAACCAAGTCACGATTAAGAACAGGTATCCTCTTCCCAGGATAGATGACCTGTTCAATCAGCTAAAGGGAGCAGTAGTGTTCTCTAAAATAGACCTCAGATCGGGATATCACCAGGTGAGAGTTAAAGAAGGTGATATACCCAAGACAGCTTTCAGGACCAGATACGGACATTATGAGTTCGTAGTCATGCCCTTTGCCGTGGCGAATGCTCCAGCTACTTTCATGGACCTCATGAACAGGGTATTCAGAGAATACTTAGATAAGTTTGTTATTGTGTTCATCGACGACATTCTTATCTATTCCAGAACTCAGGAAGAACACGCAGAGCACCTGAAGATAGTACTGCAGACCCTTCAGCAGAACTAGCTGTACGCCAAGTTCACGAAATATGAATTCTGGCTCGATCAGGTATCCTTTCTGGGTCACATCATCTCCAAGGATGGTGTCATGGTAGACCCCAGTAAGATAGAGGCTGTGAGTAACTGGAAAAGACCTAAGAATGCTAGTGAAATCAGAAGCTTTCTGGGACTAGCAGGCTATTATAGAAAATTTGTAGAGGATTTCTCCAGGATAGCCTCCCCACTGACTACTATCACCAGGAAGAACAGAAAATTTCAGTGGACAGAGGACTGTGAGAACAGTTTCATCGAGCTAAAAGAAGATTGACCAGTGCTCCCATTTTGACTCTGCCAGAAAACACAGACAGCTTTGATATTTACAGTGATGCCTCTAAATTAGGACTAGGAGCAGTACTGATGCAAAATGGCAGGGTGATCGCCTATGCCTCCAGACAACTCAAGGACTATGAGAGGAACTACCCTACTCACGACTTTAAGCTTGCAGCAGTTGTCTTCGCCCTCAAAATTTGGAGACATTACTTGTATGGAGCTTAGTGTAGAGTGTATACAGACCATCAGAGTCTGAAGTACTTCTTCACTCAGAAGGATCTGAATATGCGACAGCACAGATGGCTCGAGCTGGTCAAAGACTATGACATAGACATCCTCTACCACCCAGGAAAGGTCAATAAGGTGGCAGACGCACTTAGCAGGAAGTCCAGTGCCACCTTACTATCCCTAGCCGCCATGTCACCGCCCCTACAAAAGGAGATTACAGATTTCGGTCTCGAACTTATAGTTGGGAAACTCTCTACTATGACATTAGCATCTACCCTACTTGGTGACATCCAGACAGCTCAGGATCAGGACCCTGAAATTCAGAAAATCAAGCAAGGGTTAGCAGAATCAGAAAGTGGAGAGTTCAGAGTATCTGATAGTGGGGTATTATATTTTGGTGACAGATTGTGCGTTCCGGATCAGGAGGAACTACGGAGGAAGATTCTAGATGAGGCTCACAGGACTCCTTATGCGATGCATCCTGGCTCCACCAAGATGTACCAAGACCTAAAGAGACGTTTTTGGTGGCCTGGGATAAAAAGAGGCATCGCTAGATATGTCAGTATCTGTCTGACCTGCCAGAGGGTCAAGGCAGAACAACAGAGACCTGGAGGAGTTCTGTAGCCTATTCAAATCCCAGAATGGAAGTGAGAAGATATTTCCATGGATTTCATAGTGGGACTACCCAGAACCATGAATGGTTTCGATGCCATCTGGGTAATAGTCGACATGTTGACTAAATCAGTCCACTTCTTAGTTATCAGGATATCCTACTCCATGGAGCAACTAGCTCAGTTGTATCTCAAGAAGATTGTCAGACTGCATGGAGTCCCACGAACCATTATTTCAGATAGAGACAGTAGATTCATGTCACACTAATGGGAGTGTGTACAGTCAGCATTGGGCACCAGGTTAAAGTTTAGCACAGCTTTCCACCCTCAGACAGATGGTCAGACGGAGTGAGTAAATCAGGTACTCGAAGATATGCTCCGAGCATGTGCCCTAGACTTCAAGGGAAGTTGGTGCAAGTATTTGTGTTTAGCATAATTTGCATACAACAATAGCTATCAGGCCACTATCGGCATGGCACCCTACGAGACTCTCTATGGGCGGAGGTGTAGATCTCCAATCTGCTGGTATGAAAGTGGTGAAAAGAAAGAACTAGAACTTCAGACAGATCAAGTAGCAGACACCACAGCAGCTATACAGCAGATCCGTCAGAGGATAGAGACAGCTCAGAGCCACCAGAAAAGCTATGCTGATACACAGCGCCGACCCTTAGAGTTTTCAGTTAGGGATACAGTATTCCTCCGAGTGGCTCCCATGAAGGGAGTAATGTGTTTTGGGAAGAAGGGCAAATTAAGTCCCAGATATGTGGGATCATACCTTATCACCAGAAGAGTTGGCAAGGTAGCATATGAGCTAGAGCTACCCCAGGAGATGTCAGCTATCCATAACGTATTTCATGTCTCTATGTTGAAGAAGCATATTCCAGATGCCACCCAAGTGATTGAGCCTCAGTCGGTACAAATCCGCGAAGACCTCAGCTATGACAGTCGGCCTATTCAGATAGTAGACCGAGCCGTTAAGAAATTACGGAACAAGGAGGTACCATTAGTAAAAGTCATTTGACAAAATCACACAACAGAAGAGGCAAATTGGGAGACAGAAGCTAGTATGAGACAGAAGTACCCAGAGTTATTTTTGTTGGGTTTTTCGGGCCGTGAAAACCACTTTTTCGCGTCGCGGAAACCCCGAAACCCCCATGCCACCGGATCCGTGCGAAGTAAAACTTGTAACGACCACCCTTCTTACTACTACTACACTCTAAGGATGATCGTTACTTAACTACTAACTCTACTTAACCGGTATGATTAAAATTCACATGGAAACCCTACCGAAAAATTTCGGCAGAGTCTCCCCTATACCGGTGACCATATTCAACAATACATGCAATATATACTCAGCCACAAGCGGCTGGAACACATATCAATCAACCACGCAGTTAAATAAGTATCAAACACACAAATATCTACTTACTAAACTAAACTCATCCTACATGCAATCTAAACAGAATAATCTCAAATGACATGAACTTAAAATACAACTCAAATGTTTATTAATTACTAAAATGCGGAAACTAAAATTAAAACTTCTTTCCTAGTCCCAAGGCTTCCATAGTCCTGGCATCACACATCCTTCGACCACCTCCTTGTCGTCTTCCTTTCTCTATCTTTTCCTTTCCTGTATCTGCAGTAAGAGGAAGTGTAGTCTATAAGTAAAATTTGCTTAGTAAGCGCTATCTAACTCACAAAATCACGAATGTGCATGTATACGAAAAGAACTAGAAACTATATGCTCTAAAAAGAAATAAAGCATAAACATAACTGCTCATGTCAAACTCATAGCAAAGAAAAGCTAGGGAATCTACTCATGTAATTCTAATAGCTAATCATGCTGCTCATCTAATAGGTAAACATGAAAAACTACTTATCTACTAGATAAACATGGTAGAATAAAGAACTAAATTTACTGATTTTTAGAACTATATGAAACTTATTTCATTTGTTCTAAACTTAATCTTTGATACTTTATGTTTATGTAAAACTCGTTTTACTTGTTCAAAAACTTATACTTATAATACTTCAAAAAAATAATCAACTTCTTCTTGGGCCCGGCAACTGTGCTTTTACTTTTGTAACGACCCGACCCATTCGGCGGCCCATTTGGGGGCCCATTTGGCGACCCTATGGTCGTCGACCGTCGACCGTCGGCCGAGCCGTTACTACTAGGACGACTATGGGAGCCCAGCCCAAGGACAGAGAGTCCAGCACAGTGTCACTGATAAAAGTAAAATACTTGTTATCTTTTAATACTTCTATATAATGCCTCGGCATTTTCTTTAGCACCTTGTGTGCCAAAATCCCTAAAGTCTTGACTTTGGGATCTACTTAAGGCCTTGGCCTTTTTCTTTCTTTTCTTTATCTTCTTATACTTGTTAATACTTCTAAAAAAATACTTCTTTGAAAATTGAAATGTTTAAACAAATTCTAATACTGCAATACTTAAACAAAAAGTCTGCATACAAAGCTTAACATAAATTCTGCACTGCTCTACTTAATAAAAATCTGTACTGCGATACTTTAAGCATGCTTCCACAGAAATAAAAAGAAAACTTAACTAGTTAAATCCCTAACTAGTTAAATTCCTAACTACCAACATGTATCATCTATCATTCAATCCTAAACCACCAATGATCATACATCTAATTTTCGGCAATACTAATAGATAGGAAAACAAAATTCTTCAACATGCTACAATGGAAATTAGAAGAAGGAAATCAAATCTCGGAATTAAATCTGCACATGCTAAAAGCTAAACTAAATCTGCATTTGCTTAATGAAACTAAACTAAATCTGCACTTAATGAATATGAAATCTATTAGTGCATGATAAAATATATACTACATCACTAATTGTTCCATAATTCCAAAACTCCTAAGAAGTTAGGTGAAGTATCTACATTAAATTTACTAATGCAACCACTTGCAAGTATCATAAAACTCAATTGTAAGGGTTCAACAACGCAAAACAGAGATCGAATTCCTCAACAAAGAAATCGAACAATCTCGAGAGGCAATTCTATATCAAATCCCAGCTTCAAACAATGTTCACAGAAACCAAACGAAATGCAACTAGATCATCTACAGATTCTGAATTGTTTCCAGCAAAGCAAGGCATAAGGAAAGAATGCTATTACGATAAAAGAAATTGATACATGAAGATGATAGTATGCTTGAATCTGCTGGAATTCAAAACTTAGGTAAAGCTTAATCGAAAATACATAACCAACTCACTGTCTAAACTAATTATCCTCTTTCTTCCTTTAGGGTTCACGGCGGCAAGCACCAGAAAGAAAACACTACTTCTAATATATAAACAAACTCATGCAAAGCTTCGGGAATCTCCTTCAAATCCCTAGCAACAGTTCACTTACAAACAAACTCTAAGGTTTCGTGCAAAGCTTCGGACACAAAGAAAGGAACAAGGAATAAACCTCGGAGCTATCCTACTGCAGGTGAGTAGCAACTTACCTCGGTTTCTTGGACTTACAACCGAAGGGGAGAGATCTAGGGTTTGCGGCGAAGCTTGAGTTTCCCGGCCGCTTCCTCGTGCCTACAGGCCCTCCTGCCGAGGTGGTCTCGAAGATCCGCCGGAAGGGAACCTTCGCCGGCCACCGGAGTTGAGCCCTAGCTCCGTCGGCTTCGTCTTCCTCGAGCCGAAACACCGTCGCACGCAGAAGGGAGGAGGAGAGGGGAAAGGTTAGGTCACGGGAAAGGAAAATAATCTCTTCTTATAACTTAGGTATTTTCTAATTCAGTTATGGCTTAAGACCAATTCCTTATAAATTTATTTACGAAATATCCGCAGCACACTTGGTTAGCCAGATTTTAACCAAATCAGTGATCTCGGCTTTGATTCCTAAGCCGCGCACTTTTATTTCCATTTTATTTTACTGTTCCTAACTACTACTTAAATATATATCACTCCATATATGATTAACAAAACATCCGTAGACCAGATGGTTGGGCTGAGTTCGTTAAGACTCGGGTTCGGGTCCGTGATCTTGGGTTCAAAACCCGGCTTCAACATTTATTATTATTATTATTATTATTTTTTATTTCTTCCTCTTGGTAAAAATACCAAACGAACTCCAAAAATTGTGTAAAAATACTCTAAAAATTTCTAAAAATCTCTAGAATTTTTTTATAGCATTTCATAATATTTTTGAATTATTTTTGGAGCTCAAAAAGAGGAAATTTGGGTCGTTACAAAACTTTCGAAAACATTACGAGTATGAGTTTTATGCTAGTTCTAAACTAGAAGAAGAAATTACCCTTGATGCGAAGCCCTTCGCGTATCCCGCTCTTCCAAGTGATGTCGGATCTCGAGGTTGTCAAGTGTACAACCCTCTAAAAGTATCCACACGAACTATTAGGTGGAGAAAACCTAACACAAAGGTGTGCTAGCACCTTGGTAAGGTTCGTCCAAGAGAGGAGAGGGAGAGCAAGAAGAGAGAGCAAGGAAGAAGATGAAGTGAATGCCCTTGAATGAAAAATGAATTTTTCATTCCTCACAAAAGTGGCCGGCCACAATATTGTAACTCCTCTCATTTAATGTGGCCATTAAAATGAGGAGGAGATTTGTAACCTCCATGAGGTGGCACACACATGTTCTAAACATGATGATGTGTAACACCATTATTGGCCACTTAATGCCAACTCACAAATGATGTGGCATAAAGTCAAGTCAAACTTGACTCTTCCTCTTCCTCTCAAGTCAAGTCAAACTTGACTTAATCTCTCTCATGGTTGATCTAATCCAACCATTTAATTCAAGTCAATTTAATATAATGAATCTAATTCATTTAATTTAATTGATTCAATAAGTCATAATCTAAATTATACTCATTGAACACATGAATCAACTTGAGTCCAACTCAATTAGCCCAATTAGGATTACTCTTAATCTAATTTGATTCATCACATGAATCTAATCCTCTTGGTTCATCATATGAACCTAATCTCCATCTAATTATCCTTAGTGTGTGACCCTATAGGTTCTTGTAACGTTGGCAATGCCCCTAAACCCATTTAGGAGCATAAGTAATGAGTGGTATCTAGCAACACATCATTACTACCCAAGTTACAAGAATGTTGAGATCCAACATCACCTTGTGACTACTAATTGTGACTCCTCACAATATATGACTAGTGTCCTTCTATCCTAGACATCTAGATTGATTAATGTGAGACATAGACCGTGTCATCCTCTGACCAATCTAAATCTTGAACTCCAAGTAGACTCACTAAATCAAATGAGCTCAATATCTCATATTAACTCATTTGTGCATGGCCATGCACTTCATGGTCTCACTCTATCAAGAATATCGATGTCACTCCCGTCATATAGGAGGGATAAATCCCATCTACATCACTCACATCCCTCCGCTTAATTTGTTACGTACCCAGTACTCGCCTTTATAGTCCACCCAGTTACGAGTGACGTTTGACGAAACTAAAGTTCATAACTCCTTATGTAGGGATCCATGGTGACTTCACGTCTAAGGACTAGTAGTCATACTAATAGCCACATGAGAAAGTATATGACACTCATATAACGATCCATGATACTTTCTCATGGCGGGTCATTCAGTATACATTCTCCAATGCATACCCATGTGTCAACTTGATATCTCTATATCCATGACGTGTGAGATCAAGTCATCGAGTTGACCTACATGCTAGTCTCGTCGCATTAACATTGTCCCTGAATGTTAATACTCGACTAGGAATGATTAAGAGTAGTATTCCCTATATCATCTCACTATCGATTCAACCAATCGATTAATATAGGCAAGAACCTTCTACTCAAGGATGCTATTATACTTAGTTTATTTGGTACCAATACAAGTAAGTATAATAACCAAAAACAAATACCTTTATTTATATAAGAATATGATACAACAAGTTCATAATGCAATCATCAAATGATTGGCTCTAGGGCTCTAACTAACAATCTCCTACTAGCACTAGTGCCAATCAATGTCGGCTCTAAGCCCCAATGACCTAGTGTGACCATCATGCTTCCTCTATGCCAAAGTCTTGGTCAAGGGATCTGCGATGTTAGCCTCTGTAGGTACTCTGCAAATCTTTACATCTCCTCTGTCGATAATCTCTCGAATGAGATGGAAGCGCCGTAGTATGTGTTTAGTCCGCTGGTGTGAGCGAGGTTCCTTAGCCTGTTGTATAGCTCCATTGTTGTCACAATAGAGCTCAATAGGGTCAGCGATACTAGGAACTACCCCAAGTTCAGTGATGAACTTGCGGATCCAGACTGCCTCCTTTGCTTCCTCTGATGCAGCAATGTACTCGGCCTCTATCGTAGAATCAGCGACTGTGTCCTGCTTCAAACTCTTCCAGCTCACAGCACCACCATTAATGCAAAACACAAACCCTGACTGCGATCGAAAATCATCCTGGTTGGTCTGGAAGCTGGCATCACTGTAACCCTTTACAGCTAGCTCATCATTGCCTCCATATATCAAGAAATATTCTTTAGTCCTTCTTAAGTACTTAAGAATATTCTTGACCGCTATCCAGTGACTTTCACCTGGATCTGACTGGTATCTGCTCGTCATGCTCAAAACATACGAGACATCAGGACGAGTACATAGCATGGCGTACATGATAGATCCTATGGCTGAGACATAAGGGATCTGATCCATGCAGTCTCTCTCCTCTCTAGAAGAGGGACCTTGAGTCTTCGAAAGACTCACGCGATGTGACATCGGCAGAAATCCCTTCTGTTGGTGCAGTGAGCTGATTGAACCTGAGTTTTGATTATGGCAAAGGGCTCAAAGTTAAGTGGTGGTGTTATCTAACAAAGTTCATGGAGCTTGCAGGAAAGTCCTAAGTGATACTTAGGCAAAAGTCCTAACTGCGGTTAGGCAGAGGGAAAACCCTAGGGGGTGGTAACCCTAGGTCATAGGGGGTGGCAACCCTATGCGGAAAGTCTTGGCAGGTCGATGGCTTCAGGCAAAAGTCCTAGGGGGTGGTAACCCTAGGTGAAAAGTCCTGGTGTCACGAACCAGGTGAAAGTCTGGACTAGCCGGGAAGCGGATGTCCAGCAGAAAGTCCGGAAGCGTCGAGTGCCGAGCAAAAGTCCAGTCGATCTAGAGGATCGTACTGGCAACAGGTAAATCTCCTGAGTAGAGTAGGTGAGAAGGGAACAGTAGGCGTCGGGTCGACCTAGGGTTTCTGTTGGAAACCTGAAGTCGACTCAGACGGTCCGGAGACTGTTAAATACTTCATTTATAATATTTATTGTATTATGTGCTAAACTTTGTGTGCGGGGTAGTGTTTGGGACTAACGTATCTTGCAGGTGCAAAGGAGCAACTTAAAGCCTCGGATGAGCAGTGTCCAAGGCGCCTCCATGGAGCTTGGGCGCCTCGGATGCAAGGCTGGAGCTGGCTGCAAGGCGCCTTTGAAGCGATGGAAGGCGCCTTGAGCTGGGCTGGACTAGCGATGAAGGCGCCTTGAGTCGAGATAAGATTCAGCGCCTCATCTCCGCGGCTGACTCGGCTGTTCAAGGCGCCTTGGTGAACAGTAGAAGGCGCCTTGAACACCCTTTATAAGGGGTTTCGACCAGCAGCTCTGAAGAACAAGTTCCAAGCAATCTTTCTGCTACAAGCTACTCACGAGACGATCCCGAAGTGCTGCTACGAGACACCGACGACCCGGAGCTCCGAAATCTTCAGATTACGATATTATCGTCGGTATAACTGTACTTTTTCATTATACTTAACTGTAATACTTGTACTCTTGTCGAGCTTATAGTTCTTGCCCACGGAAAGCGATCAAGGATCGCGGGCCTTCGAGTAGGAGTCGTCACAGGTTCCGAACGAAGTAAATTCTCTTGTCTTTCTGTGTGTTTGTTTACTTTCCGCTGCGTTACTTCTCCGATAGTTTTTACGATTCCGATAATAGAACGATTTTAGCCACGAGCGCTATTCACCACCCCCCCCTCTAGCGCGTCTCGATCCAACAATTGGTATCAGAGCGGGGTCGCTTTGAACTGGTGCAACCACCATTCAAGCATTTTTCGTGGCTTTGTCGTGTGTATAGGGTAAAAATAAAACCTTACGCCTTTCGTTTTTTCCCTCCAAAATTATTTTCGAAAAATTCATTTTCATCCTTTCACGGTTTATTAGTATTGATAAAATATTGAATTTGGCAAAATTTGAAATAATATTTTTTAAAATATTTTTTTTCGAAACTGGTGAACTTCTATTTCTATCCTTCCATACCGATCTGCTAATCCAGGATCAAGTCCTGGTACATTTTTTTTTTTTTAAGTGTTAGGTTCTTTAATGACCCTCCAAGAAGGCTTTAGCACTTCCGCTCGCCGCTCTTCTCCGTCGAAGACTTTACCTATTGGAAGAACCGGATGATCTACCATCTCAAGACGCAAGTCGAGATGTGGATCATCATCCAGACCGGTCTCGAGCTACCACTTGACGGTACCGGAGAACTCGTTTCATGCACTAACCGGGATACCAACATAAGAAAGAAGGTCGAAGCCGATGCCAAAGCAACCTGTATGCTACAATGCGGGTTGACAAAAGAAGAACTGAATAGAGTCGGACCATTTTCAAGTGCGAAGGAGCTATGGAGAAAACTGATCGAACTGCACGAGGGCACCTCCGATGCTAAAGTAAGTAAGCGCGATTTAATTTTAAATAAACTGTATAATATTAAAATGCAGGAAGGTGAGACGGCGAGCCAGCTTCACGCGCGCATCCGGGACCTACTCAACGGGCTTCATGCGATCGGCCAAAGGGTGGAAAACCGTGACGTAATAAGGTACGCGTTAAGCGCTTTTCCGAGGAACACTTTGTGGGCATCCATGGTTGATGCTTACAAAGTTTCCAAGGATTTATCTTCAATAAAACTAGATGAATTGTTTTCCGAACTAGAATTGCATGAGCAGACTAATGCACGCTCGGTCGAGAAAGGTGTTGCTTTGGTTGCAGGTACCAGCAGAACACGCGAACCGACGTCAAGGCGCAAATCTAAAATATCGAGGACGAAGACGATGAATCAGACGCAGAAGACGAAGTTATTTCCAAGTTGATAAAAACTCGTACGGAAGATGTGCAAGTCGAAGAAGGCAACTCAAATGAACACAAAGGACATATCAGATGTCACCTACTACGGCTGTAACCAAAAAGGTCACTACAAGCCAGATTGCCCAAACAAGAAGAAAAGAAGAAAGGCATTGAAAGCAACCTGGTCCGAGTCGTCAGACGAGTCCGAGACCGACAAGGAAGAAGAACCAACGAGCTTTCTCGCATTACCGGTGCAGGCTAACATAATTGACGAAATCGAGTCCGAAGCCGAGAACGAGTCAGAAACAGAGTCCGAGCGAAGCCACGGATCCGCATCCGTTTCCGAAGGCTCGATCCCCACTGTAAGTTCTTTTCTCGCCGAAACTCAAATAGATGACTTAAGAAATTTAGTTCCTTATTTGCTTAAAAAATTGGCTAAATCCAACATCCGGGTTAAGTCGCTCCAAAAGGAAGTAATAGCCCTTAAGGAAGCGACTGACTCGAGTTCTTTAACTGAGTCAGTTCAAGTTGGAAGTTCAACTCAAGTCTAACAACTTGAGGAAGAAAATTCCAATTTGAAAACTCAAATTAAAGAACTCAAGGATATGTTAGAACGCTCTACGTTGGGTTCCAAGAATTTGGATCTGATTCTTGGAAAACAGCGTGCCGTTTACAACAAATCCGGACTTGGATTCAAGCCCAAAACTAAATATAGATCATATCTGTCGTTGGTAAATAGAAATAAAAGGAACATAATTCAAGCATGGGTCCCCAAGTCCAACCTCGTTAATCAAATTGGACTTGGACAATATTGGGTCCCCAAGGATCAGGTCCACTACCTCGATAGACCATATCGAGGCTATGATCCAGCGGGAGCAAGAAGGAAAACAATTTTAATAAATTAAATTCAAAATTCATAAATCTAAAATTCACAATTAAATTAAAATTCAAAAATTAAAATTCGAAATTTAATTAAAATTCAAAATTCGAAATTAAATTAAAATTCAAAAATTTAAAATTCAAATTACAAATTCAAAATTCGAATTCAAAATTAAATTCAAAATTTGAAATTTAAAATTTAATAGAAGGAGGATCCAGAATAGCTGGCACTCCCAACTAAATTACCCGACTGGGTAACCGAACTTAATCTACCCGAAATGGGTAAACAAGAGTAGACTACCCGGCAGGGTAATTAAGGTTAGATAAAATAGGCTAGGTTTAACTTTACTAACAGTACTGGTGAAGTTTTTGGATGATAGTACGTTAGGGAAGCTTGGGCATCGCATGTCTAGGAAGATATGGCTTCGACCTGGTGCATTTGGAACTGACCGAAGCTACCCTTAAATGGATCCTAACTAGTTAGACCAAGTTTTAGTATTAAGTTCAATGGGTAAGACTATTTGGAAAACCTCGAAGGCATGGTTACTTTAATAAGTTCCTTGTGACTCACCATAGTCCAGAAGTTTATCCAAAGAATGCTTACTTGTTGAACCCAAAGTTAAACCTGAATCTAACACAAAGTTAAACCAACCCCTTAAACTGAACCACAATTCATCTCACCACAATTATAGGATTACCTGATTGAAAATTTAGATCGGGTGAGATGACTAAGAAATTAAAACTAAAATTAACTTAAATCAAGTTAATTCAAAATTAATTTCAAAACTATTTTAAAAACTTAATTTCAAAACTATTTTAAAACTTAATTTCAAAATTATTTTAGAAACTCAATTTCAAAATTATTTTAAAAATCAATTTAAAAATTATTTGAAAATCTTTTAAAAATCTTTTGAAAATCAATTTCAAAATTATTTAAAAATCATTTCAAAAATCTTTTGAAAATTAATTTCAAAATTATTTAAAAATCATTTCAAAAATCTTTTAAAACTTAATTTCAAAATCATTTCAAAAATCCTTTGAAAATTCATTTCAAAATTATTTGTAAAATTCTTTTATTCATTTCAAAATCATTTCAAAATTATTTGAAAAATCTTTGAAAAACTTATTTAAAAATTATTTGAAAAATCTTTGAAAAACTTATTTAAAAATTATTTGAAAATTTTATTTAAATAAAAAATCATTTTAAATTTAATTTCAAAATCCTTTGAAAAATCTTTGAAAAACTTATTTAAAAATGATTTGAAAAATCTTTGAAAAATCCTTTGAAAATTCATTTCAAAAATCTTTTGAAAATTCTTTTCAAAATCTTTTAAAATTAATTCAATTACTGTCAAAATATTAATTTAAAAGGATTTAAAAATATTTAATTATCAAATTCTGATTGCTAAAGTTAACTCTAATTAATTTTCAATAAATTCTCAAAAGTTTAGCATTTTCTCATTTGGAACTTAAATTTTCAATATTTTCAAATAATCTCATCTCAAACTCATTCATAAGCTGCATATGTTTGATAATCTAGAATGGATGAGCTGGAATTAGGATAATATAAAGTTCTTCTTATGCTTGTACTCTAAGACCCTAAGAATTTAATTTGGCATTAATTAAGGGGGAATGAACAGAGTCATGCTAGTACTTTAAGGCTAAACAAATTCCTTTAGGGCTCTGATACCCAATCAAGTTAAATAATTTAATTTGACTCATGCTTGGACACCTAAACTCAAAGAAGTTATTAAGGCATTAACTTAAAATTTAAATTATCTATGCAACAATTCTTTTCAAACACCTTATGAATTGAGCTAAGTACTTCACCTAAATTTTTTTTTAAGTCTGAGTACTTAACTATGCTACCCTTTAGGGGGAGCTTAAATTAACTAGACTATTTCTCTCTTCTTAATTCTTTTTGATTTATGTCAAAGGGGGAGAGAAAAGTCAAAGTTAAGAAATCAAGAATGAAAGGGGGAGCATAAACTTTAAATTTCATTTATGTATTGATGCTTCTGGTTAACTTTCATTATTTATTCCTTTGTTTAAATGTTATGTTTTACTTAACTTTGAACCAAGATTGCCATAATCAAAAAGGGGGAGATTGTTGGTGCAGTGAGCACCAGATGATCGAACCTGAGTTTTGATTATGGCAAAGGGCTCAAAGTTAAGTGGTGGTGTTATCTAACAAAGTTCATGGAGCTTGCAGGAAAGTCCTAAGTGATACTTAGGCAAAAGTCCTAACTGCGGTTAGGTAGAGGGAAAACCCTAGGGGGTGGTAACCCTAAGTCATAGGGGGTGGCAACCCTATGTGGAAAGTCTTGGCAGGTCGATGGCTTCAGGCAAAAGTCCTAGGGGGTGGTAACCCTAGGTGAAAAGTCCTGGTGTCGCGAACCAGGTGAAAGTCTGGACTAGCCGGGAAGCGGATGTCCAGCAGAAAGTCCGGAAGCGTCGAGTGCTGAGCAAAAGTCCAGTCGATCTGGAGGATCGTACTGGCAACAGGTAAATCTCCTGAGTGGAGTAGGTGAGGACGCGTTCCCCGTAGAGGGAACAGTAGGCGTCGGGTCGACCTAGGGTTTCCGGTTGGAAACCTGAAGTCAGACTCGGACAGTCCGGAGACTGTTAAATACTTCATTTATAATATTTATTGTATTATGTGCTAAACTTTGTGCTGCAGGGTAGTGTTTGGGACTAACGTATCTTGCAGGTGCAAAGGAGCAACTTAAAGCCTCGGATGAACAGTGTCCAAGGCGCCTCCATGGAGCTTGGAGGCGCCTCGGATGTAAGGCTGGAGCTGGCTGCGAGAAGCTGTTCAAGGCGCCTTGATGAACAGTGGAAGGCGCCTTGAGTCTGAGATAAGATTCGACCAGTTCGCTCCTCATCTCCGCGGCTGACTCGGCTGTTCAAGGCGCCTTGGTGAACAGTAGAAGGCGCCTTGAACACCCTTTATAAGGGGTTTCGACCAGCAGCTCTGAAGAACAAGTTCCAAGCAATCTTTCTGCTACAAGCTGCTCACGAGACGATCCCGAAGTGCTGCTACGAGACACCGACGACCCGGAGCTCCGAAATCTTCAGATTACGATATTATCGTCGGTATAACTGTACTTTTTCATTATACTTAACTGTAATACTTGTACTCTTGTCGAGCTTATAGTTGTTGCCCACGGAAAGTGATCAAGGATCGTGGGCCTTCGAGTAGGAGTCGTCACAGGCTCCGAACGAAGTAAATTCTCTTGTCTTTCTGTGTGTTTGTTTACTTTCCGCTGCGTTACTTCTCCGATAGTTTTTACGATTCCGATAATAGAACGATTTTAGCCACGAGCGCTATTCACCTCCCCCTCTAGCGCGTCTCGATCCAACACCTTCTTGGAGTTCTGCATGGCAAACCGAAGGAGTACCTTGTCAATGTATGTACTCTGACTTAGGCCAAGCAATCTCTTAGATCTATCTCTATAGATCTGTATCCCTAGAATGCGGGATGCTTCACCTAAGTCCTTCATTGAGAAACAACTCCCTAGCCAGGTCTTGACAGACTGAAGCAAAGGGATGTCTTTCCCAATGAGTAGTATGTCATCCACATACAATATGAGGAAGACAACTATGTCCCCTACAACCTTCTTGTAGACACAAGGTTCATCTTCATTCTTGATGAAACCAAACTGTTTGATTGCATCATCAAATGGAAGATTCCAGCTCCGAGAAGTTTGCTTTAGTCCATAAATGGACCTATGCAGCTTGCATACTCTGCTAGTATGTTGTGGATCTACAAAACCCTCAGGTTGTGTCATGTACACATCCTCGATCAGGTTTCTATTCAGAAATGCGGTTTTGACATCCATCTGCCATATCTCATAGTCATGGTATGCTGCAATAGCAAGCATGATCCTAATGGACTTAAACATTGCTACTGGAGAAAAGGTTTCATCATAGTCAATACCATGAATCTACTTGAAACCTTTAGCTACCAAGCGACCCTTATAGATAAGTCCATCCATGTCAGTCTTTCTCTTAAAGACCCACTTACACCCAATGGGTTTTACCCCTTCATGTGGATCAAGCAAAGTCCATACTTGGTTTGTGTACATGGATTCCATTTCGGATCTCATGGCCTCTAGCCATATCTCGGAATCTGGTCTCATCACAGCGTCCTGATAGGAGGTGGGCTCATCCTCTATGAGCACAACATCATCATGGTCAGACAAGAGAAATGAGTATCTCTCAGACTGACGACGTACCCTATTAGACCTACGAAAAGGTATGTCTACTTGAACTAGTTATTGTTCCTCAACTCCTTGTGGAACAACATCTTCCACAACACTTTGTGGTTCCAGTTCAACTTCCATCGAGGCTTCAGTGCTATGGTCCGCATTTTGAACTTCTTCAAGACCGAACGTACTCCCACTAGTCTTTCTAGAAATAAAGTCCTTTTCTAGAAAGACCCCAGTCTTTGCCACAACTACCTTGTGCTGACTGGGAATGTAGAAGTAATATCCCTTAGTTTCCTTGGGATATCCAATAAAGTAGCACTTGTCGGATTTGGGTCCTAACTTGTCTGAGACTTGACGTCGAACGTAAGCCTCACAACCATAAATCCTCATGAAAGATACCTGGGCATCTCTCCCAGTCCATATCCTATATGGTGTCTTTATCACGGCCTTGGATGGAACTTGGTTGAGTATAAAAGCTGTCGTGTCTAGAGCATAACCCCAAAGGAATGTCGGAAGATCTGTGTGACTCAACATAGATCGTACCATATCTAATAGGGTACGATTCATCCTTTCGGGTACACCATTCCACTGTGGTGTTCCAGGAGGAGTGAGTTGGGATAGAATCCCACACTCAGCTAGATAGTCACGACACTTATGGCTAAGGTATTCTCCACCTCTATCTGATTGAAGTATCTTAATACTCTTCCAAGTTGGTTCTGTACTTCATTCTTGAATTCTTTGAACTTTTTAAAGGATTCAGACTTATGTGTCATCAAGTACATATAACCATATTTATTGAAGTCATCAGTAAATGTGAAGTACCTATAACCGCCTCTAGCAGCGACATTGAAAGGGCCACATACATCACTATGTATAAGTCCTAACAAATCAGTCGCTCTTTCGCTGTGCCCGCTAAAGGGAGTCTTGGTCATCTTGCCTAGTAGGCATGACTCGCACGTCTCATAAGATTCAAAATCAAATGAGTCCAGTAAACCATCCTTATGGAACTAGGATAAGCGCTTGTCATTTATATGACCTAAGCGACAGTGCCAGAGATATGTTTGGTTCAGGTCATTTGACTTGAACCTTTTGGTATTTATGTTATAGATAGGGCTTTCAAGGTCTAGAATGTAGAGTTCGTTCATTAGAGATGCACTACAATAGAACATATCTTTTAAATAAACAGAACAACATTTATCCTTTATAATAAAAGAGAAACCTTTCTTGTCCAAACAAGAAACTGAAATTATGTTCTTAGTAAAAGCAGACATATAACAACATTCATCTAATTCTAATACAAGCCCAGAGGGCAGAGATAGATGATAAGTTCCTACAGCAACAGCAGCAACCCGTGCTCCATTGCCTACGCGTAGGTCCGCCTTGCCCTTCGCCAATGCCCTGCTATTTCTCAGCGTCTGCACATTAGTACAAATGTGAGAAGCACATCCGGTATCTAATACCCATGATGAAGAAATAGATAGATTAACTTCTATAACATATATACCTGAAGTGGAAGTCTCACTTCGCTTCTTCTTAAGATCTTCCAGGTACACCTTGCAGTTCCTCTTCCAGTGCCCGGTCTGACCGCAGTAGAAGCAGGTAGCATCCTTGGAGACCCCTCCTTTAGGCTTCAGTGCCTTGCCTTTGCCCTTGGCTTGGGACTTTCCTTTGCCTTTGGGCTTGCCCTTACCCTTGTGTTTCTGAACCATCAGAACAGAGTGGGGCTTAGCCTTCTTAAGGTTCAGCTCAGCAGTTCTTAACATGCTAAGCAGCTCGGGCAGTGGCTTGTCAATTTCATTCATATTGTAGTTTAGAACGAATTGATTATAGCTATCCGGCAAGGATTGCAAGATCAGGTCAGTGGCCAGCTCTTGGCCAAGCGGGAATCCCAACCTCTGTAGGTTTTCTATGTACCCAATCATTTTGAGTACATATGGGCCTACGGGAGCCCCATCTGATATCTTGCACTGAAATAGTGCCCTTGAGATCTCAAAATCTCTCATGTCGCGCTTGTCCTTGATACAGTTGACGAAGATGTTCAACCATATCGTAAGCGCCCATCAACTCGTGTTGCTTCTGAAGCTCAGAGTTCATGGTCGCGAGCATTAGACAGGACACATCTAATGCATCATCTTGATGCTTCTTATAAGCATCTTTGTCAGCTCGCGTGGCATTGGCAGGAGGAGCCTCCAGAATGGGCTGCTCCAGAACGTACAGTTTACGTTCCTAGGTGAGAACTATTCTCAAGTTCCTGTACCAGTCCAGGAAATTTGCTCCGTTGAGCTTGTCCTTCTCAAGAACAGAACGCAGGGAGAAAGAGTTTGTATTCGACGTCATGGTTATCTACAACAGAAAAATGCAGAAAATAAATATCATATTCTTTTAAATCATTTAATTAGGCATTTAACTAAATGATGCTCCCACTGAATTCTATAATTCATGTGGGACAAGATTCACATCATACTAACCCTTGAGTTAGCTTTGGCTAATACGCCCAAGATTTAGTATGATCGGTAGGTAACGATTTACCAATTACATCTTTA
Source organism: Zingiber officinale (assembly GCF_018446385.1). Taxonomy (NCBI): domain Eukaryota; kingdom Viridiplantae; phylum Streptophyta; class Magnoliopsida; order Zingiberales; family Zingiberaceae; genus Zingiber; species Zingiber officinale. The sequence continues at coordinate 61,251,564 of NC_055989.1, read as the reverse complement.
TGCAACTCTTGTTTATAGGATCATTATCCGCAGTTATATTAAAACTTGAGTTAGCTTTGGCTAATACGCCCAAGAATTAATATAAATGTGATTTATGTTCTATCTTTCCAACCGTTGGAAGAATGCCTATAGTTGTACTCGATCCAACCGAGTTAACTAGGAATACTCAATCTAATTAAGTTTGTACTCGCCCATGCGTTGATAAGCGGGACCAAGATTGTCCCTCCGTACCCTACCAAGATAATATGTGTTGCTCTGCTTTGGCAGATTCAACAACACATGTGATCGAGGTAGTCATAGGTATCACGGCACGGTAGGCATTAGAGTTGATGCGATTGTGATCTAATCTAATCGAGAGGGTGCATCTTGTACACGATTTAGATCTAATCTAATCGTTAGGCACTAATTAATTACTAATCATGCATCACATACACACAAGAAATTAATTAAATTATTTATGATTAGTCATGGTCCTACTACGATCTTCTCAAGCCAATGAGAAGATCGGATGGTCAACCTAAGGTCAACTGCTTCTCAAGCTCCTCCCTTTGATCACCTTGTGTTGCTCGCGCCCTCCTCGTAACTCCGTCTCGAGTGGACCTTCCACGGCTCCAATTTTGTACATTACAATTTTGAAATTCGAGTTACATTCGAGTCTAAACTAATTTTACAACAAGAATAAATGAAGAAAGGCACGACGCGCAGGTCGCGTATCAAATATACAGCACACACAACACAAATGACGGCGCGCAGACCGTAATATGAATTACAACACATTTCCAATCAGATTGGGTCTTTTTGGGCCATGACTATCACAAAATAATACAAATAATACATAATTCTAAATTATGTATTTTCTATAATTTTCTGTAACTTTTCCTACAATTTTTACAATTTTTTACGAGTAAAAATTCCTGGCGGTCCCGATTAACGGTTTTTGGACGCAATTGTGGAACGAATCCCCTTGCGGGGCAAGGGGCAGCACCCCTACCCACGATCTAACCATCGCGAGTGTCCCTAAGCGATCCTACAGCGCCTTAGCCCGCTGTCCCAAAAATTTTTGGGGCGAAACCTTGTCGTTTCGGAAAAATCTTCTCGGTAGTCGAAGCCTACAAGTGTCGAAACACTTGTGCTTCGCTTCTACGAGAAAAATACCCATAAAAACCTTAAAATTACAGAAATTTACAGAACCTATATTTTTCATAAAAAATCAAATTAAATTTGTACTCGCTTCGCACGTGGCTCTGATACCACTGTTAGGTTTTTTGGGCCGCGAAAACCGCTTTTTCGCGTCGCGAAAACCCCGAAACCCCCATGCCACCGGATCCGTGCGAAGTAAAACTTTCGAAAATATTACGAGTATGAGTTTTATGCTAGTTCTAAACTAGAAGAAGAAATTACCCTTGATACGAAGCCCTTCGCGTATCCCGCTCTTCCAAGTGATGCTGGATCTCGAGGTTATCAAGTGTACAACCCTCTAAAAGTATCCACATGAACTATTAGGTGGAGAAAACCTAACACAAAGGTGTGCTAGCACCTTGGTAAGGTTCAGCCAAGAGAGGAGAGGGAGAGCAAGAAGAGAGAGCAAGGAAGAAGATGAAGTGAATGCCCTTGAATGAAAAATGAATTTTTCATTCCTCACACAAGTGGTCGGCCACAATATTGTAACTCCTCTCATTTAATGTGGCCATTAAAATGAGGAGGAGATTTGTAACCTCCATGAGGTGGCACACACATGTTCTAAACATGATGATGTGTAACACCATTATTGGCCACTTAATGCCAACTCACAAATGATGTGGCATAAAGTCAAGTCAAACTTGACTCTTCCTCTTCCTCTCAAGTCAAGTCAAACTTGACTTAATCTCTCTCATGGTTGATCTAATCTAACCATTTAATTCAAGCCAATTTAATATAATGAATCTAATTCATTTAATTAAATTGATTCAATGAGTCATAATCTAAATTATACTCATTGAACACATGAATCAACTTGAGTCCAACTCAATTAGCCCAATTAGGATTACTCTTAATCCAATTTGATTCATCACATGAATCTAATCCTCTTGGTTCATCATATGAACCTAATCTCCATCTAATTGTCCTTAGTGTGTGACCCTATAGGTTCTTGTAACGTTGGCAATGCCCCTAAACCCATTTAGGAGCATAAGTAATGAGCGGTATCTAGCAACACATCATTACTACCCAAGTTACAAGAATGTTGAGATCCAACATCACCTTGTGACTACTAATTGTGACTCCTCACAATATATGACAAGTGTCCTTCTATCCTAGATATCTAGATTGATCAATGTGAGGCATAGACCGTGTCATCCTCTGACCAATCTAAATCTTGAACTCCATGTAGACTCACTAAATCAAATGAACTCAATATCTCATATTGACTCATTTGGGCATGGTCATGCACTTCGTGGTCTCACTCTATCAAGAATATCGATGTCACTCCCGTCATATAGGAGGGATAAATCTCATCTACATCACTCACATCCCTCCACATAATTTGTTACATACCCAGTACTCGCCTTTATAGTCCACCCAGTTACGGGTGACGTTTGACGAAACCAAAGTACATAACTCCTTATGTAGGGATCCATGGTGACTTCAGGTCTAAGGACTAGTAGTCATACTAATAGCCACATGAGAAAGTATATGACACTCATATAACAATCCATGATACTTTCTCATGGCGGGTCATTCAGTATACATTCTCTAATGCATACCCATGTGTCAACTTGATATCTCTATATCCATGACTTGTGAGATCAAGTCATCGAGTTGATCTACATGCTAGTCTCGTCGCATTAACATTGTCCCTGAATGTTAATACTCGACTAGGAATGATTTAGAGTAGTATTCCCTATATCATCTCACTATCGATTCAACTAATCGATTGATATAGGCAAGAACCTTCTACTCAAGGACGTTATTATACTTAGTTTATTTGGCACCAATACAAGTAAGTATAATAACCAAAAATAAATGCCTTTATTTATATAAGAATATGATACAACAAGTCCATAATACAATCATCAAATGATTGGCTCTAGGGCTCTATCTAACAATTTTAAGTTCGAGGATGAACTTTTTATAAGGTATGGGAGATTGTAACGCTCGAAAATTCTCAAAATAAATTTTAAAAATATTCTATTATTTTTTTGGAATTTTAGAATATTTTTATGAAATTTTTGGAGTAGCAGAAGTAGCAAAATTAAATTAAAACGTAAAATAGCCTAAGCGGGAATTGAACCCGAGACCTATTAGACCCTACGATTTATAGATGACCTTAGTAACCAGGGGGCCCCAGCAGGGGTGTGCTGAAAGAAGAGGAGAGAAATTATATTTATGATCGAGTTGAGTTGTATTAATCACTTAATATAAATAGGGAATTTAAGTGGGAGTTTATTATTTCGGATCGACAACTCTCCCTCAAACCCTCACCCGACGTCGCCCTCTCTCTTCCTCACCCTCTCGGTGCACAAGCCCCAAGAGATCTAGGGTTCCATCCCTAGGGTCGTAGGAGCACCTTCCGGCGACGTCTCCGATACGAGGACGCTCCTCTCCGCGAGAAGAACGCGTAGACGCAAGAAGACCGCCGAAGAGATCTTCTTCTCCGGAAATCTAGCGATCAGAATTGTAAGAAACCTAGCGTAGGAAGTAAGTAACCTCTCACCTGCAGTATAAGTGTTGGGATCTTAGATGGCTAGAGGGGGGTGAATAGCCTCTTAAAAAAAAACTTAGACAGAGATTTCTACACAAAAACTAGTTAGCACAGCGGAAGTGGAAAACTAAAACGAAGGAAGAAAAACACATACACAGCAGACACAAAGATATACGAGGTTCGGGGATAACTTGCCCCTACTCCTCGGCGTGTCCGTAAGGTGGACGACTCCTTGATCTTCGGTAGATTGCACCCCGGATAACTTCCGGCTAAAGATGTCTCCTTCTCGGTGGAGCAACCTCTCAACAGAGTCTCAAGAAAGATCTAAATTAAAGCACGAGACTTACAGAAACTCGGTGGCAAAGGAGAATAGGAGTGCTTACAACCACGCGAGAATTAGTAGCAGAAAAACAGAGATCGCAGTTCACCCGAGAGCTCAAGAACTTCGCACACCAGCACACACTTTTCTTTCAAGCTTTCTTTCGTGTTCTGTTCTTGTTCCCCTCTCGCTGTTTTTACTGCTTCTCAAAACCTGATCTCTGCTGTCACAAATCTGGTCCCAACTGCGCAAATCAGCACTGCAAATCTGGTCCAAACTGCGCAAATCAGCGCTGCAGCCAATCTCTTTTCCTCCTTCTCTGATTCTCTGAACTCACACCAATGATATCACAGTCAACACTGGCGTCTTCTGAGCTCGAACCAATCCCCAGGAGTCAAGCAGATCGCAGCCAGATCATAGCAGTATCCGTTGATGCCTGAAATGCACCATGCGCCGTTGAAACCAGCAGAAAGACCATTTGCCGCATTCCTCTTATGAACTTAATTTGAAATTAGGCTTGGAATGATACCTGTTAACCTGCAAACTCAAAAGCTAACAGCACAGAGGATTACATCACATAAATGAATGAGATATATCAAAAGCAGTGAAGGAATCGCTGATACAACGAACAAATCAGAGTGTGTGGATCAGTCACCAGACCGATCACAGTGCCTTGGACCGATCAGGCAACAGTCTGATCGGTCTGAGGCCATTCTGATCGGTCGTAGTGACCGATCAGATTGAGTGTGGATCGGTCCATAGACCGATCCACCTCTTTTCTTTCTTTGCAGTATCTTCTCCTGATCGGTCTCCCTGACCGATCAGATTGCACTCAGTGTGCTACTGAGTGTTCTCTGATCGGTCTGCAGGACCGATCCACCTCTTTCTTTCTTGCGGGCTCTTCTCACGATCGGTCACCCGACCAATCGGTTGCACTCGATGTGCTCGAGTGTTTTCGTCGATGCTGCGGCCGATCGATTTCACTCGATGTGCTCGGTGTCATCGTCGGTCATCGGACCGATCCGTGGAACTAGTTTCCGGATCGGTCTGCCGACCGATCCACGATTCTTGTATGCGGATCGGTCTGGCCGATCCAATGTGCGATGAAAGTCCTCTTTCGACTTAACCCGGGAGAGCGAGCTACGGGGCCCTCTCGACTTCATCGGTCCGAGAGCGAGCTGAGCCCTCTCGGCCTAGTCCGGAGAACGAGCTACGAGCCCTCTCCGACTTCGTCCGGTCGAGAACGAGCTACCGAGCCCTCCCCGACCTAGTCCGGTCCAGAGAACGAGCTACCGAGCCCTCTCCGACCTAGTCCGGAGAACGAGCTACCGAGCCCTCTCTGACCATTCCGTGCCAAGTCACCATACTTGGACTTTTCCCGTGCCAAGCTCCCTGCTTGGACTTTTCACCAGATGTCTTGACCCATCTGGATTTCCCTTGCCTGGCTTCACTCACCAGGACTTTCCCTCCCAACTGATCAACCTCGATCAGTAGTCATTCTGAGTTTAAACACTATCTGATACAAACTTAAATCAGTGTCAACATCAAAACAACAGCCAGGTCAGACTGTATCAACAATCTCCCCCTTTTTGTTGTTTGACAACACGATTTAAGTTTAGATCAGAATTTGTTCAAATTTTCATAATTTTAGGAGAATCAAGATCCTCCCCCTAAGATGGATACAACACTATGTGAGGGTCTTCACATTTGCATTCATCTAAACTTAGTTATCTTCTCCCCCTTTGTCAAACACCGAAAAGGTGCGAATAAGGTAAGATAACTTAAAGAACTCCCCCTTAACCCTTACTGTCTGGTTCTTAAATCACTGAGAATTCCCTCTAAGTGTATTATAAGACAGTAATAAGGAAATAAAAGACAAACAAGACATGCAAGTGAACAGCATATTAATAACGGATAGAAAATGAAATATAATAAAGAGCAAGTAAATATAAAACTGAGTACCATAAATACATGAGTAGCATCAGAAGTGCAAACATCCAGGTCAGTCATAAAGACTAACAAATAACATCCAAAATACAGACAGTCAACAAACAAACTGTATCAATCAACATCCTCACACTGAGGAACATCACCATCATCGGCAGGAGGGGTGAAATCCTGAGGCGGCACGCTGGAGGATGGATAGCCTGGGTAAGACTGCGGAGGCGGGTAGCGTGCCATCCATCCGAGTAGCAACTGCTGTGTCACCACCTGATGACTGCGCATATCATCGAAACGCTGGTCAATATGCCTGCGCAGGTCATCATAGCGTTGGTCTATCCGAATACGCAAGCCATCCAGCTCAGCAGATATCATCTCATCAAGCCGATCAAAACGGCTCTCCAGCTCTGCAATCTGCCAGCGCAGATCAGGATCGTCCTCTCCATCGTCAGCAGCATCAGGAGGAGCAGCAACAGGAGCAACATGTCGTGGAGGTCCCCATGGTAACTCACCCAAAACTCTCTCATCCTTCCACTGAACACCCCCATTTTGTCCAATGATGCCAGACTTGGAAAATGCCCGTTTCCCAAGTCGGCAATCCTGCCTGACCATTTTGACTACCCTACCCTTAGACACATCAACCTGAAGGGTCTCGAGCCAATCAGTAATTATATGCCCATAAGGCATATAAACAGTGGAGCCACTGGGCCGAGAATATGAAATGATCGAAGAGTAGATGCTGGACATAATGTCAAAGTCGAGACGCCGACGTAACCCATACAGCATCAAACAATGATAGGGTCGGATCTCAGCAAGAGGTTTGGATGTAATTGGAAGAATACAGTTTGTGACTATCTTAAAAAGAATATAGTCAGGGGCAGATAGTCGTAGGGCAGCAAAAGTGGGAAAGTCAACATCCAACTCATCTAGGTCATCTGGTCTAGGATGACCGAAGAAGTACTCATAGATGGAGTCAGGTGAGACATCAAGTGGAGGACGTAATGATTCTGGTAAATCAGGATAAATTGAGAAAAGATCCCCCGTACACATCCGGCAGCCTAGATACCCAAAAAATTCTCTGATGGAGAAATCGATAGATCTTTTAGCGACTCGGGTTTTATAAACACCATCACTGTTCTGATGAAGATTATTATAGAACTCAGAAACTAGGTCAAGGTTGATGTCCCTCTCTAAGTAGACTACCGAGTCAAGTTTAAAATAGGCTAGGGTTTCGGACACAGAAGGACAAAATTCATCCATATACTTGCGATCCACAGATCGACATGGAAGCAACTTGAATGTCCTCTGTTGAAATGCTTGCTCAAAATGGCGGTTTGGGAATCTACTAGAACCAGCTGGTTGGGGTCGAGAGGGAGCAGGAGACTTGGTTTTCTCAGCTGGGGATTTAGAAGAACTCTCACCGGCTGCTTTCTTCCTAAATAGAGAAAGATTTGGACACGGTCGGGGCAAATGGGAGTCCACGGGAGCCACACAGAGAGAACCGAGACAACACACATAGAGAAAATGTGAAAAGAAGCTAAAACGCTAAGAATGAACAAATCTCGGGAGGAAGAAGAGTTACCTGGGCGCCATTGTAACCTTCGGCTTTTAGAAGATGATGGGTCGAGAAGACGGGAGGAAAAGAGGGGCGTCGGCTAGGTTATGAGTCGGTCGGCTAGGGTTTTGAGAAGGAAGAAGATCGGGAAGAGAGTGGGTCGGGAGGTGTTAATGAGGGGATAGTGCACAGTGTGATCTGATCGGACGGCTGTCCGAACAGAGAAATCCTGACCGATCAGGCAACATCCTGATCGGTCAGTGATCGTCCTGATCGGTCGTGGAGACCGATCAGGGATCTTCCTGATCGGTCCTTGGACCGATCAGATGTGGATCAGTGGGCTGCGATTTGTGCCGGTGTCTCCTGATCGATCCCTGGATCGATCGGTGAACTCTGACAGGAATTTCCTGTCCTGATCGGTCGTGGAGACCGATCAGGTATCGTCAAATCTCCTGATCGGTCGTGGAGACCGATCAGGGAACCTCCTGATCGGTCCCCGGACCGATCAGAGGTCGATCAGTAGCTAACGATACATTTCAGAACCCCTGATCGGTCTGCAGACCGATCAGATATCGAATGAACTCTACTGATCGGTCGTAGAGACCGATCAGATATCGGCCTGATCGGTCCCTGGACCGATCAGTGTCTGATAATCCTGAAATTCTGATTTCAGTAACTGAAATTTTTGAGCCGTTGTTGATCGAGAATTCTGAGAAGTTCAACAACTAAGAATTCAGAACCTCCCAAATTCATAACCTAGAACCTAAGGATCAACACCCACAATTGTGTAAAAAAAATGAACTCTTATGGCCTGAGCGTGTTTAGAGCCCGAAAGTTTCAGACTTCAAAAACCAAAGACTCAGACATTTGGAATCTTAGAGTTCCAATCTTAGAGAACCTTATAAAACTATTACCTATAGTGAACCAAGGTATTAGTTAAGACCTAGGATTGCTATGAACAGTTTCAAGTTTGTCAAAATATAAACAACTTGTCCTAATTTTCAATCAAGGCATGTTAAGTGTCAATCAAAAATATCAATCAACAAATCAACCATCAACTATAATTTGATAATTTCTAGGCAAAAGTCCAACCAAGATTCCTTGATTGGAATATATGAGTAAGATCAAGGAACCAATTACACATGAATTATGTAATGGTGTTCCCCATACTCAATTAATGTCTCTTCAACCTAATTATTCAAGAGATGCATGATACATTTTGAATAATTTAGTTGTTCCTAGCATCTCACCCCATTTCTAGCAAACAAAAATATTTTGTTAAACCTTATAGTTTGTGTGAGATGTTCCCAAGTTGCCCAAAATCATTCCCAATTTCTTTTGTCATTTTAATTTGTCCTTATTGATCATGATGAAGTCCTAAGGACCTAAGGAGCCAAACACATCCCCAACTCCCTCCTTAAATGACTAAATTCATTTTCCGGAAGGGGTTTGGTGAAAATGTCGGCTAGGTTTGACTTTGACTCCACATATGTGAGCACAATGTCACCCCTAGCTACGTGATCTCTAATGAAGTGATGACGCACTTCAATGTGCTTGGTCCTTGAATGATAGACTGGATTTTTAGTTAGGTTGATCGTGCTAATGTTGTCACATAGCACTTGTACACCCTTATAAGAAAGTCCATAATCCTCTAGGGTGTGTATCATCCACAACAACTGTGATACACTCTCTCCCATGGCAATATATTCGGCCTCGGTCGTGGAGAGAGCAACACAATGTTGCTTCTGACTTGACCAACTAACTAATGATGAACCTAAGAATTGGCAACCCCCACTAGTGCTTTTCCGATCCAATTTGCATAATCGTAATCGGTATAGCCTATCAAGTCAAAAGACTCCATGCGAGGGTACCATAGACCTACTGGATTGTGCCCTTAAGGTATCTCAATATTCTCTTAACGCAATTAAATGAGATTCCTTGGCACGGACTTGATACCTAGCGCACATGCCCACAAAAAAGTATGTCCGGTCGACTAGCTGTGAGATATAGAAGACTACCAATCATGCTTCTATATTGCGTTAGATCAATTGGTTTCCCACTCTCATCATTGTCAAGGCGAGTGTTTGTCGCCATTGGAGTGGACACTTCCTTAGAGTCACTCATATTGAATTTTCTAAGCATCTCTTGAGTGTATTTAGTCTGATGGACATAAATGCCATCTCGAGTTTGTTTGATTTCAAGTCCAAGGAAGAATGTCAATTCTCCTACTAGACTCATCTCAAACTCACTTTCCATGTGAGAAATAAATTCATTCAAATAGCCCTTGTTATTTGAGCCACAAATTATGTCATCGACATATACTTGGGCTACAAAAATATTTTCACCATCTCTACGCAGAAATAGTGTTGGGTCTATTTGGCCTCTCACAAAACCCTTTTCTAGTAAATATGTTGACAACCTTTCGTACCAAGCTCGTGGTGCTTGTTTAAGCCCATAAAGTGCTTTCTTGAGCTTGTACACGTGGTTTGGAGCTTCGGTATTCACAAACCCCGGTGGTTATTCAACATAGACTTCTTCTTTAATAAAACCATTTAAGAAGGCAGATTTAACATCCATTTGATAGAGTTTGAAACCTCTATGTGCAGCAAAAGCTAGCATCAAACGAATGGACTCTAATCGTGCCACGGGAGCATAAGTCTCATCATAATCGAGACCTTCGACTTGACTATAGCCCTTGGCTACAAGTCTTGCCTTGTTTCTTACAACTTCTCCCTTTTGATTTAACTTATTTTTGAAGACCCATTTAGTTCCAATAATGGTGGTCTTTTTCGGTCTAGGAACCAAGTCCCACACTTGACTCCTTTCAAATTGACCTAATTCGTCTTGCATAGCTATGATCCAATCAGGATCGCGCAATGCCTCATCAACTAATTTTGGTTCAATCTCTGAAATCAATGCGACTTCATTAGACTCATTTCTGAAGAATGATCTAGTCCTAACCCCTTGTTGGATGTCTCCCACAATTTGGTCTTGGGGATGACTAGTGGCTATCCTAGATTGTCTTGGTGTTGGTGGTGCCTCATGAATGGTCTCACTCGGCACAGGCGAGGACTCAATATCAGGCAAAGGATCAAATTGAGTTCTTTGTTGCCTTTGCTCATCAACATCAGAGTCAACTTCGACTCGTTCTTCATTTTGCTCATTCAAACTTAGATTTCTAAGTCCAAATTGAATTTCTCCTACATCCCTTTGTTGATCATTTAAGTTAGGGATTTCTTCAAATGCTACATCAGAGGACTCTTCAATCAATTTGGTCCTATTGTTGTAGACTCGATAGGCTTTGCTGGTAAGAGAATACCCGACCAGTATCCCTTGATCAGCCTTAGCCGTGAACTTCCCAAGATGGTCCTTGGTGCTCAAAATAAACACCTTACAACCAAACACCCTAAGATGTTTAATTGTAGGTGGTTTCCCAAACCAAAGTTCATGGGGAGTCTTTCCTAAAAACCTATGTATTAAAACTCGATTTTGCACATAGCAAGCTGTATTCACAGCTTCAGCTCATAGTGAGTACTCATTGAGCATGCTTCGTTCAGCCTCTTGTAGTACTCGGTTCTTTCTCTCCACAACCCCATTTTGCTGTGGGGTCCTTGGAGTAGAGAACTCATGCCTATATCCCTTTTCTTGACAAAACTCTAGAAACCTATGATTTTGAAATTCCCCACCATGATCACTTCTAATGGTTTTAATTGTTGTAGATTTTTCATTTTCAGTTCTTCTACAAAAGGAAATAAAAATATCTATAGTTTGGTCCTTATGTTTCAAAAAGAAGGTCCATGTGTATCTAGTAAAATCATCAACGATTACCAAGCAATATCTACTTCCATTCAATGATATTACACTACTGCAATCAAATAGGTCCATGTGCAATAAATCTAAAGCAGTAGATGTACTTACAATGCTTTTACCTTTATGAACACCTTTTGTTTGCTTACCCTTTTGACATGCATCACATAGTTTGGTCTTGTGGTACTTGATGCTGGGTAAGTCTCGCACTAATCCTTGGTTGGCCAACTTCCGGATGTTCTTCATGTTTACATGTGCCAACCTTCTATGTCATAGCCAAGACTCTTCTTCTTTTGACATGACACACTTAATCAAGGCATTAGTAGCACTTTTAAATGATACTTGATAAATATTATCAACCCTTGTGCCTACTAGTACCGTGTCAAGTGTGTCAATGTGTTTAACCAAACATTGACTTGAATGAAATTCAATTGTGTAACCTGTATCACACAATTGACTGACACTTAGGAGATTAAAAGTCATCCCCTTGACTAGAAGAACATTCTTGATATGGAGACATTCGGATATATGAATGTCTCCAACTCCTACAACCTTAAGACTACCATTGTTACCAAATGACACATTACCTCTATTTTTGTTTTGAATGGTAGAAAATAGTGACTTGTCCCCGGTCATGTGCTTGGAGCATCCACTATCAACAAACCAAGTTGATAGACGCTCCCCCTTTACCAATGCCTACAAGACATGAAAGATAGATGTTTTAGGTACCCAAATCTTGGGACCTAATGCATCTACAATGAAAGACTTAGGCACCCATGCCTTTGTTACCTTCTTCCTAGTCTCATGAACCCTAGAAACATGCGATCTATGAAATTGGGTTCTTGACACTAAAGAAATAAAACTAGACTCCTTAGGTTGGTTTCCTAATCCAGCCTTGTTGTAGACCGCCCTTTGGGCATTTAGAATCATGTCTAATGTCTTGGAGCTAGTTGAGAATTTCTCAAGCATTTTCTTGAGTTTCTCAACCTCACCCTTCAAGGCTTTGTTTTCATCTTCAAGGAGCTCTAGATGTAGGTCATCAACCTCATCTTCCCTTAGAGCTCTCAAGTTCTCTACTTCTTCTTTTAATGATTTATTTTCTGTTTTTGATTTTTTAAGCAAGGTAGACAAATGTGTAATAGTCTTATAGCATTTTTCTAAGTGAGAAGAGGTTACCTCTTCATCATCCGAAGATGATGAAGCCGCGGCTGATGTGCTTGAGTCATCACTCTCGGATTCGGACTCCTCCCTTGCCATGAGTGCCAATTGCCGAGTACTCTTCTCCTTCTTCTCTTCCTCCTCCGATGAGCTTGAGGAGGATTCATCCCAAGTGGCCTTGAGAGCTTTCTTCTTCTTGGCTCTTTCCTCCTTCTTTTTGGCCCGTTCCTCCTTCTTGAGTTTTGGACACTCACTCCGGTAGTGGCCTTTCTTGCTACACTCATAACATGTAACATTAGTCTTATCGATATTTTGATCATTAGATTTACCTTTTCCTTTATATCTCCTGCTTCTTCTCATGATCCTCCTCACAAAATTTGCCATCTCGCTTGATGATGATCCACCTTCATCATCGGACTCGGAGGAGGATGAAGATGAAGGAATCTCTTTCTCCTTCTTCTTTTCTCTCCTTCTTCTCCCATCCTTGCTCTTTTCTCCTGCAACCAAAGCTATACCTTTCTCCTTTTGACCTTTGTTAGCAAGTTCATGAAGTTCCATTTCACAAAAGAATTCGTCTAATTTAACAATGGAAAGATCCTTGGAAACCTTGTAGGCATCTACCATAGATGACCACAAGGCATTCCTTGGAAAGGCTTTAAGAGCGTACCTTACTAGATCGCGATTCTCCACGCGTTCATCTACGGAATGTAGACCATTGATGATTTCCTTGAACCTCCCATGTAGTTCACTTACCGTTTCGTTTTCCTTCATGGTGAGATTTTGTAGTTGATTCAAGAATAGGTCCCTCTTGGCTATCCGAGAATCTCGAGTTCCTTCTTGGAGCTCGATAAGCTTGTTCCATAAATCTTTTGCACTCGAGAATGGACCTACCTTGACGAGTTGGTCCTTGGCAATCCCACATTGTAAGGTGACAACCGCCTTGGCATCGGCTTGCCCTTTACGAGTTTGTTCGGTAGACCACCTTGATGAATCGAGTTCCTTACCTTCTTCGTCCTTCGGTGGTGTGAATCCTTCCTTGACCGAGAACCACATGGAGATATCAGTCTTGAGGTAATACTCCATGCGGCTCTTCCAATACTGGAAATCTGCTCCATCGAAGAAGGGTGGTCTGTTGGTGCTGAATCCTTCCTTCATGGCCATCTTGTTGCTCCTTGGAATGTTAGTCCAGATGAAGAGCACCAGGCTCTGATACCACTTGTTGGGATCTTAGATGGCTAGAGGGGGGTGAATAGCCTCTTAAAAACTTAGACAGAGAGTTCTACACAAAAACTAGTTAGCACAGCGGAAGTGGAAAACTAAAACGAAGGAAGAAAAACACATACACAGCAGACACAAAGATATACGAGGTTCGGGGATAACTTGCCCCTACTCCTCGGCGTGTCCGTAAGGTGGACGACTCCTTGATCTTCGGTAGATCGCACCCCGGATAACTTCCGGCTAAAGATGTCTCCTTCTCGGTGGAGCAACCTCTCAACAGAGTCTCAAGAAAGATCTAAATTAAAGCACGAGACTTACAGAAACTCGGTGGCAAAGGAGAATAGGAGTGCTTACAACCACGCGAGAATTAGTAGTTCACCCGGGAGCACAAGAACTTCGCACAACAGCACACCCTTTTTTTCAAGCTTTCTTTCGTGTTCTGTTCTTGTTCTCCTCTCGTTGTTTTTACTGCTTCTCAAAACCTGATCTCTGCTGTCACAAATCTGGTCCAAACTGCGCAAATCAGCGCTGCAGCCAATCCCTTTTCCTCCTTCTCTGATTCTCTGAACTCACACCAATGATATCACAGTCAACACTGGCGTCTTCTGAGCTCGAACCAATCCCCAGGAGTCAAGCATATCGCAGCCAGATCATAGCAGTATCCGTTGATGCCTGAAATGCACCATGCGCCGCTGAAACCAACAGAAAGACCATTTGTCGCATTCCTCTTACGAACTTAATTTGAAATTAGGCTTGGAATGATACCTGCTAACCTGCAAACTCAAAAGCTAACAGCACAGAGGATTACATCACATAAATGAATGAGATATATCAAAAGCAGTGAAGGAATCGTTGATAAGGCGAACAAATCAGAATGTGTGGATCGGTCACCGGACCGATCACTGTGCTCTGATCGATCGAGGCCATTCTGATCGGTCGTAGTGATCGATCAGATTGAGTGTGGATCGGTCCACGCACCGATCCACCTCTTCTTTCTTTGCGATCTCTTCTCGATCGGTCTCACGGCCGTCAGTTACACTCGATGTGCTGCGGAGTGTTCTCGATCGGTCGGTAGACCGATCAGATTAGTGGATCGGTCCGCACCGATCCACCTCTTCTCTTCTTCTGAGCTCTTCTCCGATCGGTCTCACGGCCGTCAGTTACCTCGATGTGCTGCGGTGTTTTACGTCGATGCAGACCGATCGATTCACTCGATGTGCTCGGGTGTCATCGTCGGTCATCGGACCGATCCGTGGAACTGGTTTCCTTTGGATCGGTCTGCCGCCGATCCACCGATTCTTGTGTGCGGATCGGTCTAAGGCCGATCCAATGTGCCGATGAAAGTCCTCTTTCGACTTGGGAGAGCGAGCTCAGGGCCCTCTCCGACTTCATCGGTCCGGCGAGCTACCGGCCCTCTCGGCCTGGTCCGGAGAGCGAGCTGAGCCCTCTCGGCTTCGTCGGTCCGAGAGCGAGCTCAGGCCCTCTCGGCCTGGTCAGGAGAACGAGCTCCGAGCCCTCTCAGGCCGTCAGTTCGGAGAGCGAGCTACCGGAGCCCTCTCGACCATTCCGTGCCAAGTCACCATACTTGGACTTTTCCCGTGCCAAGCTCCCTGCTTGGACTTTTCACCAGATGTCTTGACCCATCTGGATTTCCCTTGCCTGGCTTCACTCACCAGGACTTTCCCTCCCAACTGATCAACCTCGATCAGTAGTCATTCTGAGTTCAAACACTATCTGATACAAACTTAAATCAGTGTCAACATCAAAACAACAGCCAGGTCAGACTGTATCAACAATCTCCCCCTTTTTGTTGTTTGACAACACGATTTAAGTTTAGATCAGAATTGTTCAAATTTTCATAATTTTAGGGGAATCAAGATCCTCCCCCTAAGACGGATACAACACTATGTGAGGGTCTTCACATTTGCATTCATCTAAACTTAGTTATCTTCTCCCCCTTTGTCAAACACCGAAAAGGTGCGAATAAGGTAAGATAACTTAAAGAACTCCCCCTTAACCCTTACTGTCTGGTTCTTAAAGCACTGAGAATTCCCTCTAAGTGTATTATAAGACAGTAATAAGGAAATAAAAGACAAACAAGACATGCAAGTGAACAACATATTAATAACGGATAGAAAATGAAATATAATAAAAAGCAAGTAAATATAAAACTGAGTACCATAAATACATGAGTAGCATCAGAAGTGCAAACATCCAGGTCAGTCATAAAGACTAACAAATAACATCCAAAATACAGACAGTCAACAAACAAACTGTATCAATCAACATCCTCACACTGAGGAACATCACCATCATCGGCAGGAGGGGTGAAATCCTGAGGCGGCACGCTGGAGGATGGATAGCCTGGGTAAGACTGCGGAGGCGGGTAGCGTGCCATCCATCCGAGTAGCAACTGCTGTGTCACCACCTGATGACTGCGCATATCATCGAAGCGCCGGTCAATCTGCCCGCGCAGGTCATCGTAGCGCTGGTCTATCCGAATGCGTAGTCCATCGAACTCAGCAGCCACCATCTCATCATTCCGATCAAAACGGCTCTCCAGCTCTGCGATCTGCCAGCGCAGATCAGGATCGTCCTCTCCATCGTCAGCAGCAGCAGGAGGAGCAGCAACAGGAGCAACCTGTCGTGGAGGTCCCCGTGGTAACTCACCCAAAACTCTCCCATCCTTCCACTGAACACCCCCATTTTGTCCAATGATGCCAGACTTGGAAAATGCCCGTTTCCCAAGTCGGCAATCCTGCCTGACCATTTTGACTACCCTACCCTTAGACACATCAATTTGAAGGGTCTCGAGCCAATCAGTAATTATATGCCCATAAGGCATATAAACAGTGGAGCCACTGGGCCGAGAATATGAAATGATCGAAGAGTAGATGCTGGACATAATGTCAAAGTCGAGACGCCGACGTAACCCATACAGCATCAAACAATGATAGGGTCGGATCTCAGCAAGAGGTTTGGATGTAATTGGAAGAATACAGTTTGTGACTATCTTAAAAAGAATATAGTCAGGGGCAGATAGTCGTAGGGCAGCAAAAGTGGGAAAGTCAACATCCAACTCATCTAGGTCATCTGGTCTAGGATGACCGAAGAAGTACTCATAGATGGAGTCAGGTGAGACATCAAGTGGAGGACGTAATGATTCTGGTAAATCAGGATAAATTGAGAAAAGATCCCCCGTACACATCCGGCAGCCTAGATACCCAAAAAATTCTCTGATGGAGAAATCGATAGATCTTTTAGCGACTCGGGTTTTATAAACACCATCACTGTTCTGATGAAGATTATTATAGAACTCAGAAACTAGGTCAAGGTTGATGTCCCTCTCTAAGTAGACTACCGAGTCAAGTTTAAAATAGGCTAGGGTTTCGGACACAGAAGGACAAAATTCATCCATATACTTGCGATCCACAGATCGACATGGAAGCAACTTGAATGTCCTCTGTTGAAATGCTTGCTCAAAATGGCGGTTTGGGAATCTACTAGAACCAGCTGGTTGGGGTCGAGAGGGAGCAGGAGACTTGGTTTTCTCAGCTGGGGATTTAGAAGAACTCTCACCGGCTGCTTTCTTCCTAAATAGAGAAAGATTTGGACACGGTCGGGGCAAATGGGAGTCCACGGGAGCCACACAGAGAGAACCGAGACAACACACATAGAGAAAATGTGAAAAGAAGCTAAAACGCTAAGAATGAACAAATCTCGGGAGGAAGAAGAGTTACCTGGGCGCCATTGTAACCTTCGGCTTTTAGAAGATGATGGGTCGAGAAGACGGGAGGAAAAGAGGGGCGTCGGCTAGGTTATGAGTCGGTCGGCTAGGGTTTTGAGAAGGAAGAAGATCGGGAAGAGAGTGGGTCGGGAGGTGTTAATGAGGGGATAGTGCACAGTGTGATCTGATCGGACGGCTGTCCGAACAGAGAAATCCTGACCGATCAGGCAACATCCTGATCGGTCAGTGATCGTCCTGATCGGTCGTGGAGACCGATCAGGGATCTTCCTGATCGGTCCTTGGACCGATCAGATGTGGATCAGTGGGCTGCGATTTGTGCCGGTGTCTCCTGATCGATCCCTGGATCGATCAGTGAACTGACAGGAATTTCCTGTCCTGATCGGTCGTGGAGACCGATCAGGTATCGTCAAATCTCCTGATCGGTCGTGGAGACCGATCAGGGAACCTCCTGATCGGTCCCCGGACCGATCAGAGGTCGATCAGTAGCTAACGATACATTTCAGAACCCCTGATCGGTCTGCAGACCGATCAGATATCGAATGAACTCTACTGATCGGTCGTAGAGACCGATCAGATATCGGCCTGATCGGTCCCTGGACCGATCAGTGTCTGATAATCCTGAAATTCTGATTTCAGTAACTGAAATTTTTGAGCCGTTGTTGATCGAGAATTCTGAGAAGTTCAACAACTAAGAATTCAGAACCTCCCAAATTCATAACCTAGAACCTAAGGATCAACACCCACAATTGTGTTAAAAAAAAATGAACTCTTATGGCCTGAGCGTGTTTAGAGCCCGAAAGTTTCAGACTTCAAAACCCAAAAACTCAGACATTTGGAATCTTAGAGTTCCAATCTTAGAGAACCTTATAAAACTATTACCTATAGTGAACCAAGGTATTAGTTAAGACCTAGGATTGCTATGAACAGTTTCAAGTTTGTCAAAATATAAACAACTTGTCCTAATTTTCAATCAAGGCATGTTAAGTGTCAATCAAAAATATCAATCAACAAATCAACCATCAACTATAATTGGATAATTTCTAGGCAAAAGTCCAACCAAGATTCCTTGATTGGAATATATGAGTAAGATCAAGGAACCAATTACACATGAATTATGTAATGGTGTTCCCCATACTCAATTAATGTCTCTTCAACCTAATTATTCAAGAGATGCATGATACATTTTGAATAATTTGGTTGTTCCTAGCATCTCACCCCATTTCTAGCAAACAAAAATATTTTGTTAAACCTTATAGTTTGTGTGAGATGTTCCCAAGTTGCCCAAAATCATTCCCAATTTCTTTTGTCATTTTAATTTGTCCTTATTGATCATGATGAAGTCCTAAGGACCTAAGGAGCCAAACACATCCCCAACTCCCTCCTTAAATGACTAAATTCATTTTCCGGAAGGGGTTTGGTGAAAATGTCGGCTAGGTTTGACTTTGACTCCACATATGTGAGCACAATGTCACCCCTAGCTACGTGATCTCTAATGAAGTGATGACGCACTTCAATGTGCTTGGTCCTTGAATGATGGACTGGATTTTTAGTTAGGTTGATCGTGCTAATGTTGTCACATAGCACTTGTACACCCTTATAAGAAAGTCCATAATCCTCTAGGGTGTGTATCATCCACAACAACTGTGATACACTCTCTCCCATGGCAATATATTCAGCCTCGGTCGTGGAGAGAGCAACACAATGTTGCTTCCGACTTGACCAACTAACTAATGATGAACCTAAGAATTGGCAACCCCCACTAGTGCTTTTCCGATCCAATTTGCACCCAGCATAATCGTAATCGGTATAGCCTATCAAGTCAAAAGACTCTGTACGAGGGTACCATAGACCTACTCGGATTGTGCCCTTAAGGTATCTCAATATTCTCTTAACTGCAATTAAATGAGATTCCTTGGCACAGACTTGATACCTAGCGCACATGCCCACAGCAAAGAGTATGTCCGGTCGACTAGCTGTGAGATATAGAAGACTACCAATCATGCTTCTATATTGCGTTAGATCAATTGGTTTCCCACTCTCATCATTGTCAAGGCGAGTGTTTGTCGCCATTGGAGTGGACACTTCCTTAGAGTCACTCATATTGAATTTTCTAAGCATCTCTTGAGTGTATTTCGTCTGATGGACATAAATGCCATCTCGAGTTTGTTTGATTTCAAGTCCAAGGAAGAATGTCAACTCTCCTACTAGACTCATCTCAAACTCACTTTCCATGTGAGAAATAAATTCATTCAAATAGCCCTTGTTATTTGAGCCACAAATTATGTCATCGACATATACTTGGGCTACAAAAATATTTTCACCATCTCTACGCAGAAATAGTGTTGGGTCTATTTAGCCTCTCACAAAACCCTTTTCTAGTAAATATGTTGACAACCTTTCGTACCAAGCTCGTGGTGCTTGTTTAAGCCCATAAAGTGCTTTCTTGAGCTTGTACACGTGGTTTGGAGCTTCGGTATTCACAAACCCCGGTGGTTGTTCAACATAGACTTCTTCTTTAATAAAACCATTTAAGAAGGCAGATTTAACATCCATTTGATAGAGTTTGAAACCACTATGTGCAGCAAAAGCTAGCATCAAACGAATGGACTCTAATCGTGCCACGGGAGCATAAGTCTCATCATAATCGAGACCTTCGACTTGACTATAGCCCTTGGCTACAAGTCTTGCCTTGTTTCTTACAACTTCTCCCTTTTGATTTAACTTATTTTTGAAGACCCATTTAGTTCTAATAATGGTGGTCTTTTTCGGTCTAGGAACCAAGTCCCACACTTGACTCCTTTCAAATTGACCTAATTCGTCTTGCATAGCTATGATCCAATCAAGATCGCGCAATGCCTCATCAACTAATTTTGGTTCAATCTCTGAAATCAATGCGACTTCATTAGACTCATTTCTGAAGAATGATCTAGTCCTAACCCCTTGTTGGATGTCTCCCACAATTTGGTCTTGGGGATGACTAGTGGCTATCCTAGATTGTCTTGGTGTTGGTGGTGCCTCATGAATGGTCTCACTCGGCACAGGTGAGGACTCAATATCAGGCAAAGGATCAAATTGAGTTCTTTGTTGCCTTTGCTCATCAACATCAGAGTCAACTTCGACTCGTTCTTCATTTTGATCATTCAAACTTAGATTTCTAAGTCCAAATTGAATTTCTCCTACATCCCTTTGTTGATCATTTAAGTTAGGGATTTCTTCAAATGCTACATCAGAGGACTCTTCAATCAATTTGGTCCTATTGTTGTAGACTCGATAGGCTTTGCTGGTAAGAGAATACCCGACCAGTATCCCTTGATCAGCCTTAGCCGTGAACTTCCCAAGATGGTCCTTGGTGTTCAAAATAAACACCTTACAACCAAACACCCTAAGATGTTTAATTGTAGGTGGTTTCCCAAACCAAAGTTCATGGGGAGTCTTTCCTAAAAACCTATGTATTAAAACTCGATTTTGCACATAGCAAGCTGTATTCACAGCTTCAGCCCATAAGTAGCTCGGTAGTGAGTACTCATTGAGCATGCTTCGTGCAGCCTCTTGTAGTACTCGGTTCTTTCTCTCCACAACCCCATTTTGCTGTGGGGTCCTTGGAGTAGAGAACTCATGCCTATATCCCTTTTCTTGACAAAACTCTAGAAACCTATGATTTTGAAATTCCCCACCATGATCACTTCTAATGGTTTTAATTGTTGTAGATTTTTCATTTTCAGTTCTTCTACAAAAGGAAATAAAAATATCTATAGTTTGGTCCTTATGTTTCAAAAAGAAGGTCCATGTGTATCTAGTAAAATCATCAACGATTACCAAGCAATATCTACTTCCATTCAATGATATTACACTACTGCAATCAAATAGGTCCATGTGCAATAAATCTAAAGCAGTAGATGTACTTACAATGCTTTTACCTTTATGAACACCTTTTGTTTGCTTACCCTTTTGACATGCATCACATAG
Source organism: Zingiber officinale (assembly GCF_018446385.1). Lineage (NCBI taxonomy): Eukaryota > Viridiplantae > Streptophyta > Magnoliopsida > Zingiberales > Zingiberaceae > Zingiber > Zingiber officinale. The sequence goes on along the minus strand of NC_055989.1, from coordinate 61,230,173 downwards.
TTTGGTCTTGTGGTACTTGATGCTGGGTAAGTCTCGCACTAATCCATGGTTGGCCAACTTCCGGATGTTCTTCATGTTTACATGTGCCAACCTTCTATGTCATAGCCAAGACTCTTCTTCTTTTGACATGAAACACTTAATCAAAGCATTAGTAGCACTTTTAAATGATACTTGATAAATATTATCAACCCTTGTGCCTACTAGTACCGTGTCAAGTGTGTCAATGTGTTTAACCAAACATTGACTTGAATGAAATTCAATTGTGTAACCTGTATCACACAATTGACTGACACTTAGGAGATTAAAAGTCATCCCCTTGACTAGAAGAACATTCTTGATATGGAGACATTCGGATATATGAATGTCTCCAACTCCTACAACCTTAAGACTACCATTGTTACCAAATGACACATTACCTCTATTTTTGTTTTGAATGGTAGAAAATAGTGACTTGTCCCCGGTCATGTGCTTGGAGCATCCACTATCAACAAACCAAGTTGATAGACGCTCCCCCTTTACCAATGCCTACAAGACACGAAAGATAGATGTTTTAGGTACCCAAATCTTGGGACCTAATGCATCTACAATGAAAGACTTAGGCACCCATGCCTTTGTTACCTTCTTCCTAGTCTCATGAACCCTAGAAACATGCGATCTATGAAATTGGGTTCTTGACACTAAAGAAATAAAGCTAGACTCCTTAGGTTGGTATCCTAATCCAGCCTTGTTGTAGACCGCCCTTTGGGCATTTAGAATCATGTCTAATGTCTTGGAGCTAGTTGAGAATTTCTCAAGCATTTTCTTGAGTTTCTCAACCTCACCCTTCAAGGCCTTGTTCTCATCTTCAAGGAGCTCTAGATGTAGGTCATCAACCTCATCTTCCCTAAGAGCTCTCAAGTTCTCTACTTCTTCTTTTAATGATTTATTTTCTGTTTTTGATTTTTTAAGCAAGGTAGACAAATGTGTAATAGTCTTATAGCATTTTTCTAAGTGAGAAGAGGTTACCTCTTCATCATCCGAAGATGATGAAGCCGCGGCTGAAGTGCTTGAGTCATCACTCTCGGACTCGGACTCCTCCCTTGCCATGAGTGCCAATTGTCGAGTGCTCTTCTCCTTCTTCTCTTCCTCCTCCGATGAGCTTGAGGAAGATTCATCCCAAGTGGCCTTGAGAGCTTTCTTCTTCTTGGCTCTTTCCTCCTTCTTTTTTGCCCGTTCCTCCTTCTTGAGTTTTGGACACTCACTCCGGTAGTGGCCTTTCTTGCTACACTCATAACATGTAACATTAGTCTTATCGATATTTTGATCATTAGATTTACCTTTTCCTTTATATCTCCTACTTCTTCTCATGATCCTCCTCACAAAATTTGCCATCTCGCTTGATGATGATCCACCTTCATCATCGGACTCGGAGGAGGATGAAGATGAAGGAATCTCTTTCTCCTTCTTCTTTTCTCTCCTTCTTCTCCCATCCTTGCTCTTTTCTCCTGCAACCAAAGCTATACCTTTCTCCTTTTGACCTTTGTTAGCAAGTTCATGAAGTTCCATTTCACAAAAGAATTCGTCTAATTTAACAATGGAAAGATCCTTGGAAACCTTGTAGGCATCTACCATAGATGACCACAAGGCATTCCTTGGAAAGGATTTAAGAGCGTACCTTACTAGGTCGTGATTCTCCACGCGTTCATCCACGGAATGTAAACCATTGATGATTTCCTTGAACCTCCCATGTAGTTCACTTACCGTTTCATTTTCCTTCATGGTGAGATTTTGTAGTTGATTCAAGAATAGGTCCCTCTTGGCTATCCGAGAATCTCGAGTTCCTTCTTGGAGCTCGATAAGCTTGTTCCATAAATCTTTTGCACTCGAGAATGGACCTACCTTGACGAGTTGGTCCTTGGCAATCCCACATTGTAAGGTGACAACCGCCTTGGCATCGGCTTGCCCTTTACGAGTTTGTTCAGTAGACCACCTTGATGAATCGAGTTCCTTACCTTCTTCGTCCTTCGGTGGTGTGAAGCCTTCCTTGACCGAGAACCACATGGAGATATCAGTCTTGAGGTAATACTCCATGCGACTCTTCCAATACTGGAAATCTGCTCCATCGAAGAACGGTGGTGTGTTGGTGCTGAATCCTTCCTTCATGGCCATCTTGTTGCTCCTTGGAATGTTAGTCCAGATGAAGAGAACCTGGCTCTGATACCACTTGTTGGGATCTTAGATGGCTAGAGGGGGGTGAATAGCCTCTTAAAAAAAAACTTAGACAGAGATTTCTACACAAAAACTAGTTAGCACAGCGGAAGTGGAAAACTAAAACGAAGGAAGAAAAACACATACACAGCAGACACAAAGATATACGAGGTTCGGGGATAACTTGCCCCTACTCCTCGGCGTGTCCGTAAGGTGGACGACTCCTTGATCTTCGGTAGATCGCACCCCGGATAACTTCCGGCTAAAGATGTCTCCTTCTCGGTGGAGCAACCTCTCAACAGAGTCTCAAGAAAGATCTAAATTAAAGCACGAGACTTACAGAAACTCGGTGGCAAAGGAGAATAGGAGTGCTTACAACCACGCGAGAATTAGTAGCAGAAAAACAGAGATCGCAGTTCACCCGAGAGCTCAAGAACTTCGCACACCAGCACACACTTTTCTTTCAAGCTTTCTTTCGTGTTCTGTTCTTGTTCCCCTCTCGCTGTTTTTACTGCTTCTCAAAACCTGATCTCTGCTGTCACAAATCTGGTCCCAACTGCGCAAATCAGTGCTGCAAATCTGGTCCAAACTGCGCAAATCAGCGCTGCAGCCAATCTCTTTTCCTCCTTCTCTGATTCTCTGAACTCACACCAATGATATCACAGTCAACACTGGCGTCTTCTGAGCTCGAACCAATCCCCAGGAGTCAAGCAGATCGCAGTCAGATCACAGCAGTATCCGTTGATGCCTGAAATGCACCATGCGCCGCTGAAACCAACAGAAAGACCATTTGTCGCATTCCTCTTACGAACTTAATTTGAAATTAGGCTTGGAATGATACCTGTTAACCTGCAAACTCAAAAGCTAATAGCACAGAGGATTACATCACATAAATGAATGAGATATATCAAAAGCAGTGAAGGAATCGTTGATACAACAAACAAATCAAAGTGTGTGGATCGGTCACCAGACCGATCACACTGCCTTGGACCGATCAGGCAACAGCCTGATCGGTCTGAGACCATTCTGATCGGTCGTAGTGACCGATCAGATTGAGTGTGGATCGGTCCACAGACCGATCCACCTCTTTTCTTTCTTTGTAGTCTCTTCTCCTGATCGGTCTCCCTGACCGATTACCTCGATGTGCTCGGTGTTCTCGATCGGTCGGTGAGACCGATCAGTTAGGTGGATCGGTCCACAAACCGATCCACCTCTTTCTTCTGCAGCTCTTCTCCGATCGGTCTCACGGCCGATCGATTACCGTGTGCTCTGGTGTTTTACGTCGATCTGCGATCGATTTCACCGGTGTGCTGCGGTGTCATCGTCGGTCATCGGACCGATCCGTGGAACTGGTTTCCGGATCGACCGATCCCGATTCTTGTGCGGATCACCGACCGATCCAATGTGCCATTGAAAGTCCTCTTTCTGACTTAACCCGGAGAACGAGCTACCGAGCCCTCTCCGACTTCATCCGGTCCAGAGAACGAGCTACCGAGCCCTCTCTGACCTAGTCCAGAGAACGAGCTACCGAGCCCTCTCCGACTTCGTCCGGTCCAGAGAACGAGCTACTGAGCCCTCTCTGACCTAGTCCGGAGAACGAGCTACCGAGCCCTCTCCGACTTCGTCCGGTCCAGAGAACGAGCTACCGAGCCCTCTCTGACCATTCCGTGCCAAGTCACCATACTTGGACTTTTCCCGTGCCAAGCTCCCTGCTTGGACTTTTCACCAGATGTCTTGACCCATCTGGATTTCCCTTGCCTGACTTCACTCACCAGGACTTTCCCTCGCAACTGATCAACCTCGATCAGTAGTCATTCTGAGTTTAATCACTATCTGATACAAACTTAAATCAGTGTCAACATCAAAACAACAGCCAGGTCAGACTGTATCAACAATCTGAGTAACCTCTCACCTGCAGTATAAGTAGCTAATCGTATGTTTCTATATTCTTAGTTCAGCCATATGCAGAGTTAGAGCACAACAAGTGCTCGATAAAATGACTAGTATAGTTATATGCTACAGTGGGCATTTTAATAGCTCAGTTAAATGCCATAGAAGCATTTTAAATAGCATACTTAGTCTTGCTTCAGTTTATATGGGACTACGGTCCAATGGGTGGGCTCCCATAGTCGCCTCTAGGTTCAGATAACCTAGCTCTAGGTTCAGATAACCTAGCTCTAGGTTCAGATAACCTAGTAAGAGCAAGATAAGATAAATTAACTTATGAATCAGTATTTTACTTTATCAGTGGCACTGTGCTGGACTCTTAGTTGTCCTTGGGTTGGGCTCCCATAGTCGTCCCTAGGTTTAGATAACCTAGTAAACCCTACTAGATTCGGGACTAGCTACTTCGGGTCTAGTTAGGGATGCGCGCATAGCAAGTACAGTTGTCAGGCCCATCAGCAGCATGATTATTATTTTTATCTATTATGAAAATAGTTTTCAAAACTTTACAAATCAGTTATGTGAATACAGTACAGTTTCAGCATTAACCTAACATTAATTTTAGCTTAGCTTATGTATCAGTTTAGTTTTCTTGTTGATACCGTAAATAGTTTATGTTTAGTAGTTGATTGCCATGACTTATATGTCAATATGCCATGTTTTAGTATTTTAGTATGATTCTCATCATGTATATCAACATAGCATCTTTTAAAAGCATGATTTCATCGAATGCATATTTTGTGAGGTGGATGGTTCTTACTAAGCTCCCAAGCTTATAGTTTCATTTTCCTTATACTGCAGATAAAGGTAAAGGGAAGATGGATTAGCGGAGGTTGGAGGGCAATGCGTCAAGATGTGTGTGAGAAGGAACTTAGAATAAAGACTCTTGGGGAGTAGCCCATCTAAAGACTTAGTATTTCTGTTTTTGGTTACTTTTCTGCACTTTTAGGGTGTTTAAGTATCATGAATTGTGAAGGTATACACTACGCCATGCTTAGACTCCTCGTTGTCATGATAATAGATAGTAAAATGTGAGTAATGTCATGTCTAGTAGTAATGTTTATGCTTTTATTGGTTTTCTGAATGTTCTGTATGAGTTCGGGTGGAATTTCTGCAATATCAGAAACCCAATCGATCAGCCGATCGATTGAGGAGTCCTCAATCGATCAGCCGATCGATTGGAAGAAATCCCCGCGTACAGAACGTTACTGAATCGATCAGCCGATCGATTGAGTCGCGACCTGCGCGTACAGAGAGCTACTGAATCGATCAGCTGATCGATCGGTCAGACTGGATCGATCATCCAATCGATTCAGATGGTTCTTCCGTGCACAGAGGCGCGTTGAATTGATCCATGGATCGATTGTCATATTTCAATCGATTGAGCCTCGACCTCAATCGATTGGGGAAGCCTGATTTCGGCTGGAAACCTCTTATTTCAGTTCCTTGACCATATGGAGAGTTTAGATTCCATTCTTTAGTATATGTACAACAATGAAAAGGTATTTTGAACATAAGTTACAGATTTTAATAGTCATTAGCAGAGTGAGATTTTAATTAGTTCAGTTTTTCGCACACAATAGTTAGACAATGTAACCCCCGGCCTTACAGCTCAGTCAGTAGAAGGCGGAGCGTTACAAGCAAGGACTCCTATCGCTACACAGCTAGTTAGCTATTATGGAACTGTCCCCTCGGCCACTCGAGAGTAGTGATAGCTAGAGTGGTGTACAGTTTGTCACTGACCCGACCTCTCGATCATAGAGGGATCATGGTGCAGATAGGTGGCCGGGAGTGACCATCCGTGCATATGCTTTTGTTATTATACTTGCTTATGCTATTAATTGTTTACTTATGCAGTTCTCTTATTGTATCAATGTAATATGCTTATATGTGTTGAGTTATATACTTGTTGCATATGATTTGATACTGACTTACTTATTAGTAGTATGTATATATCTCACATGTTACACTTGTAGTTATGAGCAGTACTATTGTGGTTCCTTACTACTCTTGACTTACTATTACTAGCTTGGTATATGGATTCAGGTATGGACATTTATTATGATACCTCTGTAGTTTATGATACTTTTCCCTATAAGACTGTATATATTTGAATCTCTAGATATATATTATGCTTATGCACTATTTATCTATTATCTGTTGAGTTCCTGCACTCACTGCCTCATAAACTAATTTTTTTTCGCCAGATAACAGATAAAGGATTTATGGAGTCTCCTGGAGATCTTGTCCATCAGTCCCATGTCACATCGAGCGACTTTTCTATTATTGCTTTCGTTTGCATTATTGGCTTTGAACTTATTCATGTATATATATCTTTTGTATAGAGTTTAGCTTTGTGGCTTTCTGTAATTATTTTGATGTAGTTGTGTCAAGTCGGGTTGACTCGCAGTTAGTTGTATTGTGATTTTACGTTCGTTATTTTGTGACTTCCGCTGTGTTTTGCTATAATCATTTGGATTGCTTACTATATAACTTCGTGATTATGTTGTGCGTGTTCTAATTGTGTGGGATGTGTATATAACTACGTGATTGTATTTTATATCCAGTCGTGTGGGCTATTGATAGCTTGTGAGTAGCCTTGTGACATTGTATACTGGTTTTATTTGTAACTGCTATAGAGAATATGGTATTTGATTTTCGTTGGACAATCTTATGCTTGGGACGTGACACAAGGATCAAATATAACAGAACCTAACTAACTTAATTGATCACATTAAAATTATCCCAAGTTCTAATAAGATGAACCTTATCATTTTTTGCCACACAGAGAAGAACCCAGTCTATCAAATGAGATATTGTGTCTTTTTAAAAAGTAATAATCCCAGTTAGTCTCATTGACTATCCCTGGAGGTGACTGACCCGATCATACGAAAGTTTTCCATTGATCACCAGGGTATATCGGGAAGCTCACACGGCAGCTAGCTCAGAAGTCCAATATTCTTTGGTTACCTCCATTTGAAGGAAAAATTCCTACAAATATGCCGTAACTGATGTTTGAACCGCGGATGCCTGTGTGACAACTTAAATGTTCTATCGTGACACTATAACCCCGGAGATGATGTTGTGCCTCTTTAAAATGATAATCCAAATTAGCCTCATTGACTATCTCTGAGGTGACCAACCCGATCCCACGAAAGTTTCCCACTGGTCATCAGGTAAATCGAGAAGCGCACGTTATGGGTTAGTCGAGAAGCGCACGTGACGGCTAACCCAGAAGCCCAGTATCCTTTTGTTACGCTCCTCATTTGAAAGAAAAATTTCTGTAAATACGTCGTAACTGAGGTTCGAACCGTAAGTACCTGGATGATAACTTGAATGTTCTACTACGGCACCATAGCCGGGGACAAATTTTGAGCGTGATCAAGATATGAGGAAAGGGAAAATGATTGAAGATAATAGATAATCTTCATGTCCAATTTACATATGAATGTTTGTTACAGAGCGCGGTAGGATTTATCTTTGGGATGGAGGAAAGCGAGAAGGCTTTTGGTGGCGTTGTGTCCTACTGAGTCTCCGACGCCAGACTGGTGGCGGCCGCCGCCGTTGCCAGCTCGTCGTACACCAGATTCTTGAGGCCGGGCTTGAGCTCCCTGTTGCAGAACTCCTCGTACTCGACCTTGTCGCCGGCCTTCTTCTTCACCTCCACCATCACCAGGGACGGCGTGAGCTCGAATATCTCCGCTGCGATCGTGAGCGGCCCCTTCTCGCCCTCCTTGGTGCCTTCCAGGCTCACCTGGCAGTCCTTCTTCCGCACCGTAAAGCTAACCACTTTGGCGATCTCTTCCAGTTTGGAAATGATTGTGTCGACGGGTTGGCCCGACACGAATCGGGCCTCCTCGCCTTGCTCCTCGAACAGGCCCGAGATGTCGAACCCCGGCGAGAAGGAGATGATGTCGAAGGCGTTCAGGCTCGCTGGCCGCGGGAGCCGCCCCAGGCCCTGCCGACGCCTGCAGTTAGAGGAAGATGAAGTGGAGACGGAGAAATTGGAGTCGGAATCGGAATCGGACTCGGAGTCGTCGGAGGAAGGCGGCGGTGAAGGGGATTGGGTTGGGGCGGCGTCGTCGAGGCTGTGGAACTTGTCGTCCTCGAGGTAGAACTTGAACTGGCGGAAGCCCTTTTTGAACCACCGATTGTCCATGATCTCGGGGATGGTGATGCGGGTGGCGGGATTGGTGTCAAGGAGGCGGGAGATGAGGCGGGCGAGGTCGGCAGAGAACCAGCGGGGGCAGCGGAACTCGCCCTTTTGGATCTTGCGGTACATGAGCATGAAATTAGGATCATGGAAGGGGAGGTAGCCGGCCATGAGGACGAAGAGGATGACGCCGCAGGACCAGATGTCGGCCTTGGCGCCGTTGTAACCCTTGCGGGCGAGCACCTCCGGCGCCACGTACGCTGGAGTGCCACAGAAGGTGTGGAAGAGGCCGTCCTCGCGCATCTGATCGGAGACGGCGGAGAGGCCGAAGTCGGAGACCTTAAGGTCGCCGCGGTCGTCGAGGAGGAGATTCTCCGGCTTGAGGTCGCGGTGATACACGCCGCGGGCGTGGCAGAAGGCCACGGCCGAGATGAGCTGCTGGAAGTAGCGGCGCGCGTCGGTCTCCGGGAGGCGGCCCTTGGCGACGCGGGCGAACAGCTCGCCTCCACGGACCAGCTCCATAACGAAGTAGATCTTGGACTTGGTGGCCATCACCTCGTGGAGGTGCACGATGTTGGGGTGGCGCACGCGCCGGAGCACGGCGATCTCGCGCTTGGTGTGCGCCACCAGCCCGCTCTGCAGGATCTTCTCCTTGTCGAGCACCTTGATGGCCACGCTCTCGCCCGTCCCCGCGTGCCGCGCGTGGTACACCTTGGCGAACGTGCCGTGGCCCAGCAGCCGCCCCACCTCGTACTTCCCGAGCAGCAGCCCCCGGCCGCCACTGCCACGCTGACTCCCCCTGTTCCCGCCATCGCTCTTGCTGCTAATTTCGTCTGCCATGAGAGAAGAACGAGAGCTGCTTCTAACTTCTAATTTGGGCAACATCTTGTTGTTGCGGTGTCGTCGAGCGGCAGGCATTTTTACCCGAATGGGAGACGTAGATTCGTTTTGTCCATCGCCATCGCCATCGCCATCGCCATCGCCATCGCCGCTCCTCCCATCCTCGTATCAACTATAAAGTATTAACTACTCCTCATTATTCACTCGTCCCGCAGCTCTTTCCACGAGACCCTTTCTTAAATTTATGCATTTGAAGGGGTGATGTGCAATTTACCAGCGCGAGGTGTATCAGTACGTAAATGCCCGGTGCCGACGGGGACCGAGCGTCACATGTGCTGTATTTGTACCCAATAACCTATTGAGCGGTCGACACATGTCCCTTCGTGACCTCCGTCTCAGCTTAAAGCAGCGGCTGGCATAGAGAACCACGTTGCGACGGCATGGTTACGTGTAGCATAGACGGCGGAAGCGAGGGCGTGGCGTCGGCGACCGCGTAGAAGCGGGCGGGCCGACGTGGTGGGTGGCCTTATGCGTTGGCGGTGTGCGAGATCGAATCCTGGCCGTCTGATTTCTGGAGCATCATTGCCAAACCGTATTTCACTGAGGACCGGACCCGTTCCACTTGCCACTCCACTCATTTAACTCACCCCTTCAGCGGTAAGACCAGTAGCTACTTCCCGAAGCAAAAGGAGTTAGTTGCCGCGCCCGTAATATTATGAAAACCAAATTTTATATATGCATAAATTATTGATCAGATAGGATCTGAATGTCCGTAGTTGAGTATTTTTTGAACGTTGACCCTTTTGTTCTTCATATCATGTTGAATGATTTTGTCCAAGATCAATACGTCTCAGAAGATGATGATCTTGTTCCGATAAAACCTCTCAAGTAAGATAGAGAGAAAAAAAAAAATAGAACGAAAGAGATAGTTTGCAAGAATGAGTATACCTCCTTTATCAACTTTCTTATATAATTCTGGATATGTAACAAGGTCAATTATGACATTGTCTTCAACACCTATATTGCTTTTCTATTTAACAACAACCTTGCAGTCTCTCCTCTTCTCTCATAAATATTGATTTTGTTCAAGATTCGAAGTGATGGATATTTTTTCTCATAAATATTAATTCTGTCCGAGAATCGAGACGATGGATGTTGGAGATGTGGTACTCCTGTTGATCGTTGGTGGACTTTTCGCAAGTGAAACCTGCAATCACGGTAACGCCAGCGCCGAGTCGGGGAGAGGTTCCCCGACGATGACCCTCCGACGCTCAAGTTAAACACCGGCGATGTAAAAGAAACGAGGAAGCAAAATGGTAGAGTAACTATAGCTACAATAGAGATTATACATACCTCCGTCGAAGTTTGGGGGGTCTTTATATAAGACTCCCGGGGAGTGCGTGCACGCTTCTCGAGATGCATACGCTCTTCAAAGCATACTCTGAAGAGACGTGTCAGGAAAGTGTCCTTGACACCATACCCTAACGACCCGAGCATATCTCTGACAAGACAGCGGAAACTTCCATCGTACGATCTTCTGCCTGACAATGCCGCCAAGCATGCCGTCTGTTGGCAGCACAGGTTCCCAGAAGGATATCCTCTGATCCTCCTTTTGTCTGTTACAGGTCGAGCGGAAGAGTCGCTAGGCCAGGCCAGCTATCGGCCGTCCGAGCGATCTTGTCCTCGGGCCGAGCGGAATGGCCGCTCGACCAACTTCGACCATCTGGGCGATCTTATCATCAGGCCGAGCAGAATGGCCACTCGACCAACATCCCACTATCCGGGCTCTGCTGCTATGCAGAACGGAGAAGGTGTGTCGGAATGTAGTCTACTCAGTCGTCACTGTTTTGCCGATGTGAGTTTGAGCGGGCTTGCCACTCGGCACATACCTTGTCTGTTTGAGCGCCGGAAGCTCGGTACATGATCGAGCTGTGCTAACATCTGCTTCATATAGACTCGGCGATTCTTCCTTCCGGTCGGGAAAGGGGGTTGCCCGATCGGAAGATGACTATCGGGGTGTTGACCATCTTGATTTTGACCTCCACTGTGCCATTGACCCCTTTGCTGAGCGAGCCCCTCCTCATCACCAGATCACATGCCTCCCACTCAAGTCTAATCGAAGGACGTTGCAAGTCTGACTGACTGGACAAGCCAATTTGGAGATCGGTTGATCGGTCGGTCGTGATGCTGGTTGGACTCCGATCGGTCCGTCTGAGGGCGTCAGACAACCCTGAGATTGCTCATTGAAACCGATCAGTACTCCGCACACTCGCACTTGGAGCAATTTGCAGTTTCTGTCCTTGGTTGAGAGAGGTTAACGCTGACATCAGCCGAATTCCTTCGGAATTTGTGCAAATCATCTCCATTAAAGCCGAGCACGCGGCCATGCCTGTTAATGGCGTTCATTAAATGTTGCCCTGTAGGCATGCACCACGTGTCGCTGCTACAGTCACCGCACGCCCGAAGCGACAGACGTTGATGTGACGTTTGGCGGTTTGAATTCAATGGATGGATCCGTGCTCCGATTTCCGTGACCTAGATCGGACGACCCCGGTCGGCCGAGCACAAGCTTTATAAAGTTGCAGCGGTGGCTTCATCTTCTTACTCTGCCTCCTCCGCGATAGCTGCCGACGTTCCTCTACGTGACCAGTACTCCGGCGACCGTTTGCTCTCCTAGCGTCGGCTACTCTTCTGTAAGCTCCTCCGAATCCTCTCTGCTCCCTATCCTCCATCTGTTGCGACCTTCGTAGCTTTCTGTATTTCTCCCGCGCTCGCAGTGTTTTCTGTTTGTATTTCTCTCCGTCGAACTCTTTGTTTTCATATTTTCTGGCAATGGCCAGTTCTTCATAGCCTTTAGACCCCTCGCCTGGGCTCTGGTATTCTACCATGGAGACTGTTAGGACCGAAATGTAGCTAGAGGGGGGAGGGTGAATAGCTCGTCGCAATCGTCGTGCTCGTCGTTGCTCGCTTCTTGGGATGATGTGCAGCGGAAATACAAGAAACACAAACAACAACGCTAACTCTAGGGATTTACTTGGTATCCACCTCAAGAAGAGGTGACTAGTCCAAGGATCCACACACTCACGCACCCTCCACTATAAAAACACTCCTTCTCGGTAACTACCAAAGGCGGAGAAGCCTTACAACCTCACAATACAACAATGAGAAAGAAAGAAGCAAAATACAAATGAATCTTACAAGATTACAATGAAAACCCTAGCTTCTTCTTCTTCTTGTTGCAACTCGCCTCTTGACTTGGATGAGCCTCCAAGAACCTTCAAGAACTGGCGGTGAGGAAGAAAAGATCGTTGTAGTGAGCTACTGTGATCGCCCATGGAGAAGAATCGAAGAAGTACCGAAGAAACGCTCGCCAACGACTTTATCTGCGCCAACGGTCGAATCCCAATCGATTGGATTGCTCCCAATCGATTGGGGAGGCTTTGGATCGATCGGTTGATCGATCCAGAGCGCCTTTGTTCTCTCGGGAATTGTTTGAATCGATCGGCCGATCGATCCAGGGCTTATCGCGCGAAATCGCAGCTCCCAATCGATCGGGGGATCGATTGGAGACTCTGAATCGATCCGCCGATCGATCCAGAGCTGTTCTGTGCGATCGCGAGCTTCTCTCAATCGATCCACCGATCGATTGAGGGGAGGCTTGTCGCGGGGACTCACCCAATCGATCAACCGATCAATTGGGCATGCGCCAATCGATCAGCTGATCGATCCAGCTCATGGTTTTTGCCAAAACCAAGTCCAAAGTCCCCTAAACCAACATCCGATCAACCATGACCTGTTGATATATCATGCCTAGCATCCGATCACCCTTGACCTGCTATGACTCCCTCACCAAGTGTCCGGTCAATCCCTTTGACCCACTTGGACTTTTCTCCTCGTGTCAAGTATCCGATCAATCCCTTTGACCTACTTGGACTTTCACCAGATGTCTGGTCAACCTTGACATATCTAGATTTCCTCGTGCCTGGCTTCACACACCGAGACTTTACCCTGCCTGGCTTCACTCACGAGGACTTTTACTTGCCTAGCTTCACTCACTAGGACTTTCACCTGACTTCACTCACCAGGATTTTCCATACTGTCTAGCTTCACTCACTAGGTCTTTCACCTGGCTTCACTCACCAGGATTTTCTTCTACCTAGCTTCACTCACTAGGACTTTCCATAACTACCTGGCTTCACTCACCAGGACTTTCACCTAGCTTCACTCACCAGGATTCTCCATATTGCATAGCTTCACTCACTAGGTCTTTCACCTGGCTTCACTCACCAGGATTTTCTCCTGCCTAGCTTTACTCACTGGGATTTTCCACAACTGCCTGGCTTCACTCACCAGGACTTTCACCTGGCTTCACTCACCAGGATTCTCCACTCTGCCTAACCTCCCAGACTTTCACCTGGCTTCACTCACCAAGATTTTTCAGTCAACTATCCAGTCAACCTTGACCTACTTGACTTTCCTTCACAATCTCCATGTATTGTCTACATGTATTGTCAAACATCGAAACTCAAACATCAAGACTCGAGCTTGAACCAATTCAAGCTCAGTCAACCAGGTCAACCTTGACCTAGAGAATATTACACCAGCAATCTCTCCCTTTTTGATGTTTGACAATACCTCCTTTAAGTTACGCTAATCTCATAGTCTCAACCTCCTTCATGCCAATATATGAATGAGGATTCCCTCCATTATCCTCCTTTTCTAGAGGGCAAACTCCCTCTTAGGTAATAAAGGCATACCTTAAACCCTACATTCTCCCCCTATTGGCACACATCAAAAACTCTCCTCTGAAGAGTTACCCAACGTTGTTTACACATTTACTCATTGTTCACAACATAATAACGAAGGTCTTGTACCCTTCATTATTCTGAACGCTCATCCTTGAGCATATACTACTTGGTATATTCATGCACGATTCAAATGAAAGTCTCATACCCTTCATTTTCATCAAATGCTCATCCTTGAGCATATACCACCTGAACAATGAAGAAATCCACTCTCCATTGTATTCAAATGCCCAACCTTGAGCATTTACGCTAAGAAAGGTTAACCACCTTCCAAGGTGTATGAAAAATAGATTTTCATGTCATTAAAGAGTAACTCCTCCTAAAGACATGCACGTAACTTCTGTCATTGCACCAACAATGACTTGGAATCCCTAAACATATAGGAAACCCAAATTTAGAAGTTTTGAGATTCAAAAATTTAATATTAAAACCAAACCTCAACCTAAGCCTCTACTTAGTCTTCCTTAACCAATCCATCCTTGTTTTCATCATGAAAACTTCCCCTAAATGTATACAAATGTGTTTTGAGGGGTAAGGAAGGGTTATATAGACAAAAAAAATGCTGAACTCTAGCTTACCCAGCCAAAATCAGCATTTTAATCGATTAGAGTTGGGTCATAATCGATTGAACCCGGCTGAATCGATCCACTGATCGATTCAGACTGCGTGGATCGATCGGTGGATCGATCCAGCGAGCTTCTGCTCGCTAGAAATGCCTTCTCAATCGATCGCCCGATCGATTAAGGCACTCCAATCGATCGGGTGATCGATTGAAGCTCTGAAAATGCTGAAATTCACTTTCAGTCAATTTCAGAAACTCCCCAAAAATTCTACAAAATTTGAAAAATCATGAAAATTCATGTATATATTCCTTAGGGAATATACTATCAGGAAAAATTAGTTTTCTATGAAAATACTTTCTATTTTCCAAGATTGACACAAACTTGAAAACTTGTAAAAACTTTAGTGTTTTCTTCTAGTTTGTGTCTAACTTTTCAATGATGACTATTATCAAAAGATAGTCTTCATCAAGGTTTTCTAAAAGCATTTTAAAACCCTTTTTCAAAACCAATATCCAACCATGTTCTTTGGGCTCAATACACATGACTTGTACATTAACTTTCTCAATGATTGGAAAACACATAACTAGTGTTGTTTTGATGAACTTAAAACTCAAAAGAATGCACTTAATTAACACCTTGAGTTTTGTTCATCACCCTAACATCTCACTTGTATCTAATGTGTACGAAACCACATATTATAGTTCTTTAGTGAGATGTAAACTTTAGTTTTGTCCTAATATAGGGATCATGCATATCTATCTAGGCATTTTGAGGTTAGGAACATTCACCAATGATGTTACTTGTTAATGAATGTCATTTGTCCTTAGTTTGCAAGGAATTAAAATAATGCATGATGTATTATGACATACATCAAATATAAATAATTTTCAAAAGAAAATTTCCTTTGACTACATGATGTATGTATGACATGACATGGTATTTTTATATTTTTCATAATAAGGCATGAGTGCAAGAATAAATATGATGTCATGACATATGATGGGCAAACACAAGCATGACAACTTAGCATAAATAAAATACCTAGAATGACTATCTAAGTATCCTTAAACCTTAGCTAACTTAAAGTTTAAACCTAGATCGCCCAATATTTCTCAAAAAAAAATGCTAAAACCCAATTTTGACATTTCCTTTGCTTTTCCTACATTGTACCAATTTAAATTAAGCATATTCCTCAAATTTTGGCACAAATTACTCTTTTAAAGAGTAACAAATTAAAATAAGGCTTAGATTTACCTTTAACTTCCCAATAAAATGTCAAAATCCCAACTTGACATTTCTTTACGATTCTCCCACTTATGCCAATTTAATTTAGAATCAATTTTCTCAAATTATGACACATTTTACTCATTTCAAGAGTAAATCATAATCCTTTTCATTTTCAAAGGTTAACAATAACCTTGAAAATGTTGGTACGGGAAGCATTCGATGATCGAACCTGAGTTTTGATAATGACAAAGGATTCAAAGTTAAGGTGTGTTGTAATCTAACATGCTTGACTAGGTGTTTCAGGAAAGTCCTAACTGTGATTAGGCAGGTGAAAAATCCTAGGTGGTGGTAACCCTATGCGGAAAGTCTTGGTGGGTCGAGTGCTTCAGGCAAAAGTCCTAGGGGGTAACCCTAGGTGGAAAGTCCTGGTGTCGTGAACCAGGTGAAAGACTGGACCAGCCGGGAAGCGGAAGTCCAGCAGAAAGTCCGGAAGCATCGAGCACCGAGCAAAAGTCCAGTCAATCTGGAGGATCGAACTGGCATCAGGTAAATCTCCTGAGTGGAGTAGGTGAGGACGCGTTCCCCGTAGAGGGAACAGTAGGCGTCGGGTCGACCTAGGATTTCCGGTTGAAAATCTAAAGTCAGACCCGGACAGTCCAGAGACTGTCAAACTTTCATATTCATACTATTATTGTGTACTAACTTTGTGTTGTAGGTATTTTGGGACTAACATGTTTGCAGGTACCAAAAACACAAAGTACACCTCGGATAAACAGTGTCCGAGGCGCCTCCATGGGGCTTGGAGGCGCCTCGGGTGCAAAGCTGGAGCTGGCTGCGAAGCACTCTAGAGGCACCTTGGAGGAGTCATAAGGCGCCTTGAACCAATTGCTTAAGGCGCCTTGAATGAGGCATAAGGCGCCTTGGAGAGATAAAATTTGACCAGTTCAAGCTTGATCCACGCGGGTGACTCGGCTTGTTTAAGGCGCCTTGGATGGCTTTCAAGGCGCCTTGAACACCCTTTATAAGAGGGTTTTGACCAGCAGCTCTCCACAACTCACTCCAAGCAATCCTTCTACGACTAGCTGCTAACGACACGATCCCGAAGTGCTGCAACGACCCCTCGACGACCCGGAGCTCTGAATCTTCAGTTATTGATATTGTCGTCGGTATAATTTAATTATTTCTTATTGATTATTGTACTTCACTTGTAATTCTATTCGAGCTATTAGTTGTTGCCCACGAAAAGCAATCAAGGATTGTGGGCCTTCGAGTAGGAGTCGATCTAGGTTCTGAACGAAGTAAATTCCCCTGTGTCTCTGTGTTTGTGTTTCTTTATTCCGCTGCGTGTTTTTTTTTAACTCCGATAGTTTTACGAATCGAATGAAATAGCCGCGAGCGCTATTCATCCCCCCCTCTAGCGCGTCTCGATCCAACAAAAAATGTTCTCTGAGTGTCAACTTCATCAAAGTTGGGTTAACTACCCTTCTAATCGGAGTTGACACTCTCTAACCCATCTAAGGGGTAGAGAAAATATTCTTAGGAACCCAAAACCTATTGGTGCTCCTTGGATGCTCTAGGTATTCACTAGAGATAACTTCCCTAGATACATTCCTAGTGACCTTGTTAGGCTCCTTAGAGTCCTTGGTTATCTTTTCTAGGTCAACTCTAGGGATTTCTTCCCTTGTGACCTTCTTTATGACTTTCTTAGACTTCTTAGAAGTCTTAGTCACGTTTGTTGTTGCAAAAATAATTCTAGGGATAACTTCCCTTGTATTTTTGACTTGACCACTAGGCCTAGGGTTAGTTCCATAACTATATGGAACTCTATGGTAAGAAGACACATCCTTTTTAATTTTAGGTTTGTATCCCAAACCTCTATGACCATTGGATGACCCTTGTTGTCCTAAACCTAGATTTTGCTCATTCTTCCCTTTTAAGATATTTTCCATCCTTTTTAGGGTCTTTTCTAATTTATCAAGTCTTGACCTCAAGACTTGATTTTCTCTCATTAAAACCTTAGTTTTTGGTTTTTCATTTAATCCTTGAGCAATTTTATTTTTAGGCTTGTAACTAAAATCCTTAGAATTCTTGCCTAAATTTTTATCTACCTTTCTAGACCTAGGTGTGGTAGTTTTAGCATGAAGAGCTACATATTTTTTCTTAATGCTATCATACTTCCTATCTTTATGGTAAATAGCATTAAAATGATATAAATTAGAACTAGCATACTTTTTACCATTATTTAAAGGGGTAGGCTCAACAAATGATACCTTACATTTTACCTTGGAGGCTCCCCCTTGAGTTGTGCTTCCTCCTTGAGCCTTGACCGCTTTCTTCCCCTTGGGACATTGACTACAATAGTGTCCCTTTTGATTGCAAGAGAAGCACACAATGTGCTCCTTGCTCTTCTTTGTTCCGGGAGAGGTCTCTTTGGCCTTCTCCTTGCCCTTTAGTGCCACTTGGCTCTTCTTCTTGGCCAATTTTGGGCATTTGCTTTTGTAGTGCCCATGTTCCCTACACTCAAAACATATAATATGATTTTTATTCTTAATCGAACCATTTTTACCTTCATGTGTAGAGATGCCACTTGCTCCTCCATTTGATGTTTCTTGATTTTTGGAGAATGCAACATATTCTTCTCCATTTAACCCGGATGTAGAAGCTTCTCCTTCTTCTTGATCCGATGTCAACAAAGGTCTTGTTGGGGATCGGACGACCGGCTTGAAGGGGGGTTGGATAGACGGCGCCCCCAAATACTCGCTTCTTTCTACAACGTTAGTGCGCAAGCGGAAATGCAAACAAAACAAGTAGAAAGCTAAATACTAAAGGAAAGAATTCAAACCAAGCTACACGATCATTTACGTGGTTTGGAGATAAAGCTCCTACTCCACGGCGTGTCCGTAAGGTGGACGATCCCGATCCTTCGGTGGATTACTCCCCGGAAAACTTCCGGCTAGCTCAAACCTCCTTGTGGGTGGAGAAACCTCACCACAACCCTCACAAGAGCTCTTTTGACGCTAGGGCACAAGTAGACTACTAATAGAGATTAACCACCTCTATTTCGTCAACTCAAACCAAGCTCCCAAGCTTTGGTTTTATAGGCCACGGGTTGGAAAACCCCGCCTACCAGTCGACTGCTAAAACATGCAGTGACCGCCCTCTGTGGAAATTCGACCGCTACATCCCAACGGCTCTTCCACACATTCTGCTCACGCCACCGATCGCTTCAGCCGATCGCACCAATGACCGCTAAAACATGCAATGAGTCACAAGAGCACTACAAGATCGCCACAAGAGCGCTACAAGATCGCCACAAAGAAACCCTAAAACTAGGATTTTACTCCGAGTACAATCTCTCGCGTACCCTCACCCTTTTGACTCACTTGATTCTTCCTTGCAGCCTTGACCTTTGCCTTCAAGCCTACTTCCTTTGGCTCTCGTCCCTGATGCATTCAAGCCCGCCTGCACTCCAATGCCATCCTTCGCAGATGCCTCAAGTCGCCTCGGCCCTTGTCCTCGCCGCCTTGTCCGGTCCCTCGGATGCTCCATCCTTCACCGGACCCGAAGCCATCAACCTGAGTCATATGTGTATCCTGCAAACCTGCACAACTCAAATACACATATCAAATACACGAGTGAACCTAACGTAAACCCTTTGCCCAAACACCAAAACACATGGCCCCGCGGACCATTGGGATTGCTCCAACAATCTCCCCTTTTGGTGTTTGGCAATACGCTTAAGTTAGGGAAAACATAATAGCAAATAAACATGCTAAAACAAATGGACTTACGTTGCCAAGGCTACACACTTGGACTTACACCGCCGAATGGACTTACGTTGCCAAGGCTACACACTTGGACTTACACTGCCGAATGGACTTACGATGCCAAGGCTACACACTTGGACTTACAACGCCGAATGGACTTACGTTGCCAAGGCTACACACTTGGCAACCGCCGAAACAATGCACAGGGCTTTTTAAGAACCTATCCTAAGGCTCCCCCTACACCTAAGCTCCCATTGAGATAGGATTTTCCACATAGGGCTTTTTAAGGACCTATCCCAAGGCTCCCCCTTTACCTAAGCTCTCCATTGAGCTAGGATTTTTACAACGGGCTTTTTAAGAACCTATCCCCCTACGCAAAGGCACTTTCAGGTTTTCCCAACTAAACCTTACTTCTCCCCCTTTGCCTAACATCCAAAAAGTCCTCCAACAATATCCCAATTGTTGAAAACTTATCATTCCAATTGACCCTAAACTCATGTATTAATCCCCCATGGATTTCATACACTTGTATGAGTTGACTTGGTCAAAATTCAGTGCTGAAGACAATTTCAGACTGGTATCAGTCGACTGCAAGAAGTACCAGTCGACTGGTCACCACTAGCTGAGCGAACAGAATGCTTCTGTTTGCTGCCAGTCGACTGCAACTTTTAGCAGTCGATTGGTGCAGTCGACTAGCACAGTTTTTCAGCCTTTTTCAGCATTTCTGACCCAATTTCAGAAATGCACCAATAATTCCACAGACCTCCAAAATTCCTCAAATTTTGTGGAGAGGTCTGTTTTACCCATGTCTACTTGGGAAAAATACATTCAAAAATGTATCTATCACCAATCCCAAGATTGACACAAAACTCAAAACTAGCTAAATGGTTCAATTGAACCTTGACCTAAAGTCCTAGTTTTGGCTTCCTCTTGATATATTTGCCCATACTAACCCACAATGCATCCTTAACATTGGTTTATATGACATCTATACATCTAAAACCAATTATCATGCTATATGACCCCAATGTCATATTCTCAAGCATGAAATATAACCCAATTATGCCAAAACCCTAGGTTTGAGACTCAAGTCCGTCTCCAAACCATTTGGCACACTCCATGGCTCCTCTAGACCCCCAAGTAGAACCCACCTGAGATCCATTGGCCATGGGTCCCAAATTGACTCTTTGAGCTCCCCCTAGAGCTCTTAGCCTTAGCCACCTCCCTAGGTGACTCTTCCACAATGGCTAGGCCACATCGATCCACCCCCGGTGACACTTGGCCTACAAACGTAACTTTCTTAACCTTGGACACCTTGTCCTTGGTTAATTTCTTCTTACCATTAAATGACTTTCCCTTGCCATTAATTGATTTCTCCTTGCTATAGTCATATGCAACCCTAGCATAAGACTTTCCCTTAGCCTTGGAGACCTCTCCCTTGCCATGATCATTTGCCACCCTAGCATATGAACTCTCATTGGCCTTGGAGGGACTAGATCGGTATCCCAAGCCCGATCTATCATTATTGGGTCTTTGGCTACCCAACATCATCCTTAATTCCTTAGATCCAACATTGAATCTCTTAAGGAATTGTTCCAACTTATCAAGCTTTCCCCTTAAAGCTTGATTCTCCTTCTCTAGGTTTCTAACCCTAGAGTTAATTTGTCCAAATTGGACATTCCTAGACCTACCCTTCCTAGGCATGTGTCTCCCCTTTTTGGGATTAATGCCTTGGGTCTCCCTAGGTCTATTGTTTCTAGATTTTTCATGCATAGATTTCCTAGGGTTTTGATCTACATTAACCCTATTCCTATCATGATATTTAAAACCAAAATTTTTCATGGGCATATAATGATTAACATTATTTTTCCTAACATGCATGGGAACATAAGAATTTGAATTTGAGTTACACTTCAAATTAGGGTATACCTCCCTTACCCTTGAAGCTCCCCCTTGACTTGAGCTTTTCTTCTTCTTCTCTTTCTCCCATTTCTTTAATTGGCAAGCTTCTTGATCTCCCTCTTCTTGGGGCATTTTGTGTGGTAATGCCCCTTCTCCCCACACGTGAAGCATATGATACGCATCCTTTTTCCTTGGGTTTCTTTATTCCTACAACCCTTGTTAGTGTTTAAATTAACTTGAACGGGTTTAGGATTTACCTTCTTCTTACCCAATGGACATCTACTCTTGTAGTGTCCCTTCTCATTGCACTCGAAACATATTATGTTGTCCTTTGACTTCACTTCGGTGGAGGTGCTTGCTATGTTGGCCACTTCCAAGACCTCTTCTTCATCCTCTTCACTTGTCTTGGATTTTTCTTCACTTCTTGAGGATGTTGATGATGCCTCATCTTCCTCATCCACACTTGTGGATGGCCTTTCTTCATCCTCCTTCTCCTTAGATGTGACCGAATTCACTTCCTCTTCCTCTTTTGATATTGAATTGGTCTCCACATCCAAATGGTCCTTCTTCTCCTCTTGAACCACTTCATCTTTCTTCTTCTCCTCGGATGTTGAACATTTCTCAACTTCTTGTTGATCTTCCTCTACTTGAGCTTCTACATCCGTTTCTTCGGATTTTTCTTTTTCTTCTTCTTCTTGTGTAGGCATGAGTTTTTCCCATTGAACCTTCTTTATTTTGCTCCACAACTCGTGGGCGTTCTTATACTCACCTACACCATTTATCACATTAGACGACAATATATCTATTAAGATTGATATTACCTTTGAGTTTGCCTCCGATCGTGAGGTTTGCTCTTCCGTCCAATGTCGTGGTCGGAGTCTTTTTCCCTTCTTGTCTCTTGGGACTTCAAATGGGTCCTTGATAATCATCATGATGTCCCAATCCGTATTGAAGAAGATCTCCATCTTCATCATCCAATACGTGATGTCCCCAAGGCTTCCTCCTTCAAACTTTGGAGGGACAATCAACCCGGCCATCTTCTTATGCGTTGCTCTTCTCGGTGGTTAGTCCGATGAAGTGCGCCCTTGCTCTGATACCACTTGTTGGGGATCGGACGACCGGCTTGAAGGGGGGTTGGATAGACGGCGCCCCCAAATACTCGCTTCTTTCTACAACGTTAGTGCGCAAGCGGAAATGCAAACAAAACAAGTAGAAAGCTAAATACTAAAGGAAAGAATTCAAACCAAGCTACACGATCATTTACGTGGTTCGGAGATAAAGCTCCTACTCCACGGCGTGTCCGTAAGGTGGACGATCCCGATCCTTCGGTGGATTACTCCCCGGAAAACTTCCGGCTAGCTCAAACCTCCTTGTGGGTGGAGAAACCTCACCACAACCCTCACAAGAGCTCTTTTGACGCTAGGGCACAAGTAGACTACTAATAGAGATTAACCACCTCTATTTCGTCAACTCAAACCAAGCTCCCAAGCTTTGGTTTTATAGGCCACGGGTTGGAAAACCCCGCCTACCAGTCGACTGCTAAAACATGCAGTCGACTGCCCTCTGTGGAAATTCGGATCACATCCCAACTGCCGATTCCACACATTCTGCTCACGCCAATGATCGGCGCGATCGCATCACCGATCGCTAAAACATGCAATGATCACAGCTACAAGAGCACTACAAGATCGCGCTACAAGATCGCCACAAGAAACCCTAAAAACTAGGAGTTTACTCCGAGTACAATCTCTTGCACCCTCACCCTTTGACTCACTTGATTCTTCCTTGCAGGCTTTGACCTTTTGCCTTCAAGCCTACTTCCTTGGCTCTCGTCCCTCGGATGCATTCCCGGCTCGCCTCCAATGCCATCCTTCGCGTATGCCTCGAAGTCGCTTCCCTCGGCCCTTGTCCTCGCTGCCTTGTCCACGGTCCCTCGGATGCTCCATCCTTCACCGGACCCGAAGCCATCAACCTGAGTCATATGTGTATCCTGCAAACCTGCACAACTCAAATACACATATCAAATACAAGGGTGAACCTAACTTAAACCCTTTGCCCAAACACCAAAACACATGGTCCCGCGGACCATTGGGATTGCTCCAACAGGTCTCTCCCCCTCAATCCTAGAGGTGGAGACTTCATCTTCCTCTTCATCCTCTTGTACATGAAACAAGGAATATGCTCTTTCCTTGCTCTTTTGGTTACACTCCTTTGAGGATGAAGCTTCTAGGACTTCTTCTTCCGATATTGAGCACCTCTCAACCTCGGAGTCCTCTTCTTCTTCTTTTTGATCTTGATTCAATGAATCACCCTCATTTGATTCTTCTTGGATTGGTACAGTGGAGTGGATCTCATGAATCGTTGCCAATTTGCCCCAAAGCTCCTTGGCATCCTTGAATTCTCCAGTTTGCTCCAAAATGTGTCTAGGTAATAGATTGACCAAAAGCTTGGTCACTTTATCACTTGCCTCGCTCCTTTGAATTTGTTCTTGGCTCCACTTGCTTCTCTTGAGAACTTTGCCCTTTGAACTTGTTGGAGCTTCGAAGCCTTCCATGAGAGCAAACCATGGCTCTATCTCCACCATCAAGAAATTTTTTATCCTTGATTTCCAAAGATCGAAGCTCATCATTGTGAACGGTGGAGGCACCCTTGTATCGAATCCAAGTCCATCTTGAAATTCCATTTGAAGTTGAGCTTCTTGAATGAAGTCTTCGACTTGTAGAATTGCTCCAACTTCTTCACCCTCTAGCATTTTGCCCCTTCCGATGATGATTCCGGTGAAGAGCAACCTTGCTCTGATACCACTTGTTAGGACCGAAATGTAGCTAGAGGGGAGGGGGTGAATAGCTCGTCGCAATCATCGTGCTCGTCGTTGCTCGCTTCTTGGGATGATGTGCAGCGGAAATACAAGAAACCCAAACAACAACGCTAACTCTAGGGATTTACTTGGTATCCACCTCAAGAAGAGGTGACTAGTCCAAGGATCCACACACTCACGCACCCTCCACTATAAAAACACTCCTTCTCGGTAACTACCAAAGGCGGAGAAGCCTTACAACCTCACAATACAACAATGAGAAAGAAAAAAGTAAAATACAAATGAATCTTACAAGATTACAATGAAAACCCTAGCTTCTTCTTCTTCTTGTTGCAACTCGCCTCTTGACTTGGATGAGCCTCCAAGAACCTTCAAGAACTGGCGGTGAGGAAGAAAAGATCGTTGTAGTGAGCTGCTGTGATCGCCCGTGGAGAAGAATCGAAGAAGTACTGAACAAACGCTCGCAAACGACTTTATCTGCGCCAACGGTCGAATCCCAATCGATTGGATTGCTCCCAATCGATTGGGGAGGCTTTGGATCTATCGGTTGATCGATCTAGAGCGCCTCTGTGCTCTCGGGAATTGCCTGGATCGATCGGTCGATCGATCCAGGGCTTATCGCGTGAAATCGCAGCTCCCAATCGATCGAGCGATCGATTGGAGGCTCTGAATCGATCCGCCGATCGATCCAGAGCTGTTCTGTGCAATCACGAGCTTCTCTCAATCGATCCACCGATCGATTGGGAGGAGGCTTATCGCGGGGACTCACCCAATTGATCAGCTGATCGATTGGGCATGAGCCAATCGATCGGCTGATTGATCCAGCTCATGGTTTTTGCCCAAAACCAAGTCCAAAGTCCCCTAAACCAACATCCGGTCAACCATGACCTGTTGGTACATCATGCCTAGCATCCGATCACCCTTGACCTGCTAGGACTCCCTCACCAAGTGTCCGGTCAATCCCTTTGACCCACTTGGACTTTTCTCCTCGTGTCAAGTATCTGGTCAATCCCTTTGACCTACTTGGACTTTCACCAGATGTCTGGTCAATCTTGACCCATCTAGTTTTCCTCGTGCTTAGCTTCACACACCGGGACTTTCCCTTGCTGGGCTTCACTCACCAGGACTTTCACTTGCCTAGCTTCACTCACTAGGACTTTCACCTGACTTCACTCACCAGGATTTTCCATACTGCCTAGCTTCACTCACTAGGTCTTTCACCTGGCTTCACTCACCAGGATTTTCTTCTGCCTAGCTTCACTCACTAGTACTTTCCACAACTGCCTGGCTTCACTCACCAGGACTTTCACCTGGCTTCACTCACCAGGATTCTCAATACTGCCTAGCTTCATTCACTAGGTCTTTCACCTGGCTTCACTCACTAGAATTTTCTTCTGCCTAGCTTCACTCACTAGGACTTTCCACAACTGTCTGGCTTCACTCACCAGGACTTTCACCTGGCTTCACTCACCAGGATTTTCCAATCTAGTATCCAGTCAACCTTGACCTACTTGACTCTCCTTCACAATCTCCATGTATTGTCTACATGTATTGTCAAACATCGAAACTCAAACATCAAGACTCGAGCTTGAACCAATTCAAGCTCAGTCAACCAGGTCAACCTTGACCTATAGAATATTGTACCAACAGAGACTAGGTTCAATGCGGGCGACGCTGAAAGTATTAGAAGTGCCTTTGGAATCCCTTATGATCATGAGGTCATTCTGGCATCTTCGTCTGATCGGCCAAATTACCCGTCGAACGGCGCCATCTGGTTGTTCCGAGACTAGTTTGTCATTGGCCTGCAATTTCCTATCCACCCCCTTGTCTTCAAAGTTTGTAATTATTTCCGTGTTCCTCTCCCCCAACTAATACCAAATTCCTTTCGTCTGCTATGCGGTGTTGTTGTTCTGTTCCGACTGCACGATATCCCTTTGACCCCTCAAGTCTTTCATTATTTCTACTACCCCAAGCAATCTGAGCTGGGGACCTATCTATTTCAATCTCGGATCGGGCTAGTATTCTTTGATAAGATGTCCACTTCCAACAAACACTGGAAGGAGTATTTCTTCTTCATGCGACTTCTCGACCGACCAAGCTTCCGGACCCAGTGGCAGGTCGGACTACCACCTCAGCATGACTTGAAGAAGTACAAGAGCCGACCGAATTACCTTCACACCGTGAACTTGTTGGCCGGTCAGAAATACGATATCCACAAGCTGCTGCTAGAGGCCGTTATGTATATCTTCGGGTTGAGTCCGAAGCGACAGACGTTGATGTGATGTTTGGCGGCTTGAATTCAACGGCTAGATCTGCGCTCCGATTTTCATGACGTAGATCGGACGACCCCGGTTGACCGAGCACAAGCTTTATAAAGTTGTGGCGGTGGCTTCATCTTCTTACTCTGCCTCCTCCACGATAGCTGCCGGCGTTCCTCTGCGTGACCAGTACTCTGTCGACCGTTTGCTCTCCCAGCGTCGGCTACTCTTCTGTAAGCTCCTCCGAATCCTCTCTGCTCCCTATCCTCGATCTGTTGCGACCTTCGTAGCTTTCTGTATTTCTCCCGCGCTCGCAGTGTTTTTTGTTTGTATTTCTCTCTGTCGAACTCTTTGTTTTCTTATTTTCTGGCAATGGCCAATTCTTCACAACCTTCAAACCCCTCGCCTAGGCTCTGGTATTCTACCATGCAGACCAGGTTCAATGAGGGTGACGCTGAAAGTCTTAGAAGTTCCTTTGGAATCCCTTATGATCATGAGGTCATTCTGGCATCTTCGTCTGATCGGCCAAATTACCCGCCGAACGGCGCCATCTGGTTGTTCCGAGACTAGTTTGTGATTGGCCTGCAATTTCCTATCCACCCCCTTGTCTTCAAAGTTTGTAATTATTTCCGTGTTCCTCTCCCCCAACTAATACCAAATTCCTTTCGTCTACTGTACGACATTTTTGTTCTGTTCCGACTGCACGGCATCCCTTTGACCCCTCAAGTCTTTCATTATTTCTACTACCCCAAGCAATCCGAGCTGGGGACCTATCTATTTTAATCTCAGATCGGGCTAGTATTCTTTGATAAGATGTCCACTTCCAACAAACACTGGAAGGAGTATTTCTTCTTCATGCGACTTCCCGACCGACCAAGCTTCCGGACCCAGTGGCAGGTCAGACTATCACCTCAGCCTGACCTGAAGAAGTACAAGAGGCGACCAAATTACCTTCACACCGTGAACTTGTTGGCCGGTCAGAAATACGATATCCACAAGCTGCTGCTAGAGGGCGTTATGTATATCTTCGGGTTGAGTCCGATTCGCATGAGGCTCCCGAGCGACTTAGGTATGAAATTTCTTGGCTCCTTTCTTTGGAGTCTAACTGATTTGGTTTTTTTTCTTTTGCAGCCAAAATCATGATGTGAGCGCGCGCGGTTGGCCTCATAAAGCTGAAGGATGCTGAGATAGAAGTGGTCGTTGCCAAGGAAATGGCAAGCCTTGGCTTGACACCGATCAATTCACATGAAGGCATGCAAGCCGAGAGCGGGGAGACCCCCATCGCCGTTCAGACAGCCAACATCGAAGAAGTTGCTGAGCCGCCCCCAAATCTCGAAGCACAACCCACCGCTCAGACCGAAGGTACCGAGTCTTCAGATAATGGGTTGCCATTGGTCAGGCGCAAGAGGCGCTGCACGGAAGACACCTCTCGAATAGTCATCTATAAAAGAGATAAAATATTCGAAACCACCTCTTGCCTAGATAGACATAGGACCACACAAATCAGAATGAACCAGTTTTAACACATTTTTGACTCTATACCCCTTGGCCTTAAAAGGTCTTTTGGTCATTTTACCTTCCAAGCAAAATTCATAAGTTGGAAAGTTTTCCAACACTAATGAACCCAAGAGTCCATCGACTATTAACCTTTGAATTCTATTCAAGTTAATATGACCAAGCCTTAGATGCCAAAGATATGTTTGATTCATTTCCAAAGGTTCCTTTCTCTTATTAGAATTAGAAGATGTGTTATTAATTTCCATTTGTTGCTTTGTGGAAGTAATTGGATTTAGAGTATACAAATTGCCTAGTAATGCACCAGAACAGATAATAACCCTATTTTTCTTGATAACTATTTTGTCATAAAAAGAAACAGAATATTCATCCACAAATAATTTAGAAACTGAAATTAAATTCTTTCTAAAAGTTTGTACATAAAGACAATTTCTCAAAACCAAAGTTCTATTCCTATCGAATGATAAGTAGACGTCTCCCACTGCAACAGCTGTCACTTTCGTAGCATTGCCCATGTAGACAGTTATCTCTCCTTCATATAGTCGTCGAGTTTCCTAGAACCCCTGCAATGTATTACAGACATGATCAGTGGATCCTGTATCTACACACTAGGTACTAGTAGATAACATCGCTAAACATGTTTCAACTACTAGAGAATAAGATATACCTTTATTGTTCTCTTTCCTTCGAGGATAATCCGCTTTCCAATGTCCAGACTGCTTGCAGATGAAGCACTTGCCCTTTGGCTTCTTCAATCCAGCTTTAGGTCCAGTACCTAGAGATCTATTCAACTTCTTTGCTGAGCCAGCCTGTTTCTTCTTCTCTTGCCTTTCGACTTAGAAGTAGAAACATTTTCAACAAAGTGAATCTGAGAACTATGACGAAATATACCTTCTGCTGCCTGAAGTTCTATCAGAAGTTCCACCAACATATAAGCCATTTTGTTCATGTTATAGTTCAAGCGGAACTGCTCAAAACTTCTGGGTAGTGTTTGTAGAATAATATCGATCTAGGTTTCCCCATCAATTTCAGCTCCAAGGATTTGTATTTAGTTCAAATAAGCCATCATCTTTAGGATATGATCCCTTACAAGTGTCCCCTCTGACATGGTGGTTGTCATTAATGTTGGACCCTGTGGTGTTTTGATGTGATCAACCAAGTTGGTTAGGTCCTGCTTTGTGTTTGATCCCTGTGTCTGAGTGTGCAGGAGCTTAGGAGTCAGGAAGTCGAGTGGAAGACGCAGCTAGCAAGAAGGATGGCACGGGAAGGGAGCTCACGGGCTCGGTGCGTCCGAAAGACGAGAGAGCTGCGGAAGAGTACACTGGTGGGTGAGAAGAACGTGCACGGCATTCGAAGGGCGTTAAGCCGGGGAGGAAGGCTGCTCGAGGAGAAGGCCAGAAATTGGGTTCTGGTGAGCCCTATTTCGGTTGGCCGTAATCACCCAAACAAATGGAGCTTCGGAAGTCAAAGTAAAGAAGAAACGGAGCTGAGAAGACTGCTCGAGGTGCCTTCAACCAATGTTAAAGGTGCTTCAAGCTGAGGAGCCTCGAGCCTCAATCTGAGGCGCCTCAAGAACTGAGGCGCCTCAGACTTGCTTTGAGGCACCTTCAGCCTGATCAAAATTGACCGTTCGCAACGGATAGAGTTCTATCCGCTACACCGAGTTGGAGGCACCTTCAACCTTGTTGGAGGCGCCTTGGACCCTCGAGATAGACTTTCCAAGAGCTATATAAAGGCCCCCAGAGCAAGGAAATAACCAACAACTCAAGCAATCAACTGTGTAGTCTATCCTAGCAATAGTTCTAAGCTTCCAAAGTGTAAAAGGCTTCTCCGCCTTCGGAGAAGGAGATTCTTCAGTGCGCTTTTTCTTACTGCCTTGGATTAACAACCTTCTTGGTTGTAACCAAGTAAATAGCCGAGTCCCTTTTTCGTTTCTATTAATTTATCTGTTTTACTATTACATTTTTGAGTTGAAAGAAGGAGGAGGGTATACTTTATTGTTTCAGGCAATTCACCCCCCCTCTTTCCGGCCTCCGTTGCACCAACACTTGGTATCCGACCAGACCACCTCAGAAGGACTAACCGCCGACTGAAGCATAACGATCAAGACGATGGCCGGAGCGAATATTCATCCCTCAAAGTTCGAAGGAGACTTCTGTTGGTGCGGTTAGCACTAACGATTTAACCCAGGTTTTGATGAATGACAAATCAGGTTAAGTTAGTCTGTTGTTGTCTGACACTTTGATAAAGTGTGCAGGAGAAGTCCAGACAGGTCGACGGGCCGACCAGATGTCTGGCACGAAGTCCAGCTAGGTCGACGGGCTGACCGGATAGCTGGCGAGAAGTCCAAGCGGGTCGACGGGCTGACCGGACGCTTGGCGAGAAGTCCAGCTAGGTCGACGGGCTGACCGGATAGCTGGCGAGAAGTCCAGGCGGGTCGACGGGCTGACCGGATGCTTGGCAAGAAGTCCAGACGGGTCGACGGGCTGACCGGACGTCTGGCAGGTAAGTGAGGTAAGTCACTGGAGGGGAGTGACTGCGAGGACGCGTTCCCGGGAAGGGAACATTAGGCGTCGATCCGGCTTAGATCCATTTCGGATATCTAAGTCGAGATCGTGACTAGATTCCGGTCTCGGAAAGACGGAATCTAAGTCATACTTCTTATACTTAATTTATAAAAATGTGCTAACACTTTATTTTGCAGGTTTTATTTGCCTCGGACTAACACCGCTTTGCGGTAGGAACAGTGAGGGTCCGGCGCCTGGAATGGCTCCGGGCGCCCGGAAGGTATCCAGCGCCCGGAGGCAAGTTTTATCCCAGGACGACGCTGACACTTGGAGCATGCTGGTTGGGAGTGTTACGTCACATTCCAGGCGCCCGGAGCAGCATATAAAAGAAGCCCCAGGCAGGAGCTTCAAGATATCTGTTTTCTGAGAACTCTGAGTTCAATCACTCTGCTACTCTGCGCTCCAACGACGTTCACAAAGCTCCGACGACTCACTCCGGTTTTCTTTTAATTCATTATTTGTCAGTATAGCTTTGTTTTTCTTTCATTAGCAATATTTGTACGTAAATTGTAATTATCCGAATTGCTAGTGAATTGCCCAACGAAAGTACTCAAGGAGTACGGGCCTTCGAGTAGGAGTCGTCACAGGCTCCGAACGAAGTAAAAATCAACCGTGTTCATCTCTTTACTTCCTTACTTTTCCGCTGCGTTTTAACTCGAGATTTTCGAATCGATATTCACCCCCCCTCTATCGAATCTAACGGTCTTACAAGTGGTATCAGAGCGAGGTTCCGCTCTGATTTGGTGCAACCACCAAACAGATAGGGGGTGAAATTTTTTTTAAACTGATATTATTATATTTTTGGATGATTTTTTTTTACATTTAAAATCTAAATTGGTGCAACACCAACTTAGAGTTTCTGTTTCTCCCGCACTGCTAATCCAAGACGAAGTCTTGGGATATTTTTCCAGTTAATTTCGTGTGTGTAGGTTATGATGTCTCAACAAGAAGGCTTCAGCACAGTACGTCCTCCTCTATTCAACGGGGATGACTTTTCGTACTGGAAGAGGAGAATGGAGGTCTACATGAAGACAGACTACGACCAATGGATGAGCGTCACAAGGGCTTACAAAATTCCAGTAGACAACTCCGGGAACATACTAGACCCTGAAGACTGGACAAATGATGTGAAGAAAAAGGCATCAATTGAAAACAAAGCCATCAATACTCTACACTGCGGACTAACACGAGAAGAACTGAACCGGGTCGGACCGCATCAAAACGCTAAGGAGCTTTGGGATAAACTGATCGAGCTGCACGAAGGAACAAGCGACGCGAAGGTAACAAAGAGAGATTTGCTGTTAAATAGAATTTTTAATATAAAAATGCAGGAAGGAGAAACGGCAAGTCAGCTCCACGCGAGGGTCAAAGATATCCTCAACGGTCTCCACACGATAGGCCACCAAATGGAGAACCGAGACTTAATCAGGTATGCGTTAAATGCTTTTCCGCGAAACAATTTGTGGGCATCAATCGTAGATGCCTACAAAATTTCAAAAAATTTATCTAAATTAAAATTGGATGAACTCTTTTGTGAATTAGAACTTCATGAGCAAACTAACGCCGGGGTCGAGAAAGGTGTAGCTTTATTTGCAGGTTCCTCTAAAGAAAAGAAGAACAAGCCCGAATCCGAAGAAGATTCCGATCAAGACTCTGAAGACGAAGAACACCTGGTGAACCTGGTAAGGAAAATGTTCACCAGGAAAAAGAGAAGCTTCAGCAAACAGGATCTTCAGAAGATCAGTTCGCCAGCCGACTCAAGAAATGTCACATGTTTCGGATGTAACAAAAAAGGGCACTACAAGAACGAATGCCCAAGATTGAAACTTGACAAACCAAAGTCAACAAAGAAGAAAGCCCTCAAAGCAACATGGGACGATTCCTCCTCAGACGAATCGGAAGGAGAAAGGCAAAAGCACCAAAGTCACCTCACGCTGATGGCTCGCGAAGCTGAAACGGAAGACGAATCGGAGGAATCGGAAGACGGGTCCGAGCCACGAGTCCGCACTCGTTTCCGAAGGTTCCAAAGAGGTATACCTAAACTTAAATCGTAAATTCTTTAGAATTATCTCGTGTTTGAATAAAAAATTAGTTAAATT
This sequence comes from Zingiber officinale, assembly GCF_018446385.1. Lineage (NCBI taxonomy): Eukaryota > Viridiplantae > Streptophyta > Magnoliopsida > Zingiberales > Zingiberaceae > Zingiber > Zingiber officinale. Next base: position 61,197,528 of record NC_055989.1, on the reverse strand, counting down.
GGAAAATAAAAATAAATCGCTTCTTGAGGAAAATCAAAACCTCAAGGAACAATTAAAAAATTCGAATCCAACTCAAGATCGAACACTTGAGGAGGAGAATTTATCATTAAAAAATGAACTTAATAAGTTAAAGGAAATGTTGGAAAAATTCACAACAAGATCTAAAAATTTAGATTTAATTCTAAATAACCAAAAGGCATGCTATAATAAAACCGGACTTGGATATAAGTCAAACTCAAACAAAACCTTTAAATCATTATTAACCCAACACAAAGCAACTAAACAAGCTTGGGTCCCGAAAGCGTGCTTAACCACGCAAGTAGGACTTAATCAATTCTATATACCTAAAGATAAAATACATTATATAAACTTGAATAAATCAGATCAAAAACTAAAATATAAATCTAAATTAAAATCAAAATTCAAAACTCAACAAAATTTAGATTATCACCAAGTTGATTATAACTATAAAAAGAATCGATACAAACCTAAAACCAAAATCTAAACTAATGGCCAATAATTCAGGGGGAGGCTCCAGAATAGCTGGCACCTCCAAAACTAACATACCCGACAGGGTAACCCAAAACAAACTAACCCGGCAGGGTAATTAGGATTAGTTAAAGAGAGACCAAAGTTTAACTGGAATCATGGTACTGGTGAAGTTTTTGGATGATAGTACGTTAGGGAAGCTTGGGCATCGCATGTCTAGAAAGATATGGCTTCGATCTGGTGCATTTGGCCAAGTGGAACTGACCGAAGCTACCCTTAAACGAATCCTAACCAGTTAGACCGAGATTTAGTACTAAGTTCCGTGGATAGGACTATTCGGAAAACCTCGAAAGGTTGGTTACTTCTAATGATGTCCTTGTGACTCACCAAGCTTAGAAGTTTATCCGAAGAATGCCTATTTGTGGAAACCAAAGCTAAGTCTGAATCTAACACAAGTTAAACCAAGAGTCTGTAATCAAACCAATTTCATCTCACAAAATAATAGGATTCCCTGATTGATAATATAGATCAGGTGAGATGAATAAAGGTTAAAATTAATTTTCAAAATTCTAATTATTTTCAAAATTTTATTTTTAAACTTAAAATTAACTTCAAAATTTTAAACTTAAATTAATTTCAAAATTTTAAAATTAAGATTTTTTTAAAATAATGATTGATTAAAAATTGATAAACTAAGACTAACATAAAAATCCTACTTGTTGTAGGAAACCAAGTGGATTTTGGACAGTGGTTGCTCCAAACATATGACTGGAGATCACACCAAGTTCTCTCAATTAACCTACAAAAGCCTAGGAACAGTTGCCTTTGGAAACAACGGTAAACTCAAGGTAATTGGTATAGGTAATATTGAATTAAAAATAGATTTCATAATTACAAATGTTCTACTTGTTGAAAATTTTAAATACAATCTTCTGAGCATAAGTCAATTATGTGACACTAGGTATAAGGTAAAATTTCTATCCACAGAATGTTTGATCAAACATCTAGATAATCCAACTATAAGCCTAAAAGGCTTTAGAAAAGACAATATCTATGCCATTAACTTAACCACTTCTTCAGTCAAGTGTTATTTAACACAAAAAGAAGAAACCTAGTTATGGCATAGAAGAATGTCACACACACATTTCAGAAACATAAGTAAATTAAATGGTCTAGTTAGAGGCTTACCAAAATTACCTAACTTAGATTTAACGATATGTAATGCTTGTCAACAAGGCAAACAAACAAAATCTACCCACAAACCAATTAATGAATCCCAAACCAACTCAGTCCTAGAACTTTTACACTTAGACCTATTTGACTCCCATGGAGTTAAATCAATAAATGGAAGTCTATACTGTTTAGTTATAATAGATGACTATTCTAGGTTCACTTGGGTCAAATTCTTAAAAAATAAAGATGAAACCTTTGAAATTTTTACAAATTTCTGCAAACAAATTGAAAATGAAAAGGCATAAAAATTAAAAGAATCAGAAGTGATAATGGAGGAGAATTTAAAAATCATAATTTTGATAAATTTTGCCTTGAAAATGGCTACCATCATGAATTTTCTTGCCCTAAAACTCCCCAACAAAATGGAATTGTAGAAAGGAAAAATAGAACTTTACTTGAAGCATCTAGAACTATGCTAAACGAATACAACTTACCTAAATATTTTTGGGCAGAAGCTGTTAGTACAGCCTGCTATGTACAAAACCGAACAACACTAAACAAAAAACACAATAAAACATTTTTTGAAATATTTTACAACAAACAACCTAATATAAAACACTTTAAGGTATTTGGTTGCCCAACCTTTATCCTAAATACTAGAGAACACTTAGGCAAATTCACTTCCAAAATAGAAAATGGAATTTTTCTAGGGTACTCTCTGAATAGCAGAGGCTACAGAATTTATAATAAAGTTACCTTAAGAATTGAGGAAACCACCAATGTAAAATTCAAAGAATCCAATCAAAACCTAGAACAAGCCCAACCTCAACCAGTTGACCCTGTTCATGAACATATCAATTCTAAAGGAACAAACCAAACCCAAAATCATGAAGAAGAAGAACAACTACAAGAAAGTCAACCTTCTAGAACCATAAGAGTCAACCCAAACCATCCTACTGATCAAATAATTGGTGACCCAGACCTTAGGGTCCAAACTAGGTCATCTTTCAGAAACCTAAGTCAAATCTCGTTAATCTCAAATATTGAACCCAAAACTGTAGCTGAATCCCTACTTGACCCAGACTGGGTCATAGCTATGCAAGAAGAATTAGCTCAATTTGAGCGCAATGAAGTTTGGGACCTAGTACCTCCACCTAACGATAAGAAAATAATAGAAACCAAATGGGTATTTAGAAACAAGTTAAGTGAAACTGGAGAAATTACTAGAAACAAGGCCAGGTTAGTTGCCAAAGGGTTCAGTCAAGTTGAAGGACTTGACTATGATGAAACTTATGCCCCGGTAGCTAGACTAGAGTCCATTAGAATGTTACTAAGCTATGCAGCCCATAAAGGATTCAAACTATACCAAATGGATGTCAAGTCTGCCTTTCTTAATGGATTAATAAAAGAAGAAGTTTATGTAGGTCAGCCACCTGGTTTTGAAAGCCTAGAACACCCTGATTATGTCTACAAATTAAAAAAGGCATTATATGGACTTAAACAGGCACCTAGGGCATGGTATGAAAGACTAACCTCTTACTTAATCTCTAAAGGGTTCAACCAAGGTCAAGTTGACCCAACACTATTTGTGAAATCAATAAAAGAAGATATTTTTATAGCTCAAATTTATGTAGATGATATCATCTTTGGTTCAACAAACTCAGAGTTTTTAAACGAATTTACAAACCTAATGGAACACGAATTCGAAATGAGTCTGGTAGGAAAATTAACTTATTTTCTAGGGTTACAAGTCAAACAAACAAATGAAGGAAATTATATTTATCAACAAAAATATACTAAGGAGTTACTTAGAAAATTTGGAATGGAAAATACTAAAGAAATAAAAACACCTATGGCCGTAAACACAATCCTAGATGATGATCCTAATGGGAAATCTGTAGACTTAAAACATTATCGGAGCGCAATAGGTAGTCTACTTTACTTAACTGCAAGCCGACCTGACATTTTATTTGCAGTTAGTATGTGTGCTCAATACCAAACCTGTGCTAAAGAATCTCATTTGACTCAAGTCAAAAGAATCTTTAGATACCTCAAGGGAACCACAAATGTAGGAATTTGGTATCCTAGGACCAATAACTTTGAATTAATAGGATATTCTGACTCAGATTATGCCGGATGCAAATTAGACCGCAAAAGCACAAGTGGTGGATGCCAACTACTTGGTCCATCCCTTGTCAGCTGGTTTAGTAGAAAGCAACACTGTGTTGCACTATCTACAACTGAGTCAGAATACATAGCTATAGGCGAATGTGTTGCACAGTTATTATGGATGATGCATACTCTAAAAGATTTCAACTTAAATATCACAAATGTAAAAGTATTAATTGACAATATAAGTTCAATTAACTTAACCAAGAATCCTGTGCATCATTCAAGACCAAACATATTGAAATTAGGCACCACTTCATCAGGGATCATGTTACTAAAGGTGATATTGAACTCAAGTACATTGAGTCTAAATCAAATTTAGCTGACATTTTTACAAAACCACTCCCTGAAAGTGAATTTAGCAACTTACGACGACAATTAGGGTTGTGCTCAATAGACTAGGAAATTTCAAAAATACTCTCAAAAATGGTTTCATCAAATTATAGGTTAAACTTGTCTGTTTTCAAAACTTTCCATTTTTAGATTTTCAAACACAGTTTTGGCCTTAGATTAGTTTTTGAATCCTTAGAAAGCATGTACCCATAGGATTAGCTTTGAGCATCTCACCAACACCTTAGGTTTACCTTGCTTGTGTTTGAAAAACATAGAAAGGGGTGAGATGCATAGGTCAACTGTCTGGACTTTAGATGCTTATATCAGTGCATCAGCATAAGTCTGGACGTTAAATACAACTCAGATATTAATTAGATTAAGCTCATCAGTCAAGTCAAACACTGACTGCTTATAATCAACTTAATCTGACTAACCAAGTGAAAACTGTAATTTTCTGATAGTTAGTTAGTAACTGATTGGTTAGACAGCTATGTAAATTTGAGTATCAAATTCAGGAGGATTAACTAAAGCGTTTTTTTTTTAATTTCTTTTGAAAATTCTACTCCAATTACTTTGAAAATCTTATATTAAAAATTCTTAGCAAATATTTTCAAAAGCTTTATCTTAGATATCAGGTTCAGGGGGAGAAATTAATTAAAAGTTTGGAAGTTTAAAAATCCCACCTAATTTTTAAAATTGATTTTCAATTAAAAATTATTACATTTAAATTTAGTCAGTATGCTTGAAAATTAAACTTTCCAAACTTAGCAAATTTATTTTGACTAAAATTTTACTTGCTTTTGAAAAATTAAAAATGTTGCTTTGTTTTGAAAATATCAAAATTGAAAACTAAATTCAACTTAGTGTTTGAAAATTAGAATTTACCTTTTGAAAAGTAAATGTTACTTAAAATCTAATTTGAAAAACCTGATTTGAAAAATTTTACACTTTTGAAAAGTTAAACTTGATTAACTTTAAACTTATACTTTTCAAAATTCAACTTGACTCCCCCAAGGCAACTTGCCTATCTTTTAATTTGGGCTTAAAGATTACACTTTTATCAGTATCTTTGAATTTTGAATCAAACGTAGATATTTTCCAAAATAAGTTGTTTCTTAAATTAATAACTTTCTACAGTAACTCCACACTATGCTTGTTTACTCTTGCTTATTTTTTGATGAATGCCAAAGGGGGAGAGTTAGGTGGTTAAGTTAGCTAAACCAGAATTGAAAATACAAACTAACTTAAAAACCCTTTAAATGCTTGTTTTTTCTTGCATATGTTTTCACTAACTTAACCAGGTTGTCATTCCATCAAAAAGGGGGAGATTGTTGGTGCGGTTAGCACTAACGATTTAACCCAGGTTTTGATGAATGACAAATCAGGTTAAGTTAGTCTGTTGTTGTCTGACACTTTGATAAAGTGTGCAGGAGAAGTCCAGACAGGTCGACGGGCCGACCAGATGTCTGGCACGAAGTCCAGCTAGGTCGACGGGCTGACCGGATAGCTGGCGAGAAGTCCAAGCGGGTCGACGGGCTGACCGGACGCTTGGCGAGAAGTCCAGCTAGGTCGACGGGCTGACCGGATAGCTGGCGAGAAGCCCAGGCGGGTCGACGGGCTGACCGGACGCTTGGCAAGAAGTCCAGACGGGTCGACGGGCTGACCGGACGTCTGGCAGGTAAGTGAGGTAAGTCACTGGAGGGGAGTGACTGCGAGGACGCGTTCCCGGGAAGGGAACATTAGGCGTCGATCCGGCTTAGATCCATTTCGGATATCTAAGTCGAGATCGTGACTAGATTCCGGTCTCGGAAAGACTGAATCTAAGTCATACTCTTGTTGTTAATTTTTATTACTTAGCGTATCTATAAAAATGTTCTTACAATCTGTGCTGCAGGGTTTTTATTTGCCTCGGACTAACACTGTTTTGCAGGTAGGAAACAGTGAGGGTCCGGGCACCCGGGATGGTTCTGGGCGCCCGGAAGTCCGGGCGCCTGGAAGGTATCCAGGCGCCCGGAGGCAAGTTTTATCCCCAGGACGAAGTTGACACTTGGAGCATGCTGATTGGGAGTGTTACGTCACATTCCAGGCGCCCGGAAGGGATCCAGGCGCTCGGAGCATCATATAAAAGAAGCCCCAGGCAGGATCTTCAAGATATCTGTGTTCTGAGAACTCTGAGTTCAATCACTCTGCTACTCTGCGCTCCAACGACGTTCACAAAGCTCCGACGACTCACTCCGTTTTCTTTTAATTCATTATTTGTCGGTATAGCTTTATTTTTCTTTCATTAGCAATATTTGTACGTAAATTGTAATTATCCGAATTGCTAGTGAATTGCCCAACGAAAGTACTCAAGGAGTACGGGCCTTCGAGTAGGAGTCGTCACAGGCTCCGAACGAAGTAAAAATCAACCGTGTTCATCTCTTTACTTCCTTACTTTTCCGCTGCGTTTTAACTCGAGATTTTCGAATCGATATTCACCCCCCCCCCCTCTATCGAATCTAACGGTCTTACAACTTCGTGACGTGGAAACACTGGATGGAGGTATTTTTCAAGATAGAATTTGACATTTGCTTAATTATGAAATATGGCTATGCAGTTCCAAAAGATAAAGAAGAAAACACGTGGAGCAAGAAGGAGCAAGCCGATTTTGTCACCAACGTAAAGGCAGAATTCCACCTGCTTAGCGTGCTACCACCACAAGAGGTAAGTCGAATCGGAAGCTACGACTCCGTGAAAGACCTCTGGGAAAAATTTCTGGAGCTTCACGAAGGTACCTCGGAAGCTAAGCTAGCGAGGTGCGACATCCTCTGGACCCAGTTAACGAACCTTCGGATGAACAACGACGAGAAGGTAGTGCAACTCCAAGCAAGGATTAAGGAGTTAATAACTCAACTAAGCAACCTTAAAGAAGAAGTACCGAACCGGGACTCGATCCGATACGCGCTCAACGCTTTCCCTAGAACTCCAGAGTAGGCCTCTTTAGTAGATGCGTACTACATCTCTAAGGACTTCGAGGTAAGTACTGTTAGGATGTATACTAAAAGCCTAGCTTTTGGTATAAACATTTATCTAGAAATAAGAATCACATTGGTCAAATGTCTACATTTATGATAAATGTAGTTGTTCAATTAATTTATATTGTAGATAACATGGTGTGTGGTGTCATACACAGAAGGATCATGTTATCAGTACTTTATAAATTATAAACAGTAGCTCACGACCAAGATGGAAAGGAACAAACCATTGGAAGGTCGTAGTGTAATTAGGTATTAGTTTATCTTAACTATATAATTACACTAGTACACTTAGAGTGTATTGAGTAGGATCATTAGAGGTCGTTTCTTTTTATACTGACTTTATAAAGGAACAAAGACCTCAGTTATTATGGAAGTGTGTGCTCTTAATCCTAATATAATAACAAGCACATATATTTGATATTTATTTCTTTAATTTATCAATGGATGAGATTTAGTTCGATAAATCAATAAGCCCGATAAGTTGGGAAATGATATTACTTATAGTGTGTGTTGTTGATTATAGAAGGAAACTGTGTCCGAGTAATCTAGGTTGAGAATGACCCCAAGAGGAGCTCATAAGGATTGCCATGTTAAACCCTGCAGGTGGACTTAGTCCGACATGGCGATAAGGTTGAGTGGTACTACTCTTGGACTAAGATATTAATTAAGTGAGTTGTCAGTAACTCATTTAATTAGTGGTCATTTGACATCTTAAACACAGGGAGACTAACACACTCATAATAAGAAAGAGCCCAAAATGTAATTTAGGATTGGTGCGGTAGTTCAATAATAATTCTTTAGTATTATGAATTATTATTGATGAAGTTAAGTTGTGTGTTCAGGGCGAACACGGGAAGCTTAATTTCATCGGGAGACCAAAACCAATTTCTCCTCTCGGTCCCTATCGTAGCCTCTTGTATATAGAGATTTATACCCACCACATACCCACCTTCTTACCCACTCTTTGGTGGCCGGCCAAGCTAGCTTGGAACCCAAGCTAGGGACGACCAAGACCCAAAGGTTGAGCCAAGTTGGTGGTCGGCCAATGCTTAGAGTCCAAGCTTGATGTGGCCGGCCACATCATATAAAAAAGGATTTTATTTATAAATTTTTCTTATATGGATTCCATGGTTTTAAAAGAGAGTTTAAAATTTAAATCTTTTCTACAAAAGATTAAGAAAAGATTTGAAATCTTTCCTTATTTGTAGATTGAAAGGTAGATTTTAATTTTGAGAAAACTTTCCTTTTTTAACCATGTTCATGATTTAAAAGAGAGTTTAAAAATTAAATATTATCTTTTATAAGTTTCTACAAAAGATTAAGAAAAGATTTGATATCTTTCCTTATTTTTAGATTAAAAGAGATTTTAATTTTTAGAGATAACTTTCTTTTTATCCACATGTTTAAAAGAAAGATTTTAATTTATAAAATTTCCTTTTTACAAACCACCATGAAGGAAAAAATTATTGGAGAAATTTTTTATAACTTTTCGGAGACAAATTAGGAAGTTTTAATTAATTAAAACTCTCCTTGTTTATAGTTTTGTTGTGGCCGGCCATGTATATTGAGAAAATAAAATTATTTTTAATTAAATAAAATTTTTTTTTCATGGCAAAAGAATTAAGGAAGTTTTTTATTTAAATTTCCTTATTTGCCAAGACCAAAGAATATAAAAGAGGGGGTAGAGGTGCCTTCATGGCTAACGACTCTATTCTATTCTTCCTCTCTTTTCCTCCTTGGTGGCCGGCCCTAGCTTCTCCCTCTTCTGTTCTTCTTGTGGCCGGCGACAACTTCTCTAGGAGCTTGGTTGGTAGCCGGATTTTACTTGAAGAAGAAGAAGGAGGAGGAGGCTTTGTTTCCTAGCATCCTTTGGAGCTTGGTGGTGGCCGAACCTCATCCTTTCATGGAGCTATTGTGGTGGCCGAATATTGCTTGGAGAAGAAGGTGGCTTAGGTGGATTCTCATCTCGGTAGATCGTTGCCCACACAACGTCCGGGATAAGAAGAGGAATACGGTAGAAGATCAAGAGGTTATTTGCTTACAAAGAAAGGTATAACTAGTAATTATTTTCCGCATCATACTAGTTTTCTTTGTATAAGTTATTTTTGTAAATACCAAACACAAGAGGCATATGATTCTAGAGTTTTCGGATTTGTTTCGAATTTGTGTTTCTTTTGTTTTATTTTTAGAATTTGTGATTCGATTGTTCTTTTTGGTTAACCTAGAGTTATTTAAGGAAATAAATATTAGCTTTCCTTAAAAGGCTTTGCCTAGGCGGTGGTGGTTGCTCCCATATCCAAGAAGGCCATGTGTCTCGCCATGCAGTCCTGGAAGCCAATTTTGGAAATTAATATTTATGGAATTAATAACTTAGGTAGATTTGAATCAATAGTGTTAAGTTCCGCTTGCGATTCAAATCTAAACCATTAAGAACAGATAAGTTAAATTTGGAATCAATGATGTTAAGTTCCGTCTACGATTCCTAATTTAACTTCTAAAGAACACAATAGGTTATTTAAGGAAAGGTTCGACACTTGTATAAAAAATTTTGTACAGTGGAATCGGTACGTTTTCCTAGGACTAACCAACAAGTACTTTAGAAAATTTATTTTCTACATTTGAACTTCATGAATCTCGGATTGCAGAACCCAATAAAGTGGAGAAAGCAAGTCAGAACATTGCCTTGAAGGCAAGAACAAACGATTCTGACTCCGAAGCCTCGATCAACCAATCGAAAGCGGCACTACTGGTAAAGCGTTTCAATAAGTTTTTTAATTCTAGTAAGTTTAGATCGTAGACAAAGAGGCATCAACAAAGAAAAAGAACGGTTCGCTGTTACAACTACAACGAAGAAGGGCACATCAAAGATGATTGCCTAAAATTAAAGAAAAAGGAGAAAGAGAAGGAAAAGACTAAATACAAGAAACCAGAATCTTCCAAGCACAAGAATCCGAAGGCGACTTGGTCAGATTCGTCTTCTTCCGAATCAGACATAGAAGCCTTCTCTGGATTAGCACTGATGGCCAACCATCTTCCTGTAGATGACTCAAGCTCAAAGATGAGCATAGATGAAGGGGGAGGATTATCAGAAGAAGAAAGCGACGATGAAGGGGGAGAATCACCGAGTTAGGTAAGTAAGGTACGTAATCTAACCCTGACTAAATTCTTTCAATTTATTAAGTCTCTTTCTAAAGACTTATTCAAATTAGAAAAAGAAAATGCTGAATTGAAATTAAACCTAGCAAAAGCATTTCCACTAGAAATGTATGATAATCTAAAACTAGAAAATGAAAAATTAAAAGTTGAAATTGAGAAATTGAAGAACAATGATGCATGCTTAAATAAATTTTCAAAATCAAAATTAAGAATTTATAGAAAATTGAATTGGTATATTAGAAAACATCAGGGACAACTTAGGAAAGTCCCTAGAAATTATGTACCCCCTAAATTTTTGAATAACCCAGTAGGAAGGAATCTATACAAGAATCCAAAATCCTTGTTAGATTAAAAAAAAAATTTTAAAGCTTTCAGAAGAAAAATTAAATGTTAAAATTTCTTTATGAAGCTTTGTCTAAGGAAGTGGTTGTTGCTCCAATGACCAAGAAGGCCTAGTGCCTCGCCACGACCTGGAAGCTGAAATATTGAAATAAAATGTTTAATTAACTTTCTGAAAAAGCATTAAACTAGAATTAAATAATGCTTTGAAAGTTTTCCAAACATTTTTGGAAAAATTCTAAAAATTTTGACTTAGAAATTATTTTGAAAAATTCTAAAAATTCGGTCTACTTAGAAATTTTTTAGATATTTTTTGAAAAATTCATCTTGTTCAGAAATTTTCTAACTTAAAATTTGCTAAATATTTTTTTCATATTCTCTTAGTATTACCCCGTTTTTTGCTGTGAACAAAGGGGGAGAGAAAAGTACAAGTTTATGGGGAGAGAATTTTTTTAAAATTAAAAATATTTTTTTAAAAAAATTCTGGTTAACTCTTAATTAAGTAGTTACAATTTTACTTATTGCAAACTAATTCTTAACATGTTAGTTTAGTAATTATATTTAAAACTTACTACTTGTCTATTTTAACCCTAACTTGAACTTGGATTGATGCACATAAAAAAATGAGAGATTGTTGGACCTCGTGGTGTTTTGATGTGATCAACCAAGTTGGTTAGGTCCTGCTTTGTGTTTGATCCCTGTGTCTGAGTGTGCAGGAGCTTAGGAGTGCAGGAAGTCGAGCGAAAGACGCAGCTAGCAAGAAGGACGGCATGGGAAGGGAGCCGACGGGCTCGGTGCATCCGAAGGACGAGAGAGCTGTGGAAGAGTACACCGGTGGGCGAGAAGAACGTACGCGACGTTCGAGGGACGTTAAGCCGGGGAGGAAGGCTGCTCGAGGAGAAGGCCGGAAATTGGGTTCAGGTGAGCCCTATTTCAGTTGGCCGCAATCACCCAAACAAACGGAGCCTCGGAAGTCAAAGTAAAGAAGAAACGGAGCTGAGAAGACTGCTCGAGGCGCCTTCAACCAATATTGAAGGTGCCTCAAGCTGAGGCGCCTCGAGCCTCAGTCTGAAGCGCCTCGAGAACTGAGGCGCCTCAGACTTGCTTTGAGGCACCTTCATCCTGGTCAAAATTGATCGTTCGCAACAAATAGAGTTCTATCCGCTACACCGAGTTGGAGGCGCCTTGAACCTTGTTGGAGGCACCTTGGACCCTCGGAATAGACTTTCCAGGAGCTATATAAAGGCCCCTGGAGCTAGGAAATAACCAACAACTTAAGCAATCAACTGTGTAGTCTTTCCTAGCAATAGTTCTAAGCTTCCAAAGTGTAAAAGGCTTCTCCGCCTTTAGAGAAGGAGATTCTTCAGTGCACTTTTTCTTACTACCTTGGATTAACAACCTTCTTGGTTGTAACCAAGTAAATAGCTGAGTCCCTTTTTCGTTTCTATTAATTTATCTATTTTACTATTGCATTTTTGAGTTGAAAGAACGAGGAGGGTATACTTTATTGTTTCAGGCAATTCACCCCCCCTCTTGCCGTCCTCCGCTGCACCAACAATTAATTTTCTCATTGCCTCTTGCCTAGCAGCCCGATTCTGGTGTCCGAAGAGTTCCTTCAGATTGTTCATCATGTCATAAGTAGTTGGTAAGTCTTGATGCTGATGTTGCAGCACATTTGACATTGAAGCCAAAATATAACACCGCACCATCTCATTTGCCTATACCCATTTCTTATGATACTCAATTTCCTCTTCACTAGAATCACTATTAGGCACATTAGGGCAGACCTCTAACAGTACAAACTTATAGCCTTCATCAGTTAGGACAATGTCCAGGTTTCTTTTTCAATCTATGTAATTGGGACCAGTAAGTTTGTTCTATTTCAGTATAATAGCCAGTGGGTTGAAAGTCATCCTAAGAATCACAAAATAAACTTTTAGTCAAGACTCTAAATTTAGAATAATATTGATTCCTCAAACAATACTATTTAAATTTACCAACACCTCAAAACACCGTGAATTTTGCATGCCATGTTAGTGTGGACGTATACAAATTCAAACATTTGTAAGAGGAGGTTTTACCCATTAATTTTATTTGTGTCATCCTAACTTTATGACAAATAAAATTAATAGTTGGTATTCCTTTGGCCACACAAAAAATAGTAGTGATTCCGTTGGGGAGGATACTATTGAATGCGTCTAAGTGTATACCATTACTTGATACTTAATCCATTAAATAGGATTGTGCCCCTTCAGTTGGAGAAGATCACACGCTCCTAATAATTTTCTATAATCATCCATTTAGGAAGTTTGATCTAGTAATCTATAAACAAACTCATCCGTTGTGGAGGGAGGCACTCAGAGCCAACACGCAAGTTTGTTACATCACTTACAAACCAGTAATGGAGACCGTAAATTTATTTACTAATCCCTCTCCCACTTAGTTATTTAAGATGAGGATTTTATCATGCACACACACATCACAACAAATAAAAGCAATAAATATGGAAAAATAATTTTCCAACTATGATGGCCTTTTCATTCACTGTCCTCTGTGTGCTGCCAACCCTAGCTGCTGCCATCTTTATCCACCGCAATCGGGTCTAGTCACCGCATCTATCTTGCTTCTTTTTCCGCTACGTCTCTGGTCCTTAAACAGCACCACACCTCACAAGGATACGATCCATGATAAAAATAGAATTTTACATTTATCGATCCTATATTCCACGAAGGAATGTATATGTAATCTAGATCGAAACAAAAATGTAAAATCCTAAAACTAATACAGCTCCTATTGTATTTAATACATACAATCATGCACACACATAAAATGCCCTCGACATGTCTGAGGGTCCAATCACATACAATCACATTAGGGTCATAATAGTTGGATCTAGGATGCCTTCAACCACAGAGTTAAATCTATTTGCACATCCTACTATTATCCTGCCTAAAATATGTATGGCATGTGCATAATTAAACTGAAAACCAAACACACAGAGGCAAACCCTAGCTCTGATACCAATTGTTGGTTGCTACTCGGAATATCGTACTGGTTCCCCTGTACAAAAATTTTGTATAAGTCCTGAACCTTTCCTAACAATCTATTGTATTCTTTAGAAATTAAATTTGGAATCACAAATAAAACTTAACATTATTGATTCCAAATTCAATTTATCTATTCTTAGAGGTTTAGACTTAGATTGCAAACGATGCTTAACATTATTAATCCAAATCCACCTATGTTACAAATTTGATTAAATATTTATTTCAGAGATCGGCTTCCAGGTTAAACATGGCGAGGCACTAGGCCTTCTTGGGTATGGGATCATCCACCACTTCGTGACAAAGTCTTTCAACGAAATTCAATATTTAATCTACTTATAGTAACCCTAGGTTTAACCATTAAGAACAATCGAATCACAAGATCGAAAAACAAAATAAACACAAAATCGAAACATAAATTCGATAACCTAGAATCGTTAGCCTCTTGTGTTTGGTATTTCAAGATCTAAACAAAAGAATAAATTAGTTATGATGCGGAAAGGAATAACTAGTTATACCTTTTGTAGCTTATAGACCTCACGATCTTCTATCATATTCCTTTTCTTATCTTGAACGTCGTGTGAGCGACGATCTACCGAGACGAGAATCCACCCAAGCCTCCTTCTTCTCCTTGCAAGTTTCGGCCACCAACAATCTCCTTGAGATAAAGAACTTCAGCCACCAACCAAGCTCCAAGGGATGCTAAGAAACCAAGCCTCCTTTCTCTACTTCTTCTCTAAGCTAAATCCGGCCACCAACAATCTCCCCAAGAGTTGATGCCGCTGGACACCAAAGAAGAAGAAAAGGAGGAGAGGAAGGATGAGGGTCGACCACCACCAAGGAAGGGAGGAGAGGAAATAATAGATGTGTTGTAAGGTGAGGCACCTCTACCATCCCTTTTATATTTCTTGGTCTTGGCAAATAAGGAAAGTTTTAAACATAATTAAAACTTCCTTATTTTCCTTGCCAATAAAAGGAAAATTTAATTAAAAAATTCCTTCTATTCTTTTAATGGTCGGCCCCTACAAGTCCTCCAAACAATGAAAGTTTTAAACACAAAATTAAAACTTCCTAATTTGTTTCTGAAAATTTTTTAAAATAAAATTCTCTTTTAAAAATTCCCTTCATGGTTGGTTATAAAAGAAAACTTTTATAAATTAAAATCTCTCTATTAAAACATGTGGATGATTATAAAAAGGAAAGTTTTCTCTAAAATTAAAATCTTCCTTTTAACTACAAATAAGGAAAGATATCAAACCTTTCTCTTAATCCTTTTTAGAAACTATAAAAGGAAATATTTAATTTTAAAACTCTCTTTTAAATCATGGCTTCCACATAAGGAAAGATTTTAAAAAATAAAATCCCTTTTATTTTAATTGTGGTCGGCCATATACTTGGGCTCCAAGCTAGGGTCGGCCCATCTCTCCTTGGTTTGGCCGGCCCTAGCTTGGGCTCTAAGCTAGGCTTGGCCGACCACCTTAAGGTGGGTAGGAAGTTGGGTTTAGGTGGGTATAAGACTTTATAAATAAGAGGCTACGACAGGGACCGAGAGGAGGAATTGGTTTTGGTCTCCTGATGAACTTGAGCTTCCTGTGTTCACCCCGAACACCCAACTCGAGTTCATCAATAATAACTCATACCACTAAAGAGTTATTATTGAACTCCCGCACCAATCCCATATTACTATATGAGCTCCTTCTTATCATGAGTGTGTTAGTCTCCCTGTGTTTAAGATATAGAATGTCCACTAATAAATGAGTTACTGACAACTCACTTAATTAATATCTAGCTCCAAGAATAGTACCACTCAACTTCATTGTAATGTCAGACTAAGTCCACCTGCAGGGTTTACATGACAATCCTTATGAGCTCCTCTTGGGGACATCATCAACCTAGATTGTAGGACACATTTTTCTTCTATAATCAACAACACACACTATAAATAATATTATTTCCCAACTTATCGAGCCTATTGATTTATCAAACTAAATCTCACCCATTGATAAATTAAAGAAATAAATACTAAATATATGCGTTAGTTATTATATCAGGATTAAGAGCACACACTTCTATAATAACAAAGGTCTTGTTCTTTTATGCAGTCAGTATAAAAAGAAACTACCTTAAATGATCCTGCTCAATACACTCAGAGTGTACTAATATAATTTTATAGTCAAGATAAACTAATACCAAATTACACTACGACTATTCCAATGGTTTGTTCCTATCCATCTTAGTCGTGAGCTACTATTTATAATTTATAAAGAACTGATAACATGATCTTCTGTGTGTGACACCACACGCCATGTTATCTACAATATAAATTAATTGAACAACTACACTTAGCATATAAATGTATATATTTGACCAATGTGATTCTATATTTCAAAAAATAAATGTTTACAAAAAGCTAGGCTTTTAGTATACACTCTAACACAACCCACGGGGCTTCTAGCTTGGTGACGTCGCCGATTGGATTTACTTTCTTCCACACCAAGTCACCGATCTGAAATGATCTTGGGATCACCCTTTGGTTGTAGCTCTACCTCATTCTTTATCGGTATGCCATCAGCCGGATGGTCGCTTTAGCGCGCGCTTTATCCACCAAGTCCAGCTCCAGAAGCCTCTGCTCGACGTTGTCTTCGTTGTAGTGTTGTATCAGATCGGATTCAACCCCGAGTTCGATGGGGACGACTGCTTCACCACTATATACCAGGTGGAAAGGCGTTGCCCCGGTCCCTTCCTTGGGAGTCGTGTGGATTGCCCATAGCACGTTGGGGAGTTCATTTACCCAGCACCCTCCGACGTAGTCGAGTCGAACGCACAGGATCTGAAGTATTTCTCGATTGGCAACCTCTGCCTGCCCATTGCTCTGAGGGTAGGCTATCAAAGTGAAGGCTTGCTGAATGTCGTACCTTTCGCACCACTCCTTGAGCCTCTGGCCCACGAATTGTCTCCCATTATCGGAGACAAGCCGGCGCGGGATCCCGAACCGACAAATGATGTGCTGCCAAATGAACTTCATGACCATCTTCTCGGTTATCCTCGCCAGCGGCTCGGCTTTAACCTTTTTGGAGAAATAGTCTACCGCGACGAGCAGGAACTTCCTCTGACCCGTCACCATGAGAAGGGCCCCACGATGTCCATGCCCCACTGGTCTAACGGACAGGCCACTGTGGACGCCTTCATATCCTCGGTCGGCCGGTGCAAGAGGTTGTGATACTTCTGGCAGGACAAGCAGGTGACCACCATCCAAGCGGCGTCCTCTTGGAGAGTCGGCCAGAAGTATCTGGCAAGTAAAATCTTCCTTGCCAATGAGCGGGCGCCCGGGTGTCCCCCATAGGACCCTTGCTATACCTCCTGCAGTATGTAGTCGACATCCTCCGACCCGATGGATTTAAGTAGGGGCCTGGAGAAAACCTTCTTGTAGAGCTAATCTCCGATCAGGGTGAACCGACCAACCCTCTTTCTTAATAAGAGGGCCTCCTCCCAATCGGACGGTGTAGCTCTCGATTGCAGAAACTCCGTCAGCGCCATCCTCTAGTCATTTGGGAAGGTAAGTCCCTCCATCCAGTCAATGTGGGCCACTAAAGACACTTGCTCGATCGGCTGTGATATGACGATCGACGATAAAGAGCTAACCAGTTTGGCCAATTTGTCCGCAGCTTGGTTCTCCACTCAGGGGATCTTCTGTATTACGACCTCCCAAAAGTTCGCCTTTAACTTTGCGAAGGCCTCAGCGTATAGCCTGAGCCGCGTGTTGCTTATCTCGAACTCCCGGCCAGCTACTGAGCGGCCAACTGCGAGTCCGAGTGGATGAGGACATTGACAGCTCCGATGTGTCGGGCAGCTTGCATGCCAGCTATAAGTGCTTCATATTCGACTTCATTGTTGGTTGCCCAGTAGTCTAGCCGAACGGACAGCTACATCAGCTCCCCTTGGGGGGAGATAAGCAGTATTTCGATCCCGCTCCCTTGTCGAGTGGCCAAACCATCTACATATATTCTCCAAATGGCTTCTGGTTCAGGATTTTGTACCTCAGTAACAAAATCCGCCAAGGATTGCGCTTTGATGCCCGTTCAGGGCCGGTATTGGATATCGAACTCGCTGAGCTCCGTCGTCCATTTGATTAGCCGTCCGGACACTTCGGGGTTGAGAAGGAGCCTCCCCAAAGGATTGTTGGTCATCACGATGATGGAATGCGCGAGGAAGTAGGGGCGAAGCCTCTGCGCGACGAGGACCAACGTAAAAGCCAGTTTCTCGAGACCGGTGAAGCGGGATTCAGCGTCTTTCAATATATGACTCAGGAAGTACACCGGCTGTTCCTCGCCGCTCGGCCAAATTAGTGATAAGCTGACTGCATGCTCGGTTGAGGATAAATAAATTTTGAGTGGCTCCCCGACAGTTGGCTTAGCCAATACAGGCAATGAATTGAGATACTCCTTCAATTCTTCAAACGCCCGGTCGCACTCTTCATCCCATTGAAATTTGGTAGCTCGGTGTAATATCTTGAAGAACGGTAAGCTCCAGTCGGCTGATTTGGAGATGAACCGAGATAGTGCAGTTATCCGACCGGTGAGACGTTGCGCTTCCTTAAGATTCCTTGGCGGTGACTGGTGTCGGCCATTTTCATGTCACGTGGCACATCAAATTAATTAAAATTGAAACTCATTAAAATTAATACAAGCGTTGTAGCAACGAGTCCCAAGTCGTATTTTTTTCCAAGGGTTACTAGCAAAATGTGTGCACACTCTAGATTCAATTCAAATTATACTCTTACATCATCAAGATGAATTCAAATGAGCTTCAATTAAATTTAGATTCTAATGCACCATTGAATCAAACAATTCAACTCCATCTTTTTCTATTCTTAATCACAGTAACAAGTAAACTCAAAGATTCAATCAAACTTGTAGGTTACTAAATAGCATCCAATTCACAATTACAATCTAATTTGACAATTAAACTCAAAAACCCATTCTCAATTATAATGATCAGAGGTAACCAATCAAAACATCAAATAAAACATCCAACACTTAGACAAGTTCATAGTCACAAAGATTGAATTGCTAACTAAATCACAAAAACCTACAAACTGTTAGTATCAGTATTGCCAAGCTTAACAGAAAATAAATCTAAAGTCTGGGTTTGTAAACAAGAAATTGAAATCGGAAGTACAAAATCTCAAACAGGAATTGAAATTGCAAAAGGAAGGAAATCAAATCAATAGATCTGAACCAAGTGATGAACAATCAAAGACAAGAAAAAAGAAATCTAAACCCCTAACATTCCACAAACCAAACTGAAACTAAACCTCTTCTTCCCTGCCGTGAACAGAAATGCTATCGGAAACCTCCCCTCAAGCATTCAACAACACATCTCTAGCCTCCAACTATCACCAGAGGATGCTCACAGCCCTTGGAAACCTCCCCTCAAGCTCGCAACCATCTGGTAATCCCAATAGCCGAAGAACAGAGCTCAAGTTCTGGAAATCGCAAACCAGATCGAACAGTCGAATTGACCCAAGTTAGCTGCGGAATGGAGATCGGAAATGGACTAGAAACTCTCGGAAACCTCCCCTCAAGCTCTAGTGGATGCGAATTCGCTGATCAGAAACCTCCCCTCACAGGAATGTGGCGATGGAACAGAATTGAAATCGCGGCTGAGAAACCTCCCTCGGCTGCACTCTGATCACCGGAAAATGGACGTCGGAAGCTGGAGATTGTCGTCGGAGAACAAGCTTGCCCTCAGATCTGGAAATTGGAATGGAAGCTTCGGCGACGGAGAAGATGAACAGTGTGGAAATCGCGAAGCCGAGCTCGAGCTACTGTAGCTTCTCACGCGGGTTTTTAAACCTCCTCAGTTTTGATCGGATGGCTGAGATGCTTCTGAGATAAATCAATGGTGAAAGATTGCCTAAAATCTGATCCAAGGGTATTGATCTTCATCGACGGTCCAGATCTACTCTCCCTTAGGTCGGATGGACCAGATCTTCAATGGATGGCCCAGATCTCTCCGATCTTCAACGGATGGTCCAAATTGATCCATAGCTTGATCACCTCGTTTAGCCCTAGAATCGAGCCCAAGTGTGATCTGATTTGATCGGGTCCATGACCCTTTTGATGCCTACAAAATAAGAATCAAATATTAGCACCAAATACCATGAAAATTAGCTAATTTACAATTAGGTCCAAAATCAAATGCAATATTGAGATATGATGCTAATGTGAGATTAAACTATGAATAAACCAATAAAAACATGCATTATGATTCAAAATAATATAACCAAAATCATGGTTATCAAATCCCCCACACTTAATCTTGGACGTCCCGTACAAGTCAAGAAAACTAAAAATCCTACTTAAATGGCACCCCCTAAACAAATTCCTAACCATGATTAGAAAATAAAGAAAGTAAACCATCCAAGATTATCACATTCCAAAATCTCAAGCATTCATGGACTTAAAACTTTACTCTTGGTTAACCACATAATAATTTCCATCAATCATGAATAAATTGAAATTGATTTCACACTAAAAACCTCAGAAGATAGAATTTTTGTGGCCCTCATCCTATCTCACATATAATCACAAAAATGGAGGGCACTCATGCTACTTGTGCTTCTTGAACTACCATATGCTTGCTTATCTTCTACTCTCTACCATGATCATGGAAATAAATCACAATATATGAAAGTAAATCATAAGAAGGAAAAGATGGAAATATGAAACAAATGCAATTAAGAAAATTGTTCAAAAAGTAGATAAGGAATAAAGAATTAGCAACAAATTTTAGTGGAAGATATGGATACATAAAAATGTTATCTAATGAATTCCTGCCACACTTCCTTATTTCTCTTTTCTTCCTTACTTGACTACAACCGTATCAATTCTGTTTGAGTTCAATGCATGCTGATTTTCCTTTCTTCCTGAAAATCTGAACTCTGATTTCTTTGTATATGACCCTAAGAAACATGTCATTGACTCTCTGTCAAGGTACACCATCTATACTTCAATTCAATTTTAACACTTTTCAATCCTTGGCACGAAACTTGCACCTTCAGAATTAAACCATTACTGAATTCCAGCTGTTCAGTTTCAAAACAGTTTCAAAACTAACTGTCAAAGCCTTCCCAATTGTCTCTTTCAAATTACAACTCATGAAACTACTTCTATTTGAAGCTTTTAATTTCCTTCCCTGAATTTTAACCTTTTGTTCAAAATTACAGTACTCAAACTTATTCCCAGTTTCATTTTCATATCTGCTGCTATTGTAAGCTGATTTCTTGTGTATCAGGCCCAATGTGCCAAAAACTCTCCTTTTCAATTTTCTAACCTCTGATCTTTCTTCCATCCATCAAAAATTCAATTCTCTGATTCCAAAACAGCTTAACAAATAAATTTCAGCACTTACAGTTTGCATTTCAGCAGCTTCTGAAATCAGAACTTAATCCAAAACTTCCCCCACACTTAAACTTTTGTCCGTCCCGGACAAAATCATACATCACGCTATCCAAATTGATACACCATTTCCAGTTACTGATCTTGTTTTCATTCTGCAGATTCCTACTATCCCATTGAAGATTAACTGCAGTTCTGTGATATTCTATCAATTTTATTTGAAGTGCCCTCCATGATCTTCTTAGTTCAATTTGAAGCTCCTAATCACAAGCTAAATATCAATCAATTCAGAGATAAAGTAAACTAATAGATTTAATTCCACCTTTTCAGAATTCATCTTCAAATCAACCATCAGATTCAGAAAACAGTTTCAAAACTCTGAATTCTGTTTTCTTGCTCTTACTTCAGAATTCCAGCAATCTGTGTATCAAACAACTTATAAGTGCATACATATTGCATACACCTAGCTTTACTTGATCCTTCCATTGAGTCAAGATCGCAAAGAGAACTTGGCATACACTTGCTATATGCTGAACCTTAAAACTATTAATGCAGCTATACAATTCTGACCATGCTTCAAGATCATGTATCATTTGCTTTTGCACCCAAAAGAGCTTCACCTGGCCCATTCTTTGATTAAACTGCTACACTTGAATCTTGATACAAACATGATACACAATCAAATTGTAGCATCATTCCTACATATTTCCATCCTTATTTCAATCACGAATTCAGTTTTGCCATCACTCCACAGTAGCATTTCTGCATTAGTACTGGTAGTCTGCATTTCTGTTATCAACTTCCAATTATTAATAGAGATTCACAAATACTAAACCTTCACTCTAAATTCCTGCATCTCTGCGAAATACCAGCTCCATTAGCACTATTCAGTATCAGTTTCTGAAACTATTCCTCTGTAAGCTTCAAAACTTCCTGCACAACAATCCATTTGATAGCATTCAGCAGCTTCCAACAGGTTCACTTCTGTTTTCTAGCTTTTCCCTCACTGTTTCAGGTCTGTTACTAGATTTCCTTGCAATGTTCAGTAATTCTTAGCTCTGAAATCTGATATAGAATTTGGGGAGGTCATGGAGAGAGAACTTTTTGATCAGAACATTAGTTATAAAATTATTACAGCTACTGATAAGTGACTACATTTCAGTTCCTGTCCACTAAATTTGAGCTCCTATTTTGTATCAAATTCTTAGTCCAAAAATCTTGGAAACTCAGGATAAACTAGATCAGCATTTAACAAGATAAGAACAACATCTAAAATTCAATTTTTTAAAGTGATCAGCTTGCTATAAAAACCAATTACCACAGCAATTGCAGGTTTCCTGATTTTCTGCACACTGCAATTTTTGCATCTTTTCTTTCTCTGTTGATCTCCCTTCAAAATTCAAGCTTCATCAATTATATTCTTCAATGAACTGTCTCACCCATGTTGTGCAGTTTCAGATTTCCAAGTTCCAGAATTCTGTTTCACTCATAATTTACTGCACTTAGATCAAGCTTTACTGTTAAACCTCTATAAACTATGGCATTCAATTACTCATTCACAATTAGCTCGAATTTAATTTAATTCCACAAATTGGCACAGAATTTTACTCAGCTACAAAAGCCCCCTGTTTCTGCATCTTTTCTCACTGTTATTAGCATTGCAATCCATTCTGGAATTGAATCTTAGCACACCATTGATACTAAAATCCTTTATTTCTGAATCTCCAGCTTCAACAGCACTTCAATCTGTTTCCTGGTAACTATCAGTAACTTCTTTTTCTTTATATGTTTCTCCAGTAAATCCCATAATCACTTAATGATATAAATCATTTGATGCTTCAGCAATGATCCGATTTCAGCATTTCTAAATTTTCCAGCATTTCTGAATTCAATCATGCTTACTTCCTAGTTGCTGATATAAACTTCATTCTCCACTTCCTCTACTTCAATTTAAGTTTTTGAATTAGCCCAGCAATTTCAGAACCTTGAGTTTCTTACTGATATCAATTCTGGAATTGAATCTTGGTAAACCAGTGAGTTGCTTTCCAAAATCAAAATTCAGCTTGATACCTACAATTTCAGGTTTTGACACTTGAAAGAATATCTTACTCGATTAAGCATGAGAAAGTTCCCTTTAAACCCTGACTGTAATCAACTTGGCATCACTTCTTTTTTTTAGGCTGTCTTCTCCCATGAATATCAAATTTTCTGCTTAAGAACTCAGCATTCTTCATACCAGCTGATTAGTTTCAAAGATCAATCTCAAGATTCTCATTTCAGACTTAACTTCAATTAGTTTCAGAATTTGGAAGTCCAAAGAGCCTTACCTTGAACCATGAAGATTTAAACTTGGTAAAAGATTTCATTTAGCATTGTAATGATTGGTGCTTCAATTTAAAACAATGCTGAACAAAAACAACATCAACACTTGGTGCAAAATAGTTCCAGAATCCATTGTCTGAATTCTAGCCACTGTTTTCTTTCTTCCTTCATTCTGCATATTTTCTTTACTTCTGCATCTGTCTCTGTTTTTTAGTTTTCTGTGGTGTTCATTCAGTTTCAGCAGCTTGAAATTTTCAGCCAAACCTCGATCTCCATTTCCAATTTTTTTGCAATGGCTGCACAAGGGCAATGTTTAGAATCAATCAAGTTACTGAAATCATTTTCTTAAGCGTTCCATCAATAATATTGCAGGATAACTGCACAACCGTGATGTTAGATTAAGCAAGCCTATATCTTCTTCTCACCGTCCATAGGATTCTGCCTTTCTGCTGAACCCAGATTTCATCAACCAGTCCAGTATTAATTCCTTGTCTCTCCCCTTGAGCTTCCCCTTTTTTTGAATGCTGCTCCCAATTATTGATACATCATTTGATACCAAACAGTTCCAGCTTCCCAACAGATATCCAGCTCCTTTGAACCTCCTTACAACTGCTATTTACTTGACTATAACCTCTCTGACAAGTCCATTAACCAAAGAAATACTCAAATACAGTCCTGCTCATTCTCCTAATGAATTTCAAATTCACCAATGCTTCCCAATTCTAAACAAATCTGCTGTGCACAGATTAAGCCACTACTCCATAGTTATAATTCTTAATTTTCAAAACAATTCTTGCTTGCATCATTAAGAATTAAGCTCAAGGAATGCTTTCATTTGGCACTGCAATATTAAGAGCTTGGATTTTAAACCTTGCTACTCAAAAACAGCATCATCACTGGCACCAATTTCTCTTACTAAAACAATATGATTTCCACAATTTGAGCTGATTTCTTACATCTTTTGCTTAAGCCTTCTTCATTTCACTTCAAATAATCAAAAGATTGTTTCATAAAATTTAGATTCATTTAATGAAGAATTCCCTTGCAAAGAATAGAAGATCATTCAGCCTTTAAATAGCCAAAGAATTCTCTGAAATAATAATTCAAACATTTGAACCATTGCTCCATCCGAATTGTAATGTATGCCATTAAAGACCCCAAGGTTAAGGTTCAATCTCAACTCAATCATATACCATTTATGCTCTTCAAATAACTCCAGTAGCATCAAAAACATATAATGTTCAACTTCGAAATCACTCATCAAAAATTGAAATGAATCTTATCATTGGAAATGTTAATCCAAAGATTCCAAAACACTCTAAGCTTCCCCCACACTCAAAATTTTATCCAACTTGGCCAAAATATCATCATATAACAAACCATGTATCCATATCCAAAAGATTTAACGAATGAGAAGACATAAATTGATATGATGACTATCAAGAAGAATAGCAAGAATTTGTGTGAAAGAAATAAAAAATAGATTTACCTTCATAAACATGATTTAATCCATTAGATTGTGGTTTTGAAAGAATCAAAGTAAGTTCTAGAGTGCAATAACACAAGAGCATCACTCAATTAAGGCTCATCCTTACTAGGCATGAAAATGTATCAATTCAAATTATCAATCAAATGTCCATCATTAAGTAGAAACCTTGAGAAAATTAAAAATCCATTTTTGACATTAAGCTCCAAAATAGATTCTCAAAGCTAGCTCACATTCTCTACTTCTAACATGTTATAGAAAAATTGCTAGGGGTGCCATTTTCTTATTCACACTCAAAATTAAATGTAAAAAGAAAATTACCAATTGTAAACATAACTAAATGCAAAAAGAAAATCAACATTTGTATTCAAAGAATTTATTATAGAAAATACTAAACATTAAGCATGAATAAAAATGCCAAAAGAAAATTAAGTTGGAACAAACTCCCCTTTTCCATGCCGGCAGTGGCGAAATTGTGATTCCAATGATATCCTTTTTATTCATCATTTTTCCATTGCAAACTTTTTCTGGAGGTCTAAGGCGGTTCAGTGTAAGCATCCACTCCGGAAGCTTATGTTCTCCTACAACATCAATCAAAGAAAACACCTCCCACATGCGTGTGGGATAACAAGAAAATAGGAGAGTATTAGTGTGGGTATAAAATATATCACGAAATGAATCACAACTAATAAAATCAACAATTGGTACCTTAATTAAATTTCCTGAAAAATCACAAGAAAAACTCACCTTTTCATGTTGAAAGGTACCTGGAGTGGTGATTGTTACCTCCTTTTCATCATGATATGGCTCAAGCTCTTGTTCTTGTTAATGTTCATCCTCATGTAGTGATTCTTGGGTGCTTGGCTCCATAGCACAAGTCCCTACACTTACATCTTCAACTCTTGGTGATTCTTGAGGTAATGCTTCCAGTAAGCATTCCCCTACACTTAAATCATCTTCAAAAACATGTTCAGAACCTGAATCACTAACAACATCTTCAACAACAAAATCATTAGGATCAGAAATTTGCATAATTACATAATCATCACAAAAAATATTAGAAAAATCATGTGAAGTAATGGGAGTAGGGTCAGGCCTGACAGAATCGCTACTTTCCATCTCTCCACTGGAGTTTTGTATTTGTGACTGATGAATGGATGATGTAATTTGATCTATCTGACTCTGTATGTTCTGAATCCTTGAAAATTATTGCTCTTGATGTTTACTCATTTGTTGCATAATCTCCTTGAGTTTCCATGTTGACTCATCCATCTGAGGTTCGTTTTGTTGAAAAAAATTTGGCATAAAATTTGTTGAAACTTCCTGGAACCCATATGAACTCTGATAAGTAGGATATGACTCAATAAATGATCCTTGTGCACTTTCATACCTGAAACATGAATTATCCACCCAATTAACATTAAAACCATTAGAAAATGATTCATACCTATTTTGTTGATCCATGTTAGAGTAAAATTGATACTCAGGTTGAAAACACTGATAACTCTCCATTCCACCTCCAAAATTCTGAAAATATGGATCCATGCTAAAGAAATCTCCTGTTCTTCACTACAACACTAGAAATCAATGTTAGAAGACTCAAGAGCATAAAGTTTCAAACACATAAAAGTATAAACAGTAAAAACACTTAATAATTCAAGAACAACCCAACATGAAAATACAAAAGAGAAATAAGCAATCAAATCAATCAAGAAAGATGCTAACAATTAAAATCACTCAATGATCAATCAAAAATTAAACACACATTGCTAGTTTTGTTCCCCGGCAACGGCGCCAAAATTTGGTGTCGGCCATTTTCATGTCACGTGGCACATCAAATTAATTAAAATTGAAACTCATTAAAATTAATACAAGCATTGTAGCAACGAGTCCCAAGTCGTATTTTTTTCCAAGGGTTACTAGCAAAATGTGTGCACACTCTAGATTCAATTCAAATTCTACTCTTACATCATCAAGATGAATTCAAATGAGCTTCAATTAAATTTAGATTCTAATGCACCATTGAATCAAACAATTCAACTCCATCTTTTTCTATTCTTAATCACAGTAACAAGTAAACTCAAAGATTCAATCAAACTTGTAGGTTACTAAATAGCATCCAATTCACAATTACAATCTAATTTGACAATTAAACTCAAAAACCCATTCTCAATTATAATGATCAGAGGTAACCAATCGAAACATCAAATAAAACATCCAACACTTAGACAAGTTCATAGTCACAAAGATTGAATTGCTAACTAAATCACAAAAACCTACAAACTGTTAGTATCAGTATTGCCAAGCTTAACAGAAAATAAATCTAAAGTCTGGGTTTGTAAACAAGAAATTGAAATCGGAAGTACAAAATCTCAAACAGGAATTGAAATTGCAAAAGGAAGGAAATCAAATCAATAGATCTGAACCAAGTGATGAACAATCAAAGACAAGAAAAAAGAAATCTAAACCCCTAACATTCCACAAACCAAACTGAAACTAAACCTCTTCTTCCCTGCCGTGAACAGAAATGCTATCGGAAACCTCCCCTCAAGCATTCAACAACACATCTCTAGCCTCCAACTATCACCAGAGGATGCTCACAGCCCTTG